>NW_006408688.1:2676599-2681371 GCF_000296735.1 Chrysochloris asiatica | reverse complement strand
TACTTAAAATATGGGTGGCATAGCTTTCAGAATCACAGCAACTCACAAACCACAATACAACAAACTAACAGATGAGTGGTGGTCTTATACTCTAGACTACTATATTCCAGATAAGTTATACTTGCTTTGAAATAAACCAAAATAAATTAATATCACCAGCATACAGATATTTCATATTTAAATTTACAATCTTATATGAAATTGTGAATACATTTAAATATTGTCATTGATATAGGGAAGATGGTACAGTGATACTATGGTAAATTTAAGCAGTCTGGCTCACCTTTATGGTATAATTAGAACCTCTTTGCTCACTCAGAGCTGTACTTTTATTTATGATGTTTGCTTGTACAGTTACTAAACATAGTGGTGTCTTTTGCAGGAACTAGGGGGAAAATAGTTCTTGTACTGGTAATATGTCCTACTTCTGGGACTATCTAGGTACATTTGCTCTACTCCAAGTGATCAGTCATCCTCATCATAGATTTGCAAGACTAGCCAAATTTAAGCTTGATAAGATCAAATAAAATAGGTTAACATCAATAGTGTATTACCTAGGTCCTTTCAACATGGTTTGTCGTTACTACATTTTGTTTCATCTGTCCAGTATAAAAACCATTTTACTTCTTGGCACTCATGCTGGAGTTCAGTAACTGGTTTTCCAGTGTTGAAAGTCATCAATATCTTAAGTACATATTACAATGCATTTGCAGTCTGCTATATCCAATCTTATCTAAAAAGTATAGTCTAAATAAAATGTAGCTATCTATACTCATTTCAAACTTAACAGGCATATGTGACTCTGAAGTTTTTTGCTCAACTTGAGGATAAATTCCAACCATGAATTACTTTTGTAACATTTTATTTTACCCTGCTGGATTTTCTTTCCCCCAATCATTGACCTATACACAAACATTTTTCAAACACTATAGTTATAGGAAAAAATATGAAAGATGGTACTCTTAGAAGTAAAATATTTGGGCCCATACCATGTAATTGTATGAAAAAATATTACCTGAAAGCATACAATATGTGTTTAAACCAATGTACTCATGAACAAAGCAAATGGGGGAAATGTTTTCAGACTAAAAAGCAGAACAAAACAAAATACTAATATTTTTTTAAAAACTAAATGAAAAAATCTAGTCTGTGAATGATACCTACTCAATCAAATACAGTTTATTCCATGGCACATAACAACAACAACAACAAATTGACTGCAAACATAATATATTTTAAAATGTATTCTTATAGACTTAGTTTGAGAAATGGATTGTATGCATTTGGGAGACACTATCTTCTTCAAACAAAGTAGCAAATTCACAAAGTTATTTTTATTTTACTTTTTTGGATAATTGTCTGTAGTCCAAATGTGATTGCATCATATTTGAGTTTAGAGGCCACATCAAGAATAGCTTTCACAAACGGAACAGTAACGACTAAAGACAAGACGGACTATGGAATGACATCAAGGTCATTATAGATAAAACAAAAGGTCATTGAAAACACAGAATTGATTAGCGTCCAACTATTTTAGGAGAAAACACATTATCAAGAGCCAATTGTATTGAAGGAAGAAGTCAAGTCTAAGCTGCACTGAATGCGTTGCAAAACTCGAGGTTTCATGAATTGATAGAATCACAATTGAGCTATTTTAACAACTGATGCAACACTGGAAGTCCTCACTTGTCTATACCAAGAAATTTGGAAGACAGCTACATGGTCAGCTGACTCAAAAAGGTCCATATTTGTACCCATTCTCAGAACTTCCTCAACAAAATGAAGATATTATTGAAAGCACTCATTAATATCACATATCAGTAAATTGTTGCCAAAGATAATTTAAAAAGGGCTGCAACATTATTTAAATAGGGAACTGCGAGAAAATCAAGGTGGGTTCAAAAGAAGATGTGAAAATAGGTATATCATTGCTGTGATCAGATGGATCTTTGCTGAAAACAGAAATTAGCAGAAGGATATTGACTTATTTTTATTTAATATAGAAAGTATTTGACTGTGTGAATCTAACAATATATGAAAGATATTGTAAAGAATGGGAATTGCAGAACACTTAATTATACTCATGCAGATCTGTACATAGACCAAGAAGGCATTGCTTGGTTTAAAATCAGGAAATGTGTGTTTCAGGGTTACATTCTTTCACCTTATTTATTTAACTTTTATGCTGAGTAAATACTCCAAAAAGCTTTTGAATTATTGAAATTATAAAGAATTTAATTTTATTTTAATATGCAATCTATGCCCATAGAAGCAGTAGTCAAGAAATCTTCTGCAAAAGACTCTTGAAAGTATTAAAAAAGCAAAGATCTCACTTTGAGGCCAAAGATGTGCCTGACCAGGCCACAGTATTTTCAATTTCCTCATATGCATACAAAAACTGGTCTGTGAATAAGGAAGCCTAAAGAATTGATTAATTTGAATTATGTTGTTGACAAAAAACATTGAATATACCATAGACTGCCAGAACAATAACATAAAAATCTATTTTAGAAGAACAATTGAAATGTTCCTTAGATGTCAGCATGGAGAGATTTCTTCTTATGTACTTTGGACATGTTACCAGCAGGGAACAGTTCAAAGAGAACAACTTCATACTTAGTATAACAGAGGGTTAGTGAAAAAGAGGAAGACCCTCAATGAAATGGACTGATACATTGACTGCAACAATGGGCTCAAGCATAGCAATAATTGGAAGTTATGGTGCATGACCAGGCAGTGTTCCCCTTCAGTTGTACATAAAGTCACTTACGTTAGAACTGACTCAATGACTCAGTAACAACAGCATTCTTCTGTAGGTATTGCTAACCCAAATGGAAGCACACAAGTAACATACTGACTCTTTCAAGTTTTAGTTGCTATTTGTGTATTTTCAGAAATGCAAGAAATGGTAATCCTGTTTGTTTTTGTTACCTGCCATCCAGTCAATTCTGACTCATAGAGACTCTATGAACAACAGAACAAAAGATTGTGCAGTGTAGAAATTAAATAGATTTATAACTGTAGATGTAATTCATGAGGCATTTGGCAAATGTGCATGTTCCATATTTCTACTGCTTGTATTGCCAAATTGAAAACAGTGGTATGAACTGGCACACTTTAAAGAATTTGACATAAACAAATTATGTAAGGATAGACAGAAGTGGGTTAACAATTTATAGAACACATAATTCCATCACAACCATATCTGCCTCATTTATTCCCATAACATCAATATTTAAGGAAATCTTGTAGAGAATATAAGATATTGTTACTATTTTCCATGCCAAGACTTTTTTCTAACATCTGTATAATCAGAAGAAAAGTGAAAATATAGCCTTACAAAATATGTCTAAATATTAAAGAGTTTTAAATCAAACTAAGTAATATTTAAATAAAATACATTGTATTTTCCTTCTTTGGAGTTATGTGTCTTAATAGTTCTCTGGAAGGTCATGTTTGAATGTAGAATTAGCAACCTCTTTAGATTTCTGCTATAGAATCTGGTTATGCAGGAAGAGGTAATTCTATCCCTAGTCCCCAACCCATACAATGTTCCAACCTCTATCTTCTCCTCCCAACACATTACTACCAACTCTTCTTTGAGCAACCATTAATGGCCTCAATATCATACAATGGGCATCTCAGACCTCTGTTCCAAACTCCATGTACAACTGATGCAAATAATCACAGGACAACTTTTAAGATTTATTGTGATGCATAGCAATAATTTGTCCACCTTTAGAAATTCAGACACAAGAAAGAGACCTGTGTAATTTTAGAAACATGTTCAGGCTAAACTGAGCATAGAAGTCTAGGGCTCCAAGTACCCTGAGTAAGGTCTAGAAGATATAATGCAGGATCCAGGTTGTCACATGTTCTTGACCTTGTGAAGAGATGAACAGTTTGAGGGACAAGGAAAGAACACTCAAGTGAATGCCTAGGACCGATTCCACAATGCACTGGTGAAGTGTACAAAAATTCTATAGAAAGTAAATTTTCTCTATTTATCAACAATAAACAAGTCTTTCAAGATATATATATGTAAACTATAACATAATATTACTGAATATAGATTAAGCTTTAGCGTAACATGCAGAGAACAATGATACGTTCTTAAAATGCAGAAGTTTAGCTTTTGCTGATCAAAAATGTAGCTTAACTCAACATTTTCTTGCATTTCCCTGAACCTGAGATTTCAAAATATTCCATCTGTTCAGTTCTATCTCCTTCATACAATTGGGCAATACCTACACTGGTGTGGTGCTGTGGGATAAACACTGGATTACAAGGCAGGTTTGAACCACAAAATCAGTGGTTCAAACACACCAGCCACTTCTTGGAATTCCTATACAACACACCGTGTGTCAAGAATCTCTGGTAGCACACTGGATTATGAGTTGGGCTGCTTACCGCAAGGTCAATAGTTTGAATATACCATCTGCTCTACATGAGAAAGAAGAGACTTTCTGTATCCATAAAGATTTTCATCCTAAGAAACAGGATTGTGATGAGTCCGAATTGACAAGGTGACACAAAACCACTACCCATCACACTACATAGCAGAAGAATGTGTCAACAATTCTTTGACATTTTGGACATCATAAATTAAAATCTCACACTTTCTAGTTATGTGACTTTGTTCAAGAGCTTAATCTTCAAATCTTTATTTCCTTACTCTTGAAATTATAGCAATAACAACAACAAACAAGATAATGCACGTGAGGCAAATGACAAAGTTCTCAACATATTATAATCACTCAGAAAATGACTCC
>NW_006408688.1:2639040-2668382 GCF_000296735.1 Chrysochloris asiatica | reverse complement strand
TTTCACCATACTTGTTCAATATGTATGCTGAACAAATAATACGAGAAACTGGGTTCTATGAAGGAAAACCTGGCGTCAGGATTGGAGGAAGACTTAATAACAACCTGAGATATGCAGATGATAGAACCTTACTTCCTGAAAGTGAAGAGGATTTAAAATATTTACTGATGAAGATCAAAGAGCACAGTCTTTCGTATGGATTTCAACTCAATGTAAAGAAAACAGAAATCCTCACCACTGAACCAATAAACAGCATTCTTATCAATGGAGAAGAGATTGAAGTTGTCAAGGACTGCATTCTTCTTGGATCAACTATCAACACTTGTGGAAACAGCAGTCAAGAGATCAGATGACGTATTGCATTGGGCAAATCTGCTACACAGGAACTTTTTAAAGTATTGAAGAGGAGAGATGTCAGCTTGAGGACTAAGGTGCGCCTGACCCAAGCCATGGTATTTTCAATAATCTCATATGGATGCGAAATCTGGACAGTGAATAAGGAAGATTGTAGAAGAATTGATGCATTTGAGTTATGGTGTTGGAGCAGAATACTGAAAGTGCCATGGACTTCCAAAAGAACCAATAGATCTGTTTTGGAAGAAATGCAACCAGAGTGCTCCTTGGAGGCCAAGATGGCTAGGCTTCGTCTCTCATATTTTGGACACATTGTCCCGAGAGAACAGTCACTGGAGAAGGATGTCATACTGGGTAAGGTGGAGGGTCAGCGAAAAAGAGGAAGACCCCCACCGAGACGGATCAGCCAGGTAGCATCATTGATGACGTCAAGTGTGGCGGTGGTAGTGAGGTTGTCCCAGGATCGGACATTGTTTCATTCTGCTGTGCATGGGGTCACTATGAGTCAGTTAAGACTCGATGACACCTGACAACAACAACAACAATGCTCAAGAGAATGCTTCAGAATCTCTTCTGACATGAAATTTGGTCTTTTATTTTTTTCCTGACCTTTTGCTTTCTTCATGAATAATAATCTTGATGTCATTCTACAATTCTTCAGATCTTTGTTCATTAGTTTCCAATGCATCTTATCTGTTTTTAAGATGGTCTCTACATTCAAGGGAGACATGGTTACTGTTAAGTGCTGTCAAGTCAGTTCTGATTCATTGTCAGCTGCCATCGAGTTGGTACTAACTCATAGCGACCCTATTCACAATAGAATGAAACACTGCTCTGTTCTGGGCTAACCTAATAATTTTTGCCATGCTTGAGCCCATTGATGGTGCCACTTTGCCAATACATCTCAATGGGGGTTTTCCTCTTTTTTCTGACCCTCTACCTTACCAAACATGATATCACTTTCCAGTGACTGGTCCCTCCTGACAATATGTCTGAAGTATGAGATACAAAGTCTACTCATCGTGGCCTCCAACGAGCACTTTGACTGTAATTCTGACTCATAGCAACCCTTTACAGGATTTCTGAGGAGCAGATGCTGAGGTTGAGTCACCAACATTGTGGTTCAAACCAACCTTGCAGTCCAGTGCTATCCTACAACACCACACCAGGACTCCACTCAAGGCCATATTTTGACTGTCATTAAGTTTATGTATTTATTTATTTTCTATAACGTCAGCACGAACTTGCATATGAGCAACTGATGGTCTGTTGCAGTCAGCCACTAGTTTTGTTTTGGCTGAAGGCACTGAGCTTTTCAATCCTCTCTTCCCACAGATGTAGTCAGTTTAATTCCTGTGTACTCTATCTGCTGAAATCTGGGTGTATAGTCAGTTGCCTTTTATGTTGCTGGATGCTATTTATAATCATTGAATCATTGGTCCTGCAAAATTTAATCCTGATATGTGCAACATTATTTCTGCCACTAAGGCCATATTTTCCAACTTTGGATCCTTCCTCTTTGTTTGAACTCTTGTATTCCAATCAGTAGTACTTACCAATCTTAGTTGCTTGTTTAATTTGTTTCAGACTGAAGAAGTTGATAAATTTCTTCATCCCTGGCTTTAGTAGTTGGTAAATAACTTTGAATATGAGTGACATTCTACTAGTCTCCCTTTTACACATATGGATAGTATCCTATCATTGCACTGTACTTCAGAATAGATCTAAAATGTTCTTTTTGATGATGAATGTGAGACCATTTCTCTTGTATTTTTTGTTTCTGGCATAGTTGACCATATGATTGTCCAGTTCAAAATGTCCAATATCAGTCCATTTCAGCTCACTAATGCCTGTGATATCAATTCTATGTGTTCTATTTCATTTTGATAACTTTCAGTTTTCTTAGATTCATACTTCATGCAGTTTACATTCTGATTATTAATGGATATTTTCAACTCTACTTCTCATTTGAAGTTGTTCCACATTAGCAAATAAAGGTCCCAAAAGATTAACTCATCTATGCCATTAAGGTCAACTCTTACTTATAATATCAGCTCTTCCCCAGTTGTATTTTAAGTGGCTTCCAACTTGGTGTACTATATCTGATAATGTGCCACTGCTATTTATAAGCTTTTCAGTGGTTAACCATTCAGAAATGGTCTGACTCGCTTATTCCTAGTCTGTCTTAGTTTGGAAGCTCTGATGAAACCTGGCTACCACAGGTGACCCTACAATATACTACCAGTGTCGTAGCTTCCAGCGTCACAGCAATACACAAACAACCACAGCACGAAAAACTGACAGACTTTTGGTGGTTTATGGAGGCAGACAGCCAAATTTCTTCAATGGTACTACTCCTAAATTCAAACTACCTACCTTTAGTTCACTGCTGAAACTTAGCCACTGTACCAACAAGGCTCCTTATTTCATGACTGAAGAAATGTGATCTAAAGCAATTCTAGAATTTGGTAATGTCAAGGATCATAGACAGGATATAATGCAACCCAATCTATATACTGCTAAGTGTCTAACAATTGCCTTGTTTGGGATGGGTAGTAGGAAATGATTATACTTTACCACTTTCTGTGATATAAATACTCCTAACATTGATGATTTCAATGTTATGATTCCTAACATAACATTCATATTCCCAATATGACATCAACTGACTATTGGCATGGCAATAATCCTGGATATGTAATAATTGCTCTTGTGAGACACTGTGAGCTGGCCCCATCACTCTCCATCCTATTCTCTTTACTAATGCAGGCAATTTCATCTGCATTGCCAAAAAGAATATGTTATGGTTTCTGGGTTGTGAAATATGCTTATTGTAGGCTTGGCTGATAGCCAGACAGTTGGAGGTTCAAGGCAATCGAGAGGTGTCTTAAAAGAAAGACAGTATTTACTTCTGAAAAATCAGCCACTGCAAACTCTATGGGGCACAGTATATTCTTTGGAAATACATGGGGTCACCATGAAGCAGAATCAACTCAACAACAACTGCTTTAATAAGATGTTTTACATTTGTTTATTGTTCTAAAATAATTATGAGGAGATATTTTTTAATATATAAGCATTTTGTGAATGGCTTTTTATTAAGAGTTACACAAGTTATCTGCTTGGTTTCTTACACTATTTTTCCAACAACAAATTTTGAAGACAGAATATGAACTGACATCTATTCATGTAAGTTTTAAACACAGTTTATACTAAAATTTTAAGGAAGAAATTAATAATGTGGTTAGTGAATGGTAAAGAAATAGTTCTATTTTTTCATAGTTTTTAAATAAATTTTATAGGAGTTTTATTTAAAATAGTTTTTTTTTTAAATTTTAATATAACATGGGCATAAACTGACTACAAATCTGTTCTAAAACACAGTCAGTAACTTGTAGATAAACACACAATTTTGTATTTACTGGAATAAAATTTAGACTGGTATCCTGTTTTCAAAAAATCATCTGATGTGGGATTTTCAGATTGAAAGTGAAAGTGGTTTAGCTTCTCTGTTAGGATTAGCAAATGTGGTATTCATTGCTTTTCCATTAGGCTTAGCTGTCAACCAACAGCCTCTATACTAGAGAAATTATAGCTGTACTCTGAGCATGTCCAGAAGAGGTCAGGAAGTTACTATCAGACTCTTTTCAGGTATGCAGAGTCAACACACTTTATACAGAGGCGAAAATGATGTGGGTGTTTAACATGAGAAGGTTTGTGCTACACATCAAATGAATTCATTTTTCATCTTATTTCATTTAAGGAAGCACTCTATGGTTTTCTCTTTTTCCCTTTATCTAAAATTGGCTCCTTCAGAGATGGAAACATCTAGGTAGCACTGATAATCTTTTTAAATTAAAAAATAATCCTCTAAAACAAAAATGTAATTTCTTATTAGGCTTCTAAAATTTGAAATTTAATATCTTCTTATTAAATTTTTACCATGGGACTCAAAAATTAAATATCAGTCTATTATTAAATTATAAATACATAATATTATAATAATTTATATATCTGCAACATATATGAAACGTATTTAATTATATGTGTATTATATGTACATCTTTTCCAGGACTAACGTTTACCCAGCAAATATGTAACACGTATTTAGAATTTTGGAAACATTTTGAGTTAGGAACCCAAGAAAAAACAATGATGAATAAAATACATGCAAAAAAGGATTTTATTGTCTGGTTGTGGAGACTAGCACATTTGGCAAAATGAGATTGATACAAAGCACAGTGTGCAGGAAAAGACAAATAATGAGTTATAAGGAACCCCAGTTATAAGGATCCCCTTTAAAACTCTAGTCCAGCAGGTTGGTTGAACATAGACAATTTTACTAGGCTTGGTGAGGATAGGACGGAAAGTTTCTCCTTAAATACTTATCTAGGGATACCCTTTCCTACACATGAGTCGGATATAATATCATTAGTCATGTAGCTAGATAAGGGATACAAGTTTTTAAAGGCACATTTGCTAAGATATATTATTTCTCTAAAATATACATCATATTGTTTGATATAACAAACTCACTCCTAGGAATTCCTCATTAAGCTAGCATTCAAAATAAGAACAACTTTCTCTTCTATAAAGATGCTGGGGCATTGATGACTAAGTGGTAGGATTCTCACCCTCCATATTGGAAACCTGGGTTCAATTACAAGGCAATATATCCATCTATCTATGAAGACGTGTGTTGCTATGATGTTGAGAAGTTTTCATCAGTATTTCAAACTAAGAGAGACTAGGCACTAAGGGTTAGTGATTTTGTTCTGAAATCAGCTAATGAAAACCCTATCAGAAGGGTATAGGCATTGCATAAAACACACTGTGAGAATGGGGCAGAACTGACTAGACATCATTTTTATTCCATTGTGCATAGGTTTAACATGAGTTGGGGGCCAACTAGACTTCAGGTAATAACAAAATAAAAACTTACATGTATTTAAACATAACTTTGTTCAATTTAAACCCAAGCGATACCTACCATTTTTTAAATTATTATTATGAGTGGACACATACAGATATGAATATCTTATGCAAAATATTTGACAAAATATCTCTATTATTATAGGCATTTGAATCCCATAATTTTGAAATCAAATTACAACTAAACATAGCTAAAATTTGATGGTTTTGACCATAGCCAAAACCATGGTCAAAAATCCTTGCTGTTATCCTGTACCTCTAACATGACAAAATGTTTAAGGGTTTGGAAAACACTCTGTAAATTCAGACCAGGTTTCTACTATGGTGAGTTGGTTATTCATACCTATGAATTGCAGAAAAAAAGGTAACCTTAGGTAAACATTTTGTCATATCTCCTTTTTTAGCTTTCCAGGATTTCTTAGGTACTGAATGAACTGTAGTGGAAATTGACTAACTTCTTGTGTCCTCTAAAGAAAGAAACAAAAATCCTCTCTTAAAAGTTTCTCCTTCAGTTTTGCTGTCCAAGTCTTGCTTTTCTCTAGGATGTCTCCATGATCACCTTAAGTCTTCTAGTTAGTTGCACAGCAAACACCGCAGTTACTATAAATCAGAAACAAGAATAACATAATGATGTTGTAAATTATTAACCATTCTTTAGAAGATATTTTTAAATAAGAAAAGTGCTGTTTTGTTTGTTTATTAAAACACATTTCTATACCCCTAGAATTAGTTTTCGATAGAAATGAGACCTCTGTTTCACATACTCACACAGATCTGAATTTTCTTAAATGTCTTATATTTTTTACTACATACCAGAATATGTTTAACTGACACAGTCATAAAATGGTATCCAAAATAAATTATCTGGTAGTGTTGATAAGTGAATTTGATATCATCTAGCTACATATTTACTTCCCAATGTTATTCAAAACACAGGTTTAGTTTAGACGTAAAGTTGTTCCAAATTCCATTAACAGAAAGTCTTAAAATGATGACCCAACATAAACTAGTCAATGAAATTTCCCTGCATTTGTATAAAGGGCACTTCAGCATTTAGGGATTTATCCACATGCTCTCTGTCTTTGACTAGCAAAGTTGGTTATCTCTGATATAACATAAAATCAAGGCATTTGCTAAAACTTTTGGAATTACTTTTTCTGAAGCTTCTTAAGATGTCACATTGAGCAAAAAATAATTGCAATAGCTCCTGAAAACAGATAGCAGATTTTCTTTTCTTTTATATATGTGACCAATCCATTCATCATCATATTATGGTTATGTGCTGTGGAGATGGTTCTGATTCATAGCAACCCTGTATAGGATTTCTGAAGCTGTAAATCACTAAGGAGCAGAAAAACCTAATCTTTCTCTGACAGAACAGCTGGTAGTTTTGAACTACTGACCTTGAGGCTAGCAGCCCAACTCATAATCACTATGCTACCAGAGCTTCTTAAAACATAAAATTTCTGATCCTAAGGGAAATCCACGTTGCACTTGTTAGCTGGGAAATTTGGGACCATAGATATCAGGAGTAGGCAGCTTTCTTACAGAGATATAGAACCTGAACTTACATCTTAATTTAATCTAATTCCTTTTGTTTCAGTTCCCTCTAGGTAGGTATCTCTAATAATGCATTTAAATAGGGCAATAACTTTATCAAATAATTGCCATTAATTAGAAGGTCTTTGGAACACATAGATTTTCCATTTCTTCCCTTCAATAGTTTCTGCACTTTCATTTGGTCGTTTAGGTGACCCCATTAGCATCATAACTGAGAATTCACAGTTTGGAGTCTGGTTCAGCCAAATTAATTAAGTGCCATTTTCCTTCAGGGAAGAAATTAGCTGTTCAGATAAATATATTAATTGAGTGTTTGTTTCTGCTTGTTTTAATCATATACAGAGTCCCCTGGAACAATTACACCTTGTTTCTAAACCCTCTTTAAAAAATTTCTTTCAGATAATCCAGCCAGGTTTTGATGACACCTATTGTTTTCTCTTCCATGGAATATATGATACACATTTCTTCAAAATGTACTGTAGGCTTTCCAGCTTTACCTCACTTATTGGCATAGAAGTAATTTCAAAAGACATGATCTCAAGAGACATCATACTAAGGCGCTGGCTCATATCTTTAGTTCCATTAAGTCCGTTGGCCAACATGACTGAGATGAGTCTATTACGATCCCCTCAGTGGAGACCACATCACAGGCACTATAATAAAAGAGGGCGTAGAAAGATGGATACTAAAACGTCCTTAATATCAATAGATATAAACCACATGAACTAGATGTGAAAATGCATTGAGAGGAAGAAATATGTTTCATAGGGACTCTATCAAACATTATTAATGTGGACTGGCATGTGTGGAAAAAAAAGTGTGTTAACTGCATCAAATATACAGTGAAGAACAAGAAATATAAGGACATGTTGAAGAAATAGCAAAAGTCTAGTTTGACTGAAATGCCTGATTAAGGCACCTAAGGGCATATAAAAACCAGTGTAATATTATAGGATAAGCACTCAATGACAAGGTTAATTTGAAATGCAAGGTCAGCTGTTCAAACTCACCAGCCACTTCTCAGAAACCATATACAGGGTTGCTATGAGTGGGAAACAACTTGATTTCACTTAACAACAGCAACAAAGCTGAACCCAGACCCCAGAAATCTTTCCATCCCTTGATGAGTTTTAGCATGCAAAAGGAATCTTAGAAAGTATTTGATGTAGAAGGACTTGTGTTCAGAAACGTGATGTGTGAGACATTCTACTTACATTCTAATTTGGTTTTCACAAAATCAAGGAATAGTGTCCTGAATGATGACCAGCTTGTTTCACTTACCCATTCTTTATAGATTGTATTTAAACATTTATAAAATATTTGGTCACTGAAAATAAAGACTTGGTGATGTACTTCTACAATATCAGTCATGGAAAATTCTATGGGGAAGAATTCTATTGTGACATATATGTCATTATCATGAGTTGAAATCGACTTGAAGACAACAGACTTATTGGTGGGTTCACTATTGCTGTATGATTAATACTGTATAAGTTTCCTAATCTTAGCCCTAATAAATACTGTATTGGTAATAAGGGTGTTGTTGTTGTTGTTAGGTGACATTGAGTCAATTCTGACTCATAATGACCCTATGCGTGACAGAACTAAACACTATCTGGTCCTGTGCCATCCTCAAAATCATTGTTACTTTGTTAATCCATCTCATTGATAGTTTTCTTCTTTTTCTCTGACCCTCCACTTTACCAGTTATAATGTCTTTCTCCATGGACTGGTCCCTTCTGATAATATATCCAGAGTAAGAGAGACAAAAAATTCTAAGGAGCATTCTGCTGCACCTCATTCTAGATATATTTGTTTATTCATATGACAGTTCACAGTACTTTTTTGTAAACTTTATACAGAGCAGACAATAAGTTTTATATTCAACAAATCTTATACTTTCTTTCATCTCAATGATAGCAATCCTTTCCATGTAACAGCAGCTAACCATCCCACTTTATCTCTTATTTCCATTTCACCCCAGTTCCCAACCCTTCTGAACATTGTCCTTTCGTATTTTTCTCCAACACTATGAATCATAAATCATAATGGAGTCTTCTCCAATCTTCCTTGTTCACTGTCCAACTTTCACGTGCATATGAAGCAACTGAAAGTACCATACCTTACGTCAGGTGAACCTTAATCCCCAAAGTGATATCTTTGCTTTTGAACACCTTAAAGAAGTCTTTTTCAGCAGATTATTTTTGTTGTTGTTGTTAAGTGTTATTGTTAGTCAATGAATTGGTTCTGATTCATAGTGACCCTGAATACAGTTTCTAAGGAGTGGCTGTTGGGTTTGAACCATTGAGGTTCTAGTGCTTATCCTACAGCATCATAGCGGGCATCTAATATGTCATATTATTTCTTGACTGAAGCTTCCAACTGTGTTGATTGTGGATCCAAGCAAAATGAAGTCTTTGACAACTTTAATATTTTCTCCATTTATCATGATGTCATTTATTGGTTCAGTTATGAGAATATTTGTTTCCTTTATATTGAGGCATAATTAATACTGAAGCCTGTAGTCTTTGATCTTCCCCAGTAAGTATCTTAAGTCCTCTTCACTTCCAGAAAGCAAAGTGGTATGTTCTGCATATCATTTATTGTTAATGAGTTTTGCTCCAATTTTGATATAATCCAGCTTTGCTCCATTCACATCATTATAGTCAACTCTTTCACAGTCTTCCAACCTGAGGATTTTATCTTCTGGAACTATATCTGACAGTGCTCCACGGCTATTTTCAGTGATATGGAGCTGTAGGAAAAGCACTGCACTGCTGACCACATGATTGGTGGTTCAAACCCACCAGGTGCTACTCAGAAACCGTATACAGACTCACTGTAAGTCAGAACTGATTCAACAGCACTTAACAATAACAACAATCATTCAGAAGTAGTCCACCTCTCCTTCTTCTTAGTCCATTTTAGTCTGGAATCTCTTCTGAAACCTGTCCACCATGGTTGAGTCTGCTGGCTAGTTTCCAGCATCATTGCACACAAGCTATCAGATGAATTGTTATCAGTTGGGGTTATCAGGGTATGTAAAGATAAATTACACATGCTAATTCATAATTCAGAAGGCAGGATAAGAAAGTATATAGTTGCCTATGGAGTAAACATCAAGAGCAGCAGAGGGACACAAAAATAGGATCAGAGAACGTTTTATGAAAAGGAAACCTAAAACTAGATCCCCGATATTTTTATGAAATTATTTTCAAGTTGCCTTAAGAATACATATATACATGTATTTGAGATTTTATGGATTCTAGGTTAATCTTCAAAGGAGCAAAGGAGCCATGATAGCGTAGTGGATTGCAAGATGGGATGCTAATGATAATTACACGGTCAGTAGATTGAATCTACCAGTCACTCTGCTAGAGAAGCATGAGGCTTGCTACTCCCATAAAGATTTAAAGCCTCAGAAACCATATATAGGCTCACCATGAATTGAAACCTACTTGGTGCACACAACTACCACCAGGTTAATCTACTACTCCATAGTAATCTGCTCAAAGGCTACACAAATTGCTGAAGTTTGTTCTTAGAAAAAAAAAATTCCTTTGGGTTATCTTCTGCTTCCAAGGTATCTGCTTAAGTACAGTTTCTTATAGCTCATGAAAGGAATTGCTCTTGATTGCTTACCGAAAGGTTTGCAGTTCGAGACCCTCAGTAACTCCCCCAGATAAAGATGTTTCCAATGAGATTTACAGCCTTGTAAATTTTAAGTTCTTTTCTGTCTTATAAATTTTCTATAAGTAGGAATCAGCTTGGAGGAAGCAGGATGTAATATTAATTAATTGACTGGATCATGTATTTTTGTAAAAGCAATTTGAGACTAGTAATATTGGAATTTTGAGAACATAAAAATGTCAAAAGATAATGTGACTAATGATATCGAGATCAAGGTGTATGCAGGAATATGATTCACTAAGTAAAACTGATGAGTCAGAGGGAAGCATTTAGAGTAGAACTCAGATCAGAAGCCGTTGTTAGGTACCACAGGTGGTGGCAGTAGTGGTGTGTCATCGAATCAGTTCTTATTCACAGCAACCCACCCTAGGATTTCTGAAGCTGTAAATCTTTAAGGAAGCAGAAAGTTTCAACTTTCTCTCACAGGTAACACAGAGTTTGTAAAATAGAATGAAAAACTACCCAGTCCTGCACTGTCCTCATTCATATTTTTTCCTATATTTGAAACCATTGTTTCAGTCTCTCAAAGTTGAGACATGTTATCAGGAGAGATCATTCCCTGGAGAAGGACATCACATGCTAGGTAATGTGGAAGGTCAACAAAAAAAAAGGACGACTCCCAATGGGGTGCACTGACACAGTGGCAGCAACAATGGGCTTGGACTTAACAACAAACAATTGTAGGGATGGCTCTGGGGATAAAGTCACCATGAGTCAAAATTGAATCTACAGCACCTAACAACTACAAAAAACACAACTTCAATCTTTTTTCTGTATATTTTGACACTGCCTATTGGTCCAGGTTTGAATATTTTGTGTTGATTGTTTTGAGGTGTAATCTATACTGAAGATGAGTCTTTAATCTTCATTAGAAAGTGCTTCAACTCTTCTACCTTTTAAGAAACAAGGTTGTGTTATCGGCGTATCACAGGTTCTTAATGAGTCTTCCTCCAATTTTCTTGCAATGTTTTTCATTGAGTCTACTTTCTCATCATACAGTTTGAATAAGTATGGTGAAAGGATCAGTGGTTAAGCTTGTGAAACTAAAGAGAAAGGATTATTGAAGGGGAAAAAAGAATGTTCTGGATGTTCTGCTCAGCCAGCCTTGCAGTTTTGTTTAGCAATGGTTCTGTTTTTATTGTTAGCTGCTGTGAGTTGACCTCAGTTCTTGATGACACCATGCACAACACAATGGGGCCTTTGTGATCCACAAATCTTTCTTCCTAAGCTGCTTTAGTTTGGAGCTGTGCTGAAAACACATTCAGCATAAATCTCCACAGACAGGCTGGTAAAGGCTGTCCTTGAGGTTCACTTGCTGAGAATGAAACCCTGAGTCTCTTGCATGTTGTTGTTATATGCTGTCAAGTCAGTTTCAACTCATAGCAACCCTGTACAGGGTTTCCAAGGAGCAACTGGTTAGCTCGAACTACTGACCTTGATGTTTAATCTGACACATTAACTTGCAGCACCACACCAGGACTCCTGCATGGAACATAAAGTTTCCTGCTTAGACATATTCATTTCGAATGTACTAGTTTATTTCTATATTGCCAGAGTCCATTCTGACTGGTCAGTGTCTACTGTGTAATTGGTATTAAATATTCTGGTTCTACTTCAAACACATATTTAAACTTCCTAATTTGTGTTGCTCATGTTTTTAATATTTCAGATAAAACCCAAACTTAAAAGTACTAATGATTGTCTAAGTCATAGTTTCTTGTTTTGTTTTGTTTTTTGCCTTGAAAAAAATCTCATTTGGTTTGAGGAATTAGAGAGTAAAGCTCATGATAGTACCTGGCATTCGAGTTTCTTAGCCTCTCCAATCACTTTTTTCTCTGGAGACTGGCTTATTTCCCTGTTTCACAGTTCACTGAAGTCCTTTGTGGTCACTGAGTTCCATCCATCTTATTTGGAGTTGATTTGTGAATATCAAACATTTAGAATAGATGTTAGAGATAAGTGAAATCTGAGAACAAAGGTCTCACAATGAATAGGCATGTACACCCTAAAACAGATTTGACAAAAATGAAAGGAGACAGCTTTGGAAATGATAGATATGATGAATATAGCATATCCCATGACCTTGTGAAGACAATATTCAGTTTCTTATATGGTACAAAAAATGGTGATGCATATTTTCAAATTGTCATAGTCTTAAATGAGTTAGGACATATGACATATATCAGCACCACTTTAAATATTTATGACTTATATAGGAGGGTATTCAAAAAGTTTGTGCAAAAATTGGATTAAAAGATAATGGACTTTTCCCATGAATTATTTGAAGTCCCCTCTTTGTATGTTTATTGCAGCTAATTTCTTCAGCTGCTCCTCAGAAACCCTATATAAGGTTGCTATGAATCTGTACCAACTCTATGTTGTTGTTGTTGTTGTTATGTGCCATCGAGTCGGTACCAACTCTATAGCACTTACCAAAAACAACAATTTCTTCCCAGCTCATCCTCCATATTCCACTTTTCCCTCATGCTATATCTTCCCAGATTTTTACTTCCATCCATTTTATAGGAGTATTTTTCTCCTTTCATCTAATTTGTGTATTTTCTGTTTGTGCTGCTTTGTTTTTGCATTTTATACTTAGCACTTATTTGAGGCTTTTAATCTTCAAAGCTCCTAGAGAACATTACCTAATTAATCCTCCCCACAGTCTTGTGAGGAAAGTCATTATTAGAATTTCTACTTTTTTACACATAGAAAGAATAAGGCAGAGGTTAAGTGGCTTAAGAAAAATCACAAAGAGGGTGAGTTACATACTGGACTGAGACTCCTATGCTTAATCCAGTTGTTTACGTCATTCCTATACCAACTTTAGAAGTATTCTTTCAAGTATAACTCATTCAATTTAATGTTATAAATTTGATGTCTTTATATTTTAATCTCTCACAGTGAAAAATGAATTTCTCTAATATCCATGGGTGAAGTTTCTATTTTAAAATAATTTTAAGCATTACTTTCTACTATACAGTTTTCCTGTTAATTATATGTTTTCCATTTCCTTAATATGAGTTTTTGTCCTATGTATTTGTGTTTATTTTTAATTTTATAACCTTTTACAATATTTCCATATTCTTTTTAACCTATATTAATTTTAAATTGAATATGAGTCTAGGTTAATTGGCTAATCCTTGAGGAGAATAGAAAAAACAGCAGATTTTAAATTCAGGATTTGAATACTAACTGTTTACCTTCTACAAAATAAATTGTGCTAATGGTTAATGCCCTCAACTGCCAATTGAAAGTTGAGAGGTTTGATACCACCTGGGAAGAAAACTAGTCAACAAACTTGTGAAAATTTGACCCTTAATAACTGTATGGAGCATATTTCTACTCTGATACTCATGGTGTGACACTGTGGGATAATGTACTAGACAACAAGGTCTGTTTGAACCATAAAGTTAGTGGTTCAAACCCAACAGCTGCTCCTAGTAAACCCTATATAGGGTCACTATGAATCAGAATTGACTCTATGGCACATAACACCAACTACTACACACTTGGGGAAACCGTGAGATGGAATTGACTCAATACAAACATTGAAAAACAAAACACAAACTCTACATAGGTTGATCACATAAAACTCTTTACAGGGTTGCTGTGAGTCAGAACTGACTTGACAGCACTAACAACAATGACAACAACAAAGCCATGATGATATTTTCATATTTTTTAAAAAGAATATGCATTTTATTGGACTTCTGTATAAATTACATAAACCAACTGAATATTTAAGCACCTGCACACAGTTCTTCTTTTCTAAAAATCTCAACAGTATTTCTAAAAGCTAAAGTATATTTTGATAAATTTAAAGGCTAAGACCTAAAGTGTACAATTTTATCAGTTTTGACAATTGTAAAAGGAAAAAGAAGAAGAATACATTGGGAACCATTCAACCAGAATTTAAGAACTCCTAAGAAGAAATAATTGGTATTTCTATTATACATCCTTCCACCTTCCATTACCTTGCACATCTTTTTCTGTTCTCAGTAGATACTGAAAATAAATACTTATTATTTTACTAGTTATGACTACAAAATAAAGTGCACATCAAAGAATCTTCTTTAACACAATAACTGCAGCTGTTTTACACCCATTTGACATTTAACAACCACTCAATTTAGAAAGTAAATATGAGCGGATATTTTGTTTGTTTTTTATTTGCTGCTTTAAAAAAAAAAATAAAGATAAAAGTATATGTCACAGATAGAAGTTATACAAGCATCATATAGCTGATTACATCGCATTTAGTTTTCTCAAGACATTAACAACGTAAGTTGATCAAGTTGCCAGTTTCAGCTGGCTAACCAACTGAACGGAATCAACTATTGGAGATATTATTGATTTCTCAATTAGCCACCTGAAAGAAGGCGAAAAAATAAAATGTGTACAGGCCAATTAGATCTTGTTTTTATTGTTACGACTCAGAGTGACCCTAAGCACAACAGAATTAAACTCTGCTTGGTCCATTTCTATCTTCACAATCACCATTATACTTTAGCCCATTGCTGCTACCACTGCACATATCTATCTCATTTTGAGTCTTCTTCTTAATTATTGCTCCTTCAATTTTCCAGGCATCATGTCTGTCTCTAGGAACTGGTCCCTCCTAACAATGTGTTTGAAGTATGAGAGGGGAAGTCTCACAATCCTGGCTTCTAAGGAGCATTCTGGCTGTACTTCTTCCAACATGAATTTGTTTGCTTTTCAGGTAGTTCACGTATTTGAATATTCCTCTCCCACACCACAACTCAAATGTATCAATTTTTCTACGGTCTTCCTTATACATTGTCTAACTTTCCCATGTATAAGAAGTTATTGAAAATACCCTGGCTTGGTCAGGAGCACCTTAGTCATCAAACTTTCATCATTGCTTTTTAACACTTTAAAGACAGTTTGTGAAGCAGATTTGCCTAATGCGATATGTCATTTGATTTCTTGACTGCTGCTTCCATGAGTGTTGACAGAGAATCCAAGCAAAATTAACTATTTGAAAATGGCAATCTTTTCTCGCTATATCATGAGGTTATTTATTGTTCTAGTGGTAAGAATTTTTGTTTTCTTTACATAGAGGTGCAAAACATACTGAAGCTTTGGTCTTTGATCTTCATAGTAAGTGCTTTAGGGTCTCTTCATTTTCAGCAAACAAGATTGCATCATCTGCATATCACAAGTTTTCAATGAGCATTCCTCTAATAATGATGAAGTGTTCTTTCCCACATAATCCAACTTCTTGGATTTGCTCAGTTTACAGATTCAATAAGTATGGTAAAAGAATGTAGCCTTTATGAGCACTTTTTTTTCTGATTTAAAACCATTCAATGCCACCTTATTCAGCTACATCTTGGTCTATGTACATGTCACTCATGATTGCAATTAATGTTCTGAAACACTCGTTCTTTACAGTGTTATCGGTCATGATCCATAGTCAAAAGCCTTTGCCTAGTCAATAAAGTTCAGGTAAACATCTTCCTGGTATTCTGTTTTCATCCAAGATCCATTTGGCATAATCAATAAATATCTATTCCTCCTTCTACGTCTTCCTCTGAATCTGACTTGAGCCTCTGGCAGTTCCCTGTCAATGTACTGTTATAGATGTTTATGAATTATGTTTAGAAAAATATTAAGTTCAGGTGATATTAATGAAATTTTTATGATTTTCATACTCTGTTATGTCACCTCTCTTTGGGATGGCACAAATATAGATCTCATCCAATCAGATGGCCAGGTAACTCTGTTCCAAAATTCTTGGCGTAGATGAGGGAATGTATCCCACCACTCATGCAATTGTTCAAACAGAACATGGGAACTGTTTAAACTGAATGGTTTAAAATTAAGAAAGGTGTGTGACAAGGTTGTATTCTTTCACCATACTTATTCAACCTGTATGCTGTCCATATCATCTGAGAATCTGAGTTATATGAAAAAAAATGTGGTATCAGGATTGGAAGAAGACTCATTAACAACCTGCGATATGCAGATGATACAACCTTGCTTGCTAAAGTGAAGAGGAATTAAAACATTTACTGATGAAGATCAAATAACACAGCCTTCGGTATGGATTACATCACAATGTAAAGAAAACAAAAATCTTCACCACTGGATCAATAAATAACATTCTTATCAATGGAGAAATGATTGAACTTGTCAATGACTTCATTCTTCTTGGATCAATTATCAATACTTACAGAAGCAGCAGTCAAGAAATCAAACGATGTATTGCTTTGGCAAATCTGCTGCACAAGACCTTTTTAATATGTTGAAGAGCAAAGATGTCAGCTTGAGGCCTAAGATGTGCCTTCAATAACTTCATATGCATGCAAAATCTGAACAGTGAATAAACAAGACTGTAGAAGAATTGACAAATTTGAGTTATGGTGTTGGAGGTGAATATTGAAAGTGCCACGAGCTGCCAAGAGACCACACAGATCTGTGTTGGAAGAAGTGCAGCTAGAGTGCTCCTTGGAGGCCAAGATGGTCAAACTTCATCTCTCATACTTTGGACATGTTGTCAGGAGGGACCAGTCACTGGAGAAGGATATCATGTTTGGTAAAATGGAGGGTCAGAGAAAAAGAGGAAGAC
Source organism: Chrysochloris asiatica (assembly GCF_000296735.1). Taxonomy (NCBI): domain Eukaryota; kingdom Metazoa; phylum Chordata; class Mammalia; order Afrosoricida; family Chrysochloridae; genus Chrysochloris; species Chrysochloris asiatica. Next base: position 2,651,251 of record NW_006408688.1, on the reverse strand, counting down.
CTCCAACGAGATGGATTGGCCAGGTGGCATCATCGATGGACTGAAGAGTGGCAACAGTAGCGAGGTTGACCCAGGATTGGGTAGTGTTTCATTCTGCTGCACATAGGGTCGCTATGAGTTAGTATTGACTCGATGGCACCTAACAACAACAACTCATCTGTCATTTTGAAGTACTATGGTGGCTTGTGTGTTACTGTGATACTAGAAGCTATGCCACATGCATTTTAAATACCAACAGGACCATCCATTGTGAATATGTTTCAAATGAGCTTTCAGACTAAGACAGACTAGGAAGAAAGAGAACTGGATTACTCTGAATGTTTAACCCTAAAACCTTGTGAATAGCAGTGGAACTCTGTCAACACCAGAATACCGAATACTGAGACATTATGAATAGCACCGAAATATTGTCAGATATTGGGCCAATAGATAAGCCCATCAAGTTGGAAGGCATTCAAAATATGACTGGGGAAGAGCTACCTCTTTAGAGTAGAGTTGATGATGATGTGAATAGAGTAAACATTTCAGGATCTTCACTAACTTATGGTATCATCTCAAAATGAGGAGAAACAGCTGCAAACATCCATTAATAATCAGAACTTGGAATGTTCAAAATGTGAATCTAAGAAAATTGGACATTAGCCAGAAAGTGAGCACATTAAGATTGATATCCTAGGCATTGTTGTTGTTGTTATATGCCGTGGAGTTGGTTTCAACTCATAGCAACCCTGTACAGGGTTTCCAAGATTGTAAATCTTTATGGGAGCAGAAAACCTCATCTTTCTCCCGCAGAACAGCTGGTAGTTTCAAACTGCTGACCTTGCAGCTTGCAGCCCAATTTGTAACCACTACGCTACCAGAGCATCCTAGGGATTAGTGAGCTAAAATTGATGGGTCTTGACCATTAAAAAACTGACAATCATATGCTTACTATGCCAGGAAGGACAAACTGAAGAGGAACGGCATCATATTTATCACCAAAATGAGAATTTAAAGATTTATCTTGAAGTATAATGATGTCTGTAATAGGATGGCACTTGACAACAACAACAATAACAACAAGGAAGGTCAGTCAATACTACTATTTTTCAAATCTACACACAAACCACTAAAGCCAGTGATGATGAAATTAAAGATTTCTACTAATATCTTCTGTCTGAAATTGATCAAACATGTAATCAAGATGTATTGAAGATTGCTGGTGACTGAAATGTAAAGTTTGGAAAAAAATAAAAAAATATTACTATTTGGAAAATATAGCCTTGGTGATAAAAATGATGCTGGAGATCTCATGACAGAATTTTGCAATATCCATGATATATTCATTGCAAATATCTGTTTAAACAACATAAACTATGACTATATATACGGACCTCACCAGATGGAATACACAGAAATCAAAGTGAATACATTGGTGGAAAGAGACCTTGGAAAAGCTCCATATCATAACCATAGCAAGGTCAGGGGTAGACTGTTGAACAGATTACCAGTTGTACATGTGCAAGTACAAGTTGAATATGAAGAAAATTAAAACAAGTCCACAGAGTCAAAATATGACTTTGAATGTATCCCACCTGAATTTAGGGATCATTTCAAGACCAGATTTGATGCAATAGACACCAATGATTGAAAACCAGGAGAGTTGTGGGATGACATCAAGAACACCACAGAGGATGAAAGCAAGGGGGTATTAAGAAGATGAGCAAGAAAAAAAAGACCAAAATGGATGTCAGAAGAGACTGAAACTTGCTCTCCAGGGTTGAGATGCTAAAGCAAATGAAAGGTATGAGGAGGTTAAAAGAACAGAAGAGAACATTCCAAAGGGCAACTCAAGAAGACAAAGTTCAATATTTCAATGAAATATGCAAAGACCTCTAGTTGGAAAACCAAAGGGGACGAACAGTTCAGTGTTTCTCAAGCTGAAAGAAATGAAGAAAATAATTAAGCCTTGGAAGACGAAGACATTGAGAATTCATGTGCAAGTTATTTCTGGAGAAAGAAGAGGAATGTGGGAAGAAGAACAAAAGAGGAGAAGCCAAAATTGGTGTGATTTAGGACAACTTCCAGTCTAAGGACAATCCAGAAGGTGAGTTTTACATCAACTTGCCCATCCTTGAAACCAGGAAGCTGGGGATTCATATTCTTGAAACTGTGGATCACTGGCCCTGGGATACATAGCTCTTAGCCACTCTAGTCTTCTGAAATGAAAAGACAGGAAACTGCTTACTAACTACTGTAACAGGGAACTCAGTTATTTAAACTAAACTAGCTTTTTGGCTGTTAGCAAGATTTTCACTTGTTACAGACACCTAAACAAAGAAATAAGAAAATAAGAATGTTCATGGGATAAGGCTAATGTTCCATATTAACTCTTAGAATAAGATAGTCTAAGGAAAAGTTACAATTCAATGTAAAGAAAACAAAAATCCTCACCACTGGACCAATAGACAGCATTCTTATCAATGGAGAAGAGATTGAAGTTGTCAAGGACTTCATTCTTCTTGGATCACCTAACAACACTCGCGGAAGCAGTGGTCAAGAGATCAGAGTATGTATTGCATTGGGCAAATCTGCTGCACTTGACTTTTTTAAAGTGTTGAAGAGCAGAGATGTCAGCTTGAGGACTAAGGTGCGCCTGACCCAAGCCATGGTATTTTCAATAACCTCATATGGATGTGAAAGCCGGACAGCGAATAAGGAAGATCATAGAAGAATTGATGCCTTTGAGTTGTGGTGTTGGAGGAGAATACTGTAAGTGCCATGGACTGCCAAAAGAACCAATAGATCTGTTTTAGAAGAAGTGCAACCAGAGTGTTCCTTGGAGGCCAAGATGGCTGGCTAGGCTTCGTCTCTCATACTTTGGACACATTGTCTGGAAAGAACAGTCGCTGGAGAAGGATATCATGCTGGGTAAGGTGGAGGGTCAGAGAAGAAGAGGAAGACCCCCAATGAGATGAATCAGCCAGGTGGCATCATTGATGGCGTCAAGTGTGGCGGTGGTAGTGAGGTTGGCCCAGGATCAGACATTTTTCGTTCTGCTGTGCATGGGGTCACTATGAGTCGGTTCCGACTCAATGGCAACTGACAAGGAAAAGTTATCCCTTGATTATTGATACAGCAGAGAAAAAAAATGGAATATTTAGTCTAGGGGTTATAGCTTTTAATCTTGCCTAAGAGACAGCTACTGATTATGTGAGTTTTGTAGAAAAATTTAAATCTTTTATAATGTCATGGTGAGCAAATTTTACACACACACACACACATATACTGAATGTAGATGTATGTTTAGGTGGTGCTTATGTGTCATGGAGTCGGTTCCTACTCATAGGGACTCTGTATCGGGTTTCTGAGGCTGTAAATCTTTATGGGGGTGAAAAGCCTCCTCTTTCTCTTTCAGAGCACCTGGTAGATTTGAACTGCTGACCTGTGGTTAGCAGCCCAATTCATAATCCAATATGTGTCCAGACCTCCTAAATAATAGAGATATGTTGTTGTTGTTGTTTAGTGCCGTCGAGTTGGTTCCGACCCATAGCAACCCTCTATAGGGTTTCTCAAGAGCAGATGGTGAGCTTGAATCGCCTACCTTGTGGTTAAAACCAACTTTGCAGTCCAGCGCATTAACCCACAACACCTGTAAATGGTAATCAGGGATATCCAGGAAGCACACTAATAAATCTGAGATAGCGTCAGATTTGGAAAGAAATGGACTGAGTTGTTCAGTAAGCATCTGAAATAGAGAAAGTGCAGGGGAAACTCATTAAAATGAAACTCATATCTCCCAATAAAAAGTGTCTCGGAGAAGGGAGAAATAACTCAATGCTTACCATGTTACTCTACGTGTTGCTGTATAGGGTTTCCGTGACTATAAATCTTAGGAGGAACAGAAAGCCCCTTCTTTTTTCCAAGTACTGACTGGTGGACTCAAATTGCCGACCTTGTGCCTTTGCAGCCCATTGCTTATCCTACACAGTTACTGCACTCCCGCTCTTTGTGTATTGAGAGGAAAAACGTTGTGGTGGTTATGTGCCGTGGAGTCGGTTCCGACTCATAACGACCCTCTACAGGGTTTCCGATGCTGTAAATCTTTACCAGAGCAGAAAGCCTCATCTTCCTCCTGTGGAACAATTGATAGTTTTGAACTGCTGAACTTGGGGTTAGTAGCCCAGCTCATAACCACTATGCTACCAGAGTAACATAAACATAATTATACAGTGATCATCACCCCAATATAAAAAGAGTCTTTATCGAAGAGATGGCAAAAGAGAATATGCTGATATGAAATTATCTCTGTGCTTCTTCGAAGTTTTCCCACCCACTGAGCCTGTAGATTAATAATAATTTATTGAAAAGTTTATGGTTAAAAATAATGAAACAAAGAGAAGTAACTACTTTGAAGAGATAGGTGCAATGAAGGAATATGCCACCATCAAGAGAGAATCACCACAGAAATATGATACTATTATATCTATTATTATTATTTATTATATCTATTATTATTATCCTGATGTGGCACTGTGGATAATGAGCTGGACCAAAGTCAGTTTTAGCCACAAGGTCGTTGGTCCGTTCCTCAGAAACTCTATATATGGTCACTGTGAGTCAGAACCAACTCAGCAACATTTAATAATAACAACATTATTATTATTATTATTAACAACTTATGAATAGGATGGTTTCTGCATATACATATAAAACCATCTAGAATTAAAAATAAGATACTAAAAATAACTACGGAAAACCTATAGGCACTGTAGGATAATCACTGGACCACAAGGTCAGTTAGAGCTGCAAGATAGACAGTTCACACTCACCAGCCACTCCTCGGAAACCCTACACAGGGTTGTTAGGAGTCAGAACCAATTCAATGGCACTTAACAACAACAATCAATAAATTTGCTGGGAAAGTAATGACATTTAAGATTCAGGGTCTACACTACTAAGTTCTCATATCAATGCGCCAAAAGTGATCCTGAGCCCTGATGCGGTGCTGTAGGATAAGTGCTAGACTGGTAACCAGAAGGTGAGAAGTTCATCCACCAGCACTTTTGGAAACTCAACTGGATCTGCATGAGTCAGAACCAGCTCGACAGCCCACAACAACAAGGGATCTAACAATGTGTTCATGTAGATGTATTTTTAAAATAAAATTTGTAAACATAAGATAGTTTAACTCAATTGTTAAAGAACATTGACTAAATAATCAATGCTATTTCTCTTCCCTATTCCTACTACTTCTCTGTGAAAACAGTAGCTGGCTCATGAGCAATGTTAGAATCTAAGAGACAGGAGAGTGGAGGTACATTAAATTTGGGTTAATTGCGGTTATTGTTGTTGTGTGCCGAGTCCATTCTGACCCATAGTAACCCCATGTAACCCAGTAGAATTGTCCTATACAGTTTTCCATACAATAATCTTTATGGAAGTAGATTACCAGGTCTGTCCCCCATGGAGCTGCAACATGGGTTCGAACCAATAAACTTTTGATTAGCAAGTAAATGCTTAACCATTGTGTTGCTAGGGTTAATTCTCTACTTATATGAATTGCAGCCATTTTACTTATAGTTAAGTTATTGCTAGTCATTCTGGTGTAAGAATAGCTTTCAGAAAACCTCTTACTCTAATGCTGAATTTTACCGAGTGTAGATGCAAGATACATTCCATTAAATTGTGTCATTGTATAATCATTCCAGGCTGCCAAGACACAGACTTTAAAATAAGGAGCCAAAAATTTATTTATGGAAATTTCTTACAATCATTAAATTTATTAACTTATAAGCAAAAAATTTAGGTCACATCTACTAGTTAAAGCTATCTACAGTAAAAAGTTAATTTAGAACAACATATCTAGAGGAAATACTGAATATTATCATTTCTCCAAAGAAAATATTACAAAATAGTTATCATATGAAAAGGTGATCAAATAATACTTAGTCAAGATATGTAGGGAAAATGTATTACAAAAAATATGAAGTAATAAATAAAAATGTTTAATTATATTTATGGATTTTATGATACATGTGTTTATATGATTCAGATTTTGATGAGTGACAGATGTGCTGAATTCTTATTTATTTAATGTATTATTTCATTCCATTGCAATGATTATAATCCCCTCAATTTGAAAGACAGCCACACGGTCAATGGATTGGAAGAGATCCATATTTGTGCCCATTCCAAAGAGACATGACCCAATGGATGCAGAAGTCAGTGAACAATATCATTAAAATTACATGCAATAAAATTTTGCTGAAGATAATTCAAAAACAGTTGTAACCGTACAACAACAGGAAGCTGTCAGAAATTGAAGAAAGATTCACTTGAGGATGTGGAACTAAGGATATCATTGCTGAAGTCAAATGATTCTTGGCATAAAGCTTGTTGTTAGTCAGTTCTGACCCATAGAGACCCTGTATAGGGTTTCCAAGGAGCAGCTGGTGAGCTTGAACCACCAACCTTGCAGTACAAACCGACGTTGCAATCTAGTGTATTAACCCACAGAACCACACCAGGACTCCTAACTGAAAGCAGATAATTCCAAAAAGATGTTTACTTGTACATTGTTGACTATGAAAAGACTGTGGATCATGACAACTAGAAAGTATTTCAAAGCATGGGTATTCCAGAACACTTAATTGTGCTCAGAAGGAACCTGTCATAGTAAATCATATTGTTGTAGTTGTTAAGTGCCATCAAGTCGCCTCCAACTCAGTGTGACCTTGTATAGGGTTTCTGAGGAGCATCTAGGGAGTTCAAACTGCTGACCTTGCAGCTCAAACTGACCTTGGGGTCCAGTGCGTATCCTCCAGCATCACATCAGGACTCCATTGTAAATCTTATGATTGTCCAATTCATAATAGCCAATACCAGTCTATTTTAGATCTTTAATGCCTTGAATATTGATCCTTATGTGTTCCAATTTTCCAAGATTCATACTTCATACATTTCACATTTCAATTATTAACAGCTGTTTGCAGTTGTGCCACATCAACAAATGAAGATACCAAAAGCTTTCCTCCAGTCACTTCATTAGGGTCAACTCTACTTTTAGGAGGCAGTTCTTTTCCAGTCATATTTTGATTGTCTTGCAATTTGAGGGGGTCATCCTTTGTCACTATATTTGACAAAGTTCCACTGCTATTTATAAGGTATTTATCTTCTGGCACTATATCTGACAATATTCTTAAAGTTTCCAGTGGCTAATCATTCAGAAATAGTCTGCCTCTTTTCTTCCTAGCCTGTCTTAGTCTGGAATCCCCATACAACCCTGTCACCATGGATGACCCTGCTGGTATTTCAAATACTAGTGGCATAGCTTCCAGAATCAAAGCAAAAAGCAAGCTACTGCAATACAACAGACAGATAAGTGGTGGATAATAAGACATAGTAAGCTTGATTCTTCTTCTAAGGGCTTATTGGGAAAATGTCATTCTTATTCTTGAGCTAGCTGGCTATGTTATTATGATTGAAAGGGAGGGAAACACATCTTCCTTAGAGTCCCCTTGATGGGTAAAATTATAGGTTTGTTATTCTGTCAGGTCACCTTTCTAGAAAAATCAAGGATCTTATTACTATGAATCTATTCAGCAAGATCCATTGCTAGTAATTAAACACTAAGACACTGCCTGACAGTGGTAATTAATAATATCGATTTGTTTATTGGCTTGTAAAATGACGCCATAAGATAAGCACTCAACCTCAAGGTCAGTTTGAACTGCAAGGTCAGTGGTTCAAACTCACCAACCACTCCTTGGAAACCCTATAAAGTGTTGCTGTGAGTCAGAACCAACACTTAGCAACAACAACAACAAAATTTGTCCAAGCATGTGTTTCTTATTTTAAAAGTATCTTTTAAACAAATAAACACATCAAAAAGAGTATCAACAAACATCACACAGTATGTAATTATTTGTGGAAGGGAGAATTTCCACTGCTCTTAATACTGAATTTAGCATTTATCTTCCAGACTACTTAAAAGATGACTTGGGGTTAGGAGGGAAAGACATTCCGTATCTTCTTCCAAAAAGTTTTATATTATGTCTTGTCAAAGGTGCTAATATGCTGCACCAAAGAAATAGTTAATTTAACACAAGTAAGGGATCTCAGTAGAAGTTAACAACTCATTGTTGTTGTTGTTAAGTGCCATTGAATCAGTTCCAACTCATTGAATTGAGACCATGTATAGTGTTTCCAAGAATCAGCTGATGAGCTTGAATTGCCAACCTTGCAGTTCAAAACCTATTAACCCACAATACCACACCAGGATTCCCCATTAGCAGTTGCTTATCATCAAAATAATATATGCTGTCTTCCAGAGTCAGGCTGATGTTGGGATCATCATTAACCTTCTTGTAATGTTAAGTGCCTTCCAGGAGGTTCCTATCCATAGCAATCCTGTATAGTATTTCCAAGGAGCAGCTGGTGGATTTGAAATGCAAACCTTCCAGTGCTGATCCTATAGCACCACACCAGACATCTCTTTGTACTCTAAAATGTTCACTAACCAATTGTAGCAATAAACAGTCATATAAATTCTAGGAGCACAACAAAGACAGAGGACTGGGGGAATACGGGTCCAAGGAAACAATTTATAGATGTATGTGGCTCCTAGTAGCTGTTTCCATAGTTATCCTAAACAAGTACTGTTTGCCCACCTTTCTCCTCTGTGCTGTTTCCCCTCTTATTAAGCATAATTTTGCTAAACAGCAAAGATGAACTAATAAAGGCGAACTTTCTGATGAACTTTGGATTTCTGTGAATGTGTTTGGTATTTTCTTGGTAGCCAGTTACTATAACAATTGTACAGTAACAGTGAGCCATCTTCAGAGTGAATAAAAATGTAATTGTTTTATTATTATTATTATCAAAATGAAGAGCCAATTAAGGAAAACGTTGAATTGTAAATTTCATAGATTTACTTAGAAAATCTTGTGGATGGTTTCTTTGTGTTAGTTTATCTAGAAATTCATTGGTATATCATCATCTACATAAGACAGGTAATCAGAGTTGTCTAGAAGGAAATTGTTTCATTAACAGACATTCAAAAAACATTAAGCTGTTTTGTGGTGAGATGACCTGCATATTCTATTAAAATAGGTACAAAGTAATCTATAAATACTCTACCATAACTAAGATTTTACAAAAAGTCTTTTGGTTTGTTTTTACCAATATGATGTGTTTGGGTATTTTTAATTACTCTAGAACTTAAATTGAGATTATTCTCTTTTACAGACACGTTAACATCTTAAGCAACAATGCTATTTAGAAGGGTGACTTTGCTACTCTTCTAACATAGTGTTTGGTACATGCTTATCAATAAATATATGCTTAATGACCAAAGGTATTTTTTCCTGCATAATTTCACATGGAACTCTGGTAGTGTAGTGTTTACAAATCGGGCTGCTAACCTCAAGGTCGGCAGGTCGAAACTACCAGCAGTTCCTCGGGAGAAAGATGACGCGTTCTGCTCCTGTAAAGATTTACAGCCTCGGAAACCTTGTGCAAGGTCACTATGAGTCGGAACCGACTCCATGGTACTTAACAACAACAATTTCACATATGATCACTAAATTCTTTACTAGAAATTTAAGAAAACATCATTGTTGTCTTCTTTTGATGCCATCCCTCACTAATGACCGAATATGGTCATGTGACAATGAAATGCTAATTCCCAGGACTCACTCAGCTTTGCCTCCTGGGACATGAGATTATGTATATCATTTTCTCAGTCCCTTCCCACCACCACTAATCCACTGCCGTTGAGTTAATTTCTACTCGTACTGTTGTTGTTGTTGTTTAATGCCACTGAGTCTGTTCTGACTCATAGCGATCCTCTGTAAGGTTTCCCAGAAGTGACTGGTGAGTTTGAACCCTAACCTTGAGGTTAGCAGTACAATGCTTATTTTACAGTGCCATAATAGAACTCCAATTTGGACTCATGGTGAACCTATGTAGGGTTTCTGAGACCATAAATCCTTCCAGGTATAGACAGCCTCAACTTACTCCCAATGAACGGCTGGTAGATTTGACTGCTAAAGTTTGATTAGCAGTCTTATGCTTATCCAACACTGCTAACAGGGATCTTACTAACACTATGCATTGTCAAAGCCCACACATTTTGACTTCCATTTCTTCAAAACATTTTTCCACGTTAGGTGAAAGCTATTTAATTCTACACCTTATGCTAGATTTTATTAGTGAATGATGATATTTTAACATTCCACCTCATTCTGGTGAACATTTATGTAATAGTTATCAGGGCTCAGATGAGTACATATGACAATAGTAGAAGTATAAACATTTGTGAAAATAATATTGATAGTTGCTAAATTTTGTAGCGTTCTCTTTGACAAAAAAGGTTCAGCTACATGCATACATAAGAAGGGCTAGTGGTGCTATAAGATAAGCACTGGACTTCTAATTGCAAGGTTGTTAGTTCAAATCCACCAGCTGTTCTGTGAGAAAAAAACATAAGCCTGCCTGCTGCTCTAAGATTTACAGTCTCAGAAAACTCTATGTAGGGTCACTATGAGGCAGAATTAATTTGATGGCTGTGGATTTGGGGTGTTTTGGGTTTATGTGCACATAGATGTAGCACAACTCCCTATGAAAGATTCATTTTTCTTTGATCCATCAGTCTTTCAGAGAAGTCAACCCAGGTTTAGATAGTTCAATCAATTAGCCAAGTCACTGAATCCATATATAAAAGACCCAGAATGAAAACTCGAAACTTCTGATCCTAGAACCTAAGTACTAAGTTATGTTGCTCCCTGTTTTGAGGTCCAGGAGTAATCTGAACTTTGGTTATTTTCATTGTTCTGGAAAACAATCTGATAATGCAGAGTCTAAGGCAGGCAGTTTATAACACTAATGCATATAGTGTTCTATGGAGTACTTGTCCCACATATTGTGTTAGTACTTCAAATTAACTGTAACTTTTGTTTGTTTTTAATTGTAAATGAGTGAAGATATTTGTTCAAGGACACCTACATATGAAAAAAAAAATTATGTTACTTTGAAAATCACTTCAAACAAAATACATTGAGTGCAACAGATAATCCACAGTAAATTATCAATGTGTGTTATCCAGGTGCTTGCAGATTCTGATTTCCTTACATTTTTCCAACTCTCTGATTTTGAAGAGCATTTGCCTTTCTATCTAGTGAAATTTTTGTTATTGTTAAGTGTCGTGGAGTCGGTTCCAATGCAGAGTGACCCTGTAAATGTTTCTGAGGTGCTGGTGGTGAGCTTGAACCATGGACCTTGCAATTCAAACTGAATATACAGTCCAGCAAATTAATCCACAGTGCCACATCAGGACCCATTTAGGTAAGTAGTATGTGGAAAATCAGTGCATAGCTCAATTTCTCAGTTCTTTTTCCTGCTTCTCCTAGATGTGTAGTTTTCAGGGGCATATGTGAAATCATGGACTTGATTCTCATTATCACCTGTTAATTGCCTACTGTGAAGAATGTGTTCGCTGATAACGACACATTGTAAAACATTAATCTAAGCCTTTCCCTGGTATGCAGAGGTAACCCTGTAAATGTCTTACTTTTCAGTGACTAGATTGACACAAAAGAGGGAAATACTCAGGACAACTAATTCCATAAATCCATATTGCCTCTCTATATCATACAAAAGAATCCTATCCTGGTGTGGTGGGTAAGCACTAAACTGCTAACCACAAGGTTGGCAATTCAAACACTCTAACTTCTCCCTTGGAAGCCCTATACAGGCTCACCATGAATCAGAATTGTTTTGACAGCACTTAACAATAACAGTACACCACAAAATAATTATTTTTCATCAATTATTATTTTAATTATAAGATCATAAGAAAAAAAAAATATCACCTTCAACTAGAGTTATTAAAAAATGTGAAGCAAATAAGCAGGTATACTTGTGTTAGGGAATCCTGGTGTGGTGCTGTGGGATAATGGACTAGACTGAAGTTTGTTTTGAACTGCAAGGTTGGCAGTTCAAACTCACCAACCACTCCTTGGAAAATCTATACAGGGTCTCTATGCTTCAGAACTGACTTGACAGTATTTAACAACAACAACCTGTGATAATATTTAATTGCTTAACTTAATTGTTTAATTCTATTAGCATATTTACATAGTATTGATACTTTAAAATTATTGTATCTATTTATTCCTCCATTTACATGTATACATATATGTGTGTGTGTATTGATCTATATATGGGAGCA
>NW_006408688.1:2628391-2634830 GCF_000296735.1 Chrysochloris asiatica | reverse complement strand
TAAAGAAAACAAAAATCCTCACCACTGTAGCAATGAGCAACATCCATGTAAATGAAGAAAAGATTGAAGTTGTCAAAAACTTCAAAACTTCATTTTGCTCAGATCAACCATCAACACTCATGGAAACAGCAGTCAAGAAATCAAACAATGTATTGCATTGGGCAAATCTGCCGTACGAGACTTCTTTAAAGTGTTGAAGAGCAAAGTTGTCAATTTGAGGACTAAGGAGAACTTGACCCAAGCCATAGTATTTTCAATAATTTCGTATGAATGCAAAAGGTGGACAGTCAATAAAGATAATCTTACAATAATTTATACATCTAAGGTATGGTGTTCGAGAAGAATATTGAAAGTTCCATGGACTGCCAAAAGAACATACAGATCTGTGTTGGAAGAAGTATATGTAGAGTGCTCCTTGGAAGCCAGAATGGCCAGACTTGATCTTTCATATTTTGGACATATTGATAGGAGCAACCAGTCCCTTGAGAAGGATATCATGTTTGATAAATTGGAGGGTCGGACAAAAGACTCCATGACTTTCCTATTAAATCTTGTTGTTTCTTGTTAAGTGCTATTGAGTCAATCCCAACCCATAGTGACCCTGTATAGGGTTTCCAAGGAGTGGTTGGTGGGCTTGATCCATTGACCTTGCACCACCCTGTGCCACATCAGAACTCCTATTGAATCTTGGGAATTGTCTTCTTTATTTAATGCTGCTATAACTGAAATAAATAAGACAGTTCCCAAGATTTAATAGAAATCTTAAATTTAATAGAAATCTGCTGCAATAACAGAAAGAAATCCTGGTGTGGCGTTGTGGGATAATGCACCAGACTGCAAAGTCATTTGAATCGAAAGGTCGGAGGTTCAAGCTCACTAGTCACTCCTTTGAAACCATATACCGTGTCGCTATGGGTCAGGAGCAACTCTACAGCACTTAACAATAACAACAAATATCAGAAATGGGAGGCTTGGTGTGTAGCTGTAGGATAAGTATTGGGCTGTTAATCACAGCATTGATAGTTCAAATCCTCCAGTCACTCCTTGGAAATACTATACAGAATTGCTGTGAATCGGAGCTGACTCAATGGCACTTAGCAACATAACAACGTAACAAAAATATCACAAGTGGAGGGCTATACCAAACAGAAATTTATTCTCTTATTATTTAAAAGGATAGAAGTATGAATTCAGAGTGCTGGATTTGGAGAAAGGTCCTTTCAACCTTTTAGCCTCTGTCATCCCAGCATTCCTCAGAGATCCCCATGTGTCTTGGCATCCATCTTTCCCTGGGTTTAGGAACTTCAGAGAAACCCTATACAGAGTTGCTATGAATCAGAACTGACTTAATGACACTCAGCAACAAAAACAACAAGAACTTCACAGTTCAGGGACACCAGGTCAAAAGGACACACTCCGCTCCTGACTCTTCTTTCTTAGTGGGAGTAGGTCTCTCTCTCTCTGCTCACTTCTCACCCCTTGTAAGATAAAACATGTTTTCTCTTCAGGTGTGTTTCCAGGCCACACACCTGGAACACTCCCTTTCATAGATCAGGAGAGTGGTGATTAAGGGTATTGCAGTCCATCTTTAATCCTCTTACTGATTTATCCCAACAGATCACATCATGGAGAATCATCACATAAATGCCACATTACATCACTCCATAATTTCAAATCACTTAAAATAATGACGCAGTTAAGTTGACACATTTTTTTTTTTTTTTTTTTTTTTGGTGAGGGGGTAGGACAAAATTCAATTTATGACAGGAATTTTGAAGATTCAAATAGATTTTTCATCAGAAAATATCCAGGTGTGTTGCAAACTGTGATGCACACCAGATCTTCCTTCAAAGGACTTGGTGTTTCATCTGGCAGGCCTATTGTGGTTTGCTTCAGCTGCAATGATCTCCCTTCCTCAATGTTACACCTCTTGAGAGACAGTCAACACCCCAGTGAAAAAGCCAGATAAATATAATTCTGTCCTTTTAGAACTGGATCTACATTTGATATCCAGTTCAGGATTTGGACTAGTTAATGACTACTTATGAATAAAAATTGAGAATAATGATTTAACCTCTAGAGTGGTATTGTTGGGCCTGTTTACAGTTCTACTTTTCCTTCTGCCCATTCCTGCATTCATCAACAAGGGAGATCCAACAATCATCCAGTTTACTGAAGTCCATGTTAGAGTCAGCTAGCTACAGAATCAAACCTCCAAAAAGACGAAAGTAATAGCAGTAGCCGGCACATGATAACATTATAAATTCTATGTATTTATTATTGACCATATGAGAGGAGGCTTCAAAAATTCATAGAAAATGGAATTAAAAATGATGTACTTTTCCCATAAATTTCTTGAAGTTCCCTATTAAGTCAAATTTTATTCTAACTTATTTTCACCTTATTTTCTTCACAAAAACTTATTAAATAAATTATTTAAATTACATATTGCCAATAAGAACACTGCTGCACAAATATATTGACACCATAACCAAAAGGCAACAGTCCATTAGACAAGTTTAGATACAGTCATGAGTAAAGGTAAAAAACAAAGATTGAAAAAGAGTGATCTATGAATTCCAAGACTTTTCTTAAAAGTTCTTCTATCTGTTTCCAGGATTGTTTACTTTAACTACATCTTTAAAAAAAATAATAATATGTAATTCTTGGTTGGTTTATGTGCAGGTTAGACACCTATTCTGCACATAATTGGTCTTATATCTTTTGTCTGTAGTGATAGTAAGAATCTTCATTTGCAATTTTTGTTGAATCAGCCAACATTTATTCATCTACAATGATCTGGACATTATTCTGAATATTGAGGTTAGGTTACAGGAGAAACAAAAATCACAAGGTTATCCCTTGTCTTTATGGAGCAAACAGTCTGTTTGTGAATGGAAAATTGGTAAACACATATATGTAAATAAAATTATTTGGGATGGTAATTGAAAAATGGTTTAAGGAAAATGTATTTGAAGAGTATGATAGTGATACTTAGAAAACCATATTCAGTAGTCATATAACCAGCTATATAAGCTAGTTGCTTTTCTGTATCAATAGGTTAATCAACTCTGACTTCTTTCCATTTGCATTACATATTGTCTTAGCAGAACAAGAGGAAAGCAGATACATTGTTTCCTTTGCTTGGGATGAACGTCTTCTGTTTTAGCTGGCAACTAAGTCAATATTGCCACAGAAAAGTATTGCTAAATTCAGACCAAATTCCTTTATTACAGACAAATTTGGCTTTCATGACTATATTTTTCAACATTCATATTAGATGCAGCTTTTCATGACTAGACGGAAAACTACAAGGATGAAATAGTAGCAACATTGTTTTTTTTAACTTACTTTCATATTCCCAGATCATAAAAGTATATGAAACATAACTTTAACTCAGTCATTTATGGGTCTGATGCGTGGGACACAAAATAATAAACAGTTTGAACTAAATTCCAGACCTCAATAAGCTCAGAGTTTAGAATGAATAGGTGCTCTGTTAGAGCAAAAAGTTCAATATGGATTAAGTGCTCTGCTAGAGTGGTAGTTTTAATATTGAATATATTTCTGTGTAGGATTCTGATGTGGCACACTCCAGCACTCCAGCTAACTGTAAAGTCAGCTGTTCAAACCAACTTAATATTGAATATATTTCTGTATGGAATGCTGGTGTGACACTGTAGGATCAGAACTGGAATGCTAACTGTAACTTCAATTGCTCAAACCCACTAGTTGCTCCTTGGAACCTTTCTACAGAGTCCCTATGAGTCAGAACCATCTCAACAGCATTTAACAAAATCACATTTCTGTGTAAAATTATAATAGATAGTAATTTTGCATTATCTTTATAGATATGCATATATGTAAATAAGCATATATGCATACTTGTCTGCTTTCCTGGATGCATTATTGCACAGCAAAGTTATGCATGCCACTAATTTTGAAATATTTATATGATTATAATCAGTTGACTAATGCAATTATGCTATAAAGTTTATTTTTTTATTCGATTGGAGAGGTATATTAAGAAGCAGGGGTTTAGTGCAATTAAATATGTGACCTGATCCTTTGAATTTTCTTTTCAGTCACTAAATCCTGTATTTGTTGACAGATAACATGAATAAACTTATTCTTCTTTCTCATCAAGTGGGTATGAAAGGATATAGTCTTGATGCTTCAAAATATAAAACTTTAAAAAATTCTGAAATCATTGATTTTAAACTTACGTGCAATGTGTACAATACAGAAGCTACAGAATACAGGCATAAGAAAGTAATCTAACTGCAATCTATCCTTGCAGCTTTTCCAATTGTTTAGCCAATAAAGGTTTTCAAAGATAGCATTTTAAGGATGATATATTTAAGTTATTCTAGAGGTTGTCTTTCTAGTTAAAATCAAAATGGAATTCATTCTAATACACAAACATGTATGTGTACATCAGTGAATGTGTGGTATATATATCAGAATAAATTACTTTTTTTGTGTGTATAATATATATAGATGAGTCCTGATGTGGCACTGTGGGTTAATGTGCCAGACTGCAAAGCCATTTGAACTGCAAGGTCGGTGGTTCAAGCTCACCAGCTCCTCCTTGAAAACCCTATACAGGGTTGTTATGGGTCAGAACTGACTCGACAGCACTTCACAACAACAACAACAACAATATATATAGAGAGGGGAATGCAGTGACTCCATGTGATAAACACCGGAGTATGAACTACAAGGTCTACTGTGGCTTCTCACAAGGATGAGGCTTTCTGCTCCCACAAAAATTTAATTGGAGTCCTGGTCTGGCACTGTAAGATAAGCACTAGACCATGAGGTCAGTTTGAACCATAAGGTTGGCAGTCAAACTCACCAGCCCCTCCTCAAAAATCCTAAACAGGATTGCTTTGAGTCTGAACTAACTAGATGGCATTTAACAATGATAAAATTTATTGACTGTCCTGATGCAGCACTGTATGATAAGCACTAGACCAAAAGGTCGGTTTGAACCTCAGGGTTGACAGTTTAAACTCATCAGTCACTCCCTGGAAACCCTATACAGGATCACTATGAATTGGAACTGACTCAATGGCTTTTAACAACAACAAATATATGGATACACATATGTTTATAAAATCAGGATATAAATACTTATTCTATTATCTTTCAAGATTTTCATCTTCTGGTGTATATTTCTGAATTGTTATGATAGCAAATTGTCTTTCTGCAAATGTCCAAACAAAAATCAAGACAGTGAGCAAAGGGCACCTGAACTAAAAGCAGGGAAGTGGCCTTTGCGAAAGGAGAAGTGGAGGCATTTTATACGTTTTTTTTTTTCCTTCCCTTCCCTGTTGTGCCATCTTTGCCCAGCCCCAACGCCTTCAGACGGGTGGGTGCACACCCCCAATAAAGGTCCAGTATTGAGACCACAGCTTTCCCACAACATAGAGAGAAATAGCCCCATCGCATGGGACTCCCTCTGTGGCCACCGCCCCCCCCCCCATCCCCACTGGGAGGAAGTCAGAGGGCAAGACTTCAGACAGACTGGCAAAGGGCACCTGCACTAAAAGCAGGAACATTCTTGTCTCTGCTTTTATATTGCTTCTAGTTTTGAACTTTTGACGACACATTTTTCCTGGGTGTGGGAACTTTTTCTATCTACGTTACCCAAGAAAAGACAACCATCATGGCCACATAGCCCAGCTACAATCATACCCCATAATATTCCACCACTGACACAAAGGCCAATAACAACTGCTAAACATTATATGTGAAAAGGGACGCCTATCTCCTGATCACATCCACCAGGAGACACCCAGTAAGCTTAATAACACAATAACAATCATCCACTTAAACATTAAAAAACCACATAATTATTGAAAATGATGAACAAAAAACAATAAATGATATCAAACATGTCCAAAAACAGAAGAGAGTAGCTGAAACAAATGAGGTGGAGATAGACAAAGTCTTTCTAGAAGAGGAAGAGCAGGTTTTGGGTATGCCTGAGAAAGAATTCAGAAGAATGATATGGAAATAAATGCAAATGCTCCAAAAAGGGGTGGAGGAAAACAAGGAAGAAGTCAGGAAAGTACTACAAGAGCAATCAAATAAGATTGATACAGCATTGGAAACAATTCAAAACCTGCAAAAAAAAAGATGTGCAGATGATTAATAATAAAATATCAGAAATGGACAATACACTGAAAGGGGAGAGAAGCAGAATAGAAGAGCTGGAAGCTAGAACTAGTGAGCTGGAAGAAAAATCTCTCAATACTACTAAAGAACAAGCTGAAAAAAGGATAAAAAAAAACCTGAAGAGAGTCTAAGATTCATGCTGGATAACATGAAGAGGAACAAGTTAAGAATTATTGGCATTCCAGAACAGGAAGAATCAGAGAAGTTCACAGAGGAGATAGTTCAAGAGTTTCTGGAAGAAAATTTCCCTAACATC
>NW_006408688.1:2627678-2628291 GCF_000296735.1 Chrysochloris asiatica | reverse complement strand
TCTTTACAAGAGCAGAAAGCCTCATCTTTCTCCTGCAGAGCCCCTGGTAGTTTCAAACTGCTGATCATGAAATTAACAGCCCAGTTTGTGACCACTACTCAACCAGAGCTCTCTCTCTCTCTCACTATATATATATTGTTGTTGTGAAGTGCCATTGAGTAGATTCCGACCCATAGAGACCCTGTATAGGGTTTCCAAGGAGCATCTGGTAAGCTTGAACCACCAACCTTGCAGTTCAAAAACTTTGCAGTCTGACACATTAGCCCACAGTGCCATATATATATGTGTGTGTGTATGTTGTGTTTTTGCTAAGTGCCTTCAAGTTGGTTCTGACCTTTAGTGACCCTCTATAGGGTTTCTGAGGAGCAACTGGTGAGCTTGAGCCATTTATTTTGAGATTCAAACCGACTTTTCAGTCCAACACATTTACCCACAGTACCACACCAGGACTCCATATATGTGTTTATATATGCACGTATAGACAGATAGGATACTCAAGCTCACCGGTCACTCTTTGGAAACCCTATACAGGGTCACTATGGGTCTGAACCAACTGGCTAGCACTTAACAACATCAACAACATATACTCATATATGCCCTGATGTGGCACTGT
>NW_006408688.1:2603038-2604287 GCF_000296735.1 Chrysochloris asiatica | reverse complement strand
AACAACAACAACAAATTCCACCTGGTGAGTTCCATACATGTGTATAGTCATCTACGCTGTTTAAAAAGGATTATTTTCAATGAAAAAGTCATTGGTCTTGCAAAGTTCTGCTATGAAATCTCCAGCATTACTTCTATCACCAATGCAATATTTTCCAACTACTGATCCTTTCTCTTTGTTTCCAATCTTTGCATTCCAATCACTGGCAATTATCAATACATCTCGATTGCATGTTTGATCAATCTCAGACTGAAGAAAGTTGGTAGAATTCTTCAATTTTGATATCAATGGTTTTATTTGTTGGTGTATAAATTTGAATAATAGTGGTATTAACTGGTCTCCCTTGAAGACTAGTGGATGATATCCTATCAAAGACAATGTTGTACTTCCAGACAAATCTTGAAATGCTCTTTTTGATTATGAATGCAATACCATTTATCCTCAATTTGTCATTCCCAGAATAGTAAATCATGTGATTGACAGATTCAAATGTCCAGTACCTGTCCATTTCAGCTCACTAATGTCTAGGATATTGATGTTTCATCTAATTTTTGAAAATTTCCAATTTTTGTAGGTACATGCATTGTACATTCTGTGTTCCAATTATTATTGATGTCTACAGCTGTGTCTCTCCATTTTGTATTGTGCCCCATAAGCACATGATGCTCCCAAGTGCTTTATTCTATTTAAGGTATCATTGTCAACTCTACTTTGATGTGGCAGCTCTTCCCCAGTTGCATTGTGAGTGCTTTCCAACCTGAGAAACTCATCTGCTGGCACTGTATCTGACAATATTCTGGTGCTCTTTATCATGTTTTGATATTCAATATTATGGGGCTGGCAGAGTTCCACTGCTATTCATAATGTTTTCAGTGATTAAATATTCAGAAGTAACCTGACTCTCCTTTTTCCTACTTTCATCATCTTTAAATACCATGCTGGTATTTAAAATACCCATGGCAAATGCTTCCAGAATCACAACAACACACAAGTCACCACAGTACCGCAAACTGACAGACTGGTGGAAGCTTATACTATGTAAGTACAAATCAAACAGCATGTTACATAGGCAAATCTGCAACACATGAACTCTTCATAAGGTTCAAGAGCAAAGATGTCAATTAGAGAACTAAGATGTGCCTGACTAAAGCCATAGTGTTTTCAGAAACTTCATGTGTATGTGAATGTTGGGCAATGAATAATGAAATGTAGAATTGATGCATTTGAGTTACAGTGTTGGAGAAGAATA
>NW_006408688.1:2601209-2601928 GCF_000296735.1 Chrysochloris asiatica | reverse complement strand
CAGGATTGGGCAGTGTTTCGTTCTGCTGTGCATAAGGTCACTATGAGTCGGTACTGACTCAATGGCACCTAACAACAACATAGTTATCCAGTTGTATCGTTTTCTTGTAATGCTAGAAAGTTAAGACCCAAACTAGCACACAATTAGGATATTCAATGCCATGTATGCATAGTGTGAGATATATAAGTTAAACAAAAAATACCTTATTATCATATACCTCGAGATAAATAATATTAATATCGTTGTTTATGGATTTGAGAATTCTCTAAGTAATCATATTTCTAATGAAAATGGTACAATATGCTTTTCAACTTTTCTTTCTAAATAATATATTGAGAACGTCATCCTATGTTCAATAAACACATTTTGCATAGTTATTATAATAGTTAATGAGTACTCAGTTCCTTTACTCATTGTTTTGTTAGGGTACCCATGTACATCACTGCAATAACAATACCTGTATCTAGGATAGATTTCTAGAACTAGACTTGCTAAGTGGAAAGAATGAACATTCCAAAAATTTTGATGCACATTGCTTCATTCTTTCTACAATGTTTTGCATTGCTGTTGCTGTGGTTGTTAGGTGCCATCGAGTCAGTACTGACTCATAGTAACCTATGCAAAACAGAATGAAACGCTGCCTGCTCCTGGGTCAAGCTCACAATAGTTGCCATGCTTGATCCCATCAATGCTGCAGCTTTGCCAGTCTATCTTGTTGG
>NW_006408688.1:2597469-2598709 GCF_000296735.1 Chrysochloris asiatica | reverse complement strand
CACTTAACAACAACAACAACAATACCTTAAACATCAATGACTATGCATTCCATTTCATTTTTGACAATTTCTAATTTTTCTAGATTCATACTTCATACATTCCATGTTCCTATTATTAATGGATGTTTACAACTGTTTCTCTTCATTTTGAGTTGTGCACCATCAGCAAATGAATGTCCTGTGTGCTTACTCCCACATGCTTTAAGTCACCACAGTACAACAAACTGACAGATGAGTGGTTGATGTTTTACACTAGTTCGTGTTAAAGTCTTATATATCTAATGGTCATTTTAATGCTAAGATTATGAGATTGTCAAACATTTTATAAATTACATCTCTACATTTAATCATTCTTTCAACTAATAGTTTGAAATATAATATATTATAAGCAATGTATATTCAGACAGAAACAAAAGCAACCTAAATCCATGGAGAAGAGACAGAGAATAAAGAAAAATAGTTAGAAAACATACTGTATGCTGATGGTGGTTGTTGCCTTTGTGTGCTGTTGACTTGGTTCTGACTCTTAGCAACCCTGAAAAGGGTTTTCAGAATTGCTAATCTTTATGGTAGCAAAAAGACTCATCTTTCTTCCATGGAGCAGCTGCTAGATTTGAACTGCAGACCTTGCTGTTAGCAGCCTAACTTGTAACTCACTACACTTCCAGGGCTCCTACAGTATGTTGTTGTTTTTGCTAAGTGAATTTGAATCAATTCCACACATAGTAACCCTGTACAGTGTTTCCTATGAGTAGCTGTTAGGTTTGAACCTCTAACCATGTAGTTCATAGTCTAGTGTTTACCCTATAGTGCCACATCAGGATTCACAGTACACCAGTAATTTTTAACTGCAAACAATGAAAGTATCATATCTTAATTATCGAGTGCTTCGATAATAGAAATACCACAAGTGAATAGCTTTAAATAAGTAAAATCTATTCTTTCTTAGTTTAAAAGGTTAGAAGTCTAAATTCAGAGTGCTGGTTTCAGGAGAAAGGTCTCCTTTCAGTATCTGTATACCCAGTATTCCTGAGAGATCTCGTTATGTTTGGCATTAATTTTCCCCTGAATATAGGAACTTCACAGTGCAGGGGCCCCATGTCTAAAGGATGCACTCCATTCCAGCTCTTCTACTAATTTCACTCAATGTAGTGTCCTCAAGGTTCATCCTTATTATTTGGTAGCTTACAGCTTCCTTGTTATTATTCAAGGTAGCATTATATTCCATTGTGTGTATATA
>NW_006408688.1:2582425-2595214 GCF_000296735.1 Chrysochloris asiatica | reverse complement strand
CTAGATTTTACAAATTCTTTTAATTTCTGTTTACTTGAAAATGTCCTAATTTCACTGTCACATTTTATGGACAATTTTTTTGATATATAATTCTTGGTTGGCAATTTTCTTCTGAGTGTTTTATATGTGATCCAATTGTCTTCTTGCCCTCACAGTTTCTGCTGAGAAATCAGAGCTTAGTTTATTAGCTCTCTTTATAGATAACTTTGTTTTTCCTGAGCTGCTCACAGAATTCTTTCCTAGTCTTTGGTTTTGTAAAGTTTAATATGTTTTGGAGTCATTGGGGTTTACCCTATTTGGAGTTTATTTAACTTCATGTATGCGTATCTTCTTGTCATTCATGAAGCTAGAGATATTTTCTTCCAATAACTCTTTGACAATTCTATCTGTGATTTTTTTGTCTGACAAAATGTATTGCCCACCTTTACGCTGAGGTTCCCACGGTGTTATTCCGTGGTAGGGCTGCTCCCCCAGCTTAGTCTTCCTGTTTGGTCTTTTCCAAATTGTCATCTCCAGGCTGCCAAGCATGGCAGATTCAAAAGTACACGATTTCTTACTTCCACTACAAGTTCCACTAGCTATAAGCCTTCAAACTTTTAAAATATTCCAACCTACATGGTTAAGAGTTTTGGAGCTCTGCCTTAAACCCGCTTTGTCTGTATTGCTGACAGCGAATTTTGCGTGCTCTATCCTATTTGCCATCAAGACCTGCCTCTCCATTTCATTTTTGACATACTCCAATTTTCCTAGATTCATACTTCATATTCCATGTTCCAATTATTAATGGATGTTTACAGTTGTTTCTCTTCATTTTGAGTTGTGCTCCATCAACAAATGAAGATCCCGCAGGCTTTACTTCCACGGGCTTTACTCCATTCACGTCATCACAGTCAACACTACTTTTAGGATGCAGCTCTTCCCCAGTTGCATTTTGAGTGCCTTCCAGCCTGAAGGGCTTATTTTCTGACACTATATCTGACAGTGTTTCTCTGCTGTTCATTAGATTTTCAGTGACTAAATATTCAGAAGTAGTTCATCACTCCTTCTTCCTAGTCTATCTTTGTCTGGAAGTTCATCTGAAACCTGTCCACTATGGGTGACCCTGCTGGTATTTAAAATACTGGTGGCATAGCTTCCAGAGTCACAGCAACTCACAAGCTACCACAGTATGGCAAACTGACAAACGAATAGTGGTTTTTGTCCTTAGAATTCTTCAGTATTGCAAGTCAAGGCTTGAATTTTTTCTTCACTTTCCTCAGCTTGAGGAATGCTGAGTGTGTTCTTACCTTTTGGTTATCTTAACTCCTGGTCTTTGCACATTTCATTATAATGTTTGCCTTTGTCTTCTCCAGTTGCTTTTCACATTTGTATTCAGCCTTTTTACTTTCTCACTTCTTACATTTGCTTCAGCATCTCTACACTGGAAAGAAAGTTTCATAGTCTCTTCTTACATTCATTTTGGTCTTTTCCTTCTTTCTTTTTCCTTAATAATGTTTTGCTTTCTTCCTATATGATGGTCTTTAGTGTTTAATGCATCAAATCTGTTCTTCATATGATCTCTAAATTCAGGTGTGATATGTTCAAGGTCATACTTTAGCTCTCATGGATTTGCTTTCGTTTTCTTCAGTTTGAACCTGAACTTGCATATGAGCAATTGATGGTCTGCTCCAGTCTGACTCTGGCCTTGTTTTGGCTGATGATATAGAGTTTTTTTGCCATGTCTTGCCACAGATGTAGTCAATTTGATTTCTATGTATTCTATTTCTTGAGGTCCATATGTATAATCATCTCTAATGTTTTTCAAACACCGTATTTTCAATAAAAAAGCATTGGTTTTAAAAATTCTATCATGCAATCTCCAGTATCATTTCTATCACCAAGGCCATATTTTTCAACTACTGATCCTTTCCCTTTGTTTGCTACCTTTGCTTTCCAATAGCCAGTAATTAATTATCAATACATCTTGATAGCATATTTGATCAATCTCAGACTGAAGAAGATGGTAGAATTCTTTGATTTCATTATCACTGGCTTTAGTAGTTGGTGTGTAAATTTGAATAATAGTATTAACTGATCTTCCTTCTAGACTTATGAATATTATCCTAGCATAGACAGCATTGTACTTTAAGACAGATCTTCACAAGCTGTTTTTGATGATGAATGTGATGCTATCCCTCCTCAATTAGTCATTCCTGGCATAGTAACCATGTGATTGTCATACTCAAAATGGCCAATGTCAGTCTCTTTCAGCTCACTAATGCCTAAGATATTGATGCTTATGTGTTCCATTTCAATTTTAATAACTTATAATTTTCCTAATTTCATACTTTGTATATGTTCCAGGTTCTGATAATTAATGGATGTTTACAGCTGTTTCTCTTAATTTTGAGTTTGTCCCCATCAGCTAATGAAGTTCCAAAGGCTTTACTCCATTTGCTTTATCACAGTCAACTCAAAGTTGATTGCTTCCCTAGTTGTATTTTGAGTGCCTTCCAAACAAAGGGGCTCATCTTCTGGCACTAAGTCTGAAAATATTTTGGTGCTCTTCATTATGTTTCAAAATTCAATAATCTGGTGCTGACAATGTTCCACTGTTATTCATAAGGTTTCAGTGACTAAATAGTAGGAAATTGTCTACCTCTTCTTTTCCTAGTCTGTCTGTCTGGAAGCTCAGCTGAGCCATGTCTGTCATGGGACCCTGTTGGTATTTAAAATGCTCATGGCATAGCTTTCAATAACACAGCAACATACAAGCCACCACAGTCTGATAAACTGACAAGTGAGTGGTGGTCTAAATGAATAGATCTTCCTCTCTGAGTCTAAGAGTGAAGACCTTTGGTCTGCTTTCTCCTGCAGTCATTATGTCTATTTCTTAGTGCCTATTAGGTTGCGTGGTTGTACATTGACTTGGAAGATATTTGGAGAATGCCTTCCAGACATATTCATCCAGAGAAACTGATTTTGCTTCTTACATTTGTCTAGAAATGAATTTCATGCAATTTTAATGTAAATTTTCATTAGGAAATAATATAGTCATAATTTTATTGTTGTTGTTAAGTGCCATTGAATCTGAAATAACCCTGTGTAGGAATTCTGAGGGTTAGCTGGTGTGTTTGAACTACTGATCTTGTGGTTAGCAGTCCAGTGTTTATCCTACTGCACCACCAGAGTGCCTTAGTTTAGCTACAAAGTGTGTGTTACTTAGACATCTTTATTTCATGTGGAGTCCTCAAACCAAATTACTGTCTTTACAGGCCATAGAATTTATTTCCTGTCCTTTCCTAAGAAGCCTTTTAAACTGTTCTTTTTTTTTCTTTTTTCTGGCACACAAAGGATTGACTAATTCCCCTAGGCAAAATCTTATTTCAAGGCTCATTTATTTTTCTGGATTTGAGTTTTGTCAAGTGTTTTTAACTTTGGAGGAGTCCTGTTTTTTTTTGTTTTTTGTTTTTTTTTCTGTTATTGACACCTTTTTTTTTTTTTTTTCTCTCTCTCTCTCTTCCTTTCTCTTTTTCTGTTCCACTCTCCTTGTTTTCCACTATTAGGTAGTTTTCTTCAGACTTCTAACTGGGCATTCAATCCCTGTGATTATTCTATGTATGAGGAAATTTTTTAAAGTTCTTGGGAAAATTCCATTATCTTTAAGTTCCAAAAGTATTAGCTAAAATTGCTGCAAAGAAGCCATCTTTTGACTGTCTGTTTATTTGGCTGTTGGTTTAGTTTGAACTTGTTGATTAAGTGAGTATCATAGCTGGCAGGAGTCCTTGTATGGCACTGTAGTGTAAACACTGGACCATAAAGTCTGCCAAGTCAGAATTCAGTTGACAGCATTTAACAACAAAAACATAACATTGTTTTTAAGGTACTATAACTCAGTGAGCTTAGGAGATAGCCCATAGCTTTAGGAGTAAATCTGATGATGCAGAAAAGCACACAACCATGTTGATTATTGTTGTTAAGTGTCTTTGAGTTGGTTCTGACTCATACTGATCCATTATTAGGTTTCCAAGGAATAGTTGGTGAGTTTGAACTGCCAGCCTTGCAGTTCAGACCTACCTTGCTGTCCAGTGTCTTATCTTACAGCACTTCACCAGGACTGTCTAATATTATTAGGCATCATGAAAACTATAGGATGGAAGATCTTGATTTTCCTGGATTTTAGTATAGAATAGCAATAGTGTCCTTGCATAGTCATGCAGCTATATCCAAATGCTATGAATCCAAGTTAACTACCAAAAGAGGGCAACTATGAGATTGTGGCGTTTTGGAAGCATAGTAAAGAAAATGTTTTATGAATCTTATTTTTTGCTCCTTCAGCCTCACATTAATCATGGTGGTGGTGGTGGTGGTGGTGATGGTGTGCCATGAAGTTCATTCTAACTCATAGCAACCCTGCAGACATTTTCTAAGACTATATATTTTGACAGGAGCAGAATTCCTTATCTTTTGCCCATGGAACAGCTTGTTGTTTTGAACAGCTGACCTTGAAGTTAGCAGCCTGACTTGTAAGAATACGCAACCAGAGCTCCTTTCAAATTAGAGATTAATTCATATGGTGGTGAGTTATATGTTGTTGTGATGCTGAAAGCTATGCAATAAGATTTCAAATACCAGCAGGTGGGCAGATTTCAGCAGAGGTTCTACACTAAGACAACTAAGAAGAAAATTAGACAATGAAAACATTATGGGTCCTGGTGTAGCACAGTGGGATAAATCACTGGATTGTAAGGTCAATTTGAGCCACAAGGTCAGCAATTCAAACTCACCAGCCACTCCTTGGAAACCCTATACAATCTTTCTATGAGTTGGAACAAACTCAGTGACACTTAATAACAGCAACAATGCAAGAATACTAGAGCCAACTCTATCAAAGTCAGAAACAAGTATAAAATTCACGTTCACATTAGTTAATTGATTTTACTAGATAAGACACTTCAGTACTATAAATGCTATAAACTTCATAATTTAATTTTAATAAACTAAAATACAATCAAACTAAACACAAAATTATTTTGAAAATTCAATGGGATTCTAAAAACTGACACATGAAAATGTGGACTTTTATATGAGCATTTAGTTTATTTCCAGCTACTTTATGAAAACTTCTCATTCCTATTAATTCTCTTTGTGTTCCTATGTATGTAATCATTTTATTTTTTGTTAATAATTAGAGTCTACTTTTCTCTTTGTTAACATATTCCTCAAGTATTTGTTAAATGAGAATGCAGATATAACTCACGGTTTTAGTAATCTGACATTAAAATAATATTAGAAATCAGTTTAAGATTATTAAATTCATCATAATGCACTACAAAAATGAAGATGATGTCAGTTAACACTTATGTGTCTTGTGTCAATGTATTTTATATGCATTATCTCACTTTATCTTCCTAACAAACATATGAAGTAAACCAGAAACAAACAGTTTTGATGACTAACCAAGGTCAATCAGCTATTCAGTGGTTGAGTTGGAAGTTAAAAATTACTATTGATCTTAACAAGTGTGCTACTTAGTAATAATTTCTAAAGCCCCAAAACCTATTAGAGAATGGACTATCAAAGAAGATGCATTAATATATGCCTATGATTCATATAACATCTAGTAAGATGTAAGGACTCCTGGTATGCCACTGTCATATAAGTACTGGACTGTGAACCACAAGATCAGTGCTTCCAATTCATCAGCTGCTCCTCAAAAACCCTATACAGGGTCTATATGAGATGGAATCTACTCAAGGGTACTTACTAATAAAAATAATATTGCTTTAAACAAGATTAGTACTTGAACTTTTCTTTTTATTCACTATTTCTTTTTCTGTGTTTCTCTGTTTCATCTTTGTCTCACTTATATTACACTCAAACAAAATAGAATTGTAAACTTTGAAGTCACTTGAAGTCTATAACTTTTAAGTTGAGTTCATTGCTTTGTCTGAGGCCCATTGACAATTACCTACATTTTGATTATTCTATTGTCATGCTGTAGAATAAGCACAGTACTGCTAACCACAAGGTTGATGGTTCAAACCTACCAACTGCTCCTCTGAAACCTTGTATGCGGTTGCTATGAGTCATAACCAATTCAATAGCACTTAACATAACAACATATGATATCCTAAAGTATTGAGTTTGTTTATTTTATGTAAATATTGTTCTAGGGGTCTGTTCACAAATTGTCAGGCTTTAACCTTTTCTGTCACCCTACTCATTTTACAGGAGTCCTGGTGTGGCACTGTGGATTAATGCAAAGTTGTTTGAACTACATGGTCAGTAGTTCAAGCTCACCAGCTGCTCCTTGGAAAATCTACACAATGGCACTATGGGTTGAAATTGACTTGACGGCACTTAACAACAACAACTCATTTAATATTTGTGTGTGTATATGTGTATGAAATAAAAACTATGTTTGTTTTTTTTTTGTTTTTTTTTTAACTATACATTATTCTCTGGTTAAAAGAAAGTGAAGGATAAAATCGAATCGCCTTTCCCAAGAATCTACAGGTCATTGGAAGAAATTAGTTGTACTTTATGCAAGTTCTTTGATATTCAATCATTTACCTGTTGTTTACTTTTTGGAAAACAACATAGAATCATTTATAATAGAACAGTAGATCAGGACCCAGGCTAGCCTAAAGCAAAGGAAACACATGCATTTTTCCTGGGTTCTACAACATAAAGACTATGAAAATCAGTTTGCTTTCAAAAGCAAAATTAAAAACAAAACAGGAAATTTAGCCAATGATAGAGGAGATGAGATAAGAGATCATAAATTTAGGAGACTAACAAACTAGAGTGAAGCACAACTACAATCATGGTGACATGATTGTTCTGAAAGTTACTTACATTCTGAGAAGCTGCCAATTAAGTGCTATATTTTATAATTAACAAGTTTACTTATTAAAATTAAAGTATAGCTGTAAAGCACAGACAATGTAATAAAATTGTGTGACCAGTGCAGTGAATATAAGAAAAGTTGAGGTTCTACTGGCAGCAATGCCAGAGGCAATGGCAAGAATCCAGCTGGCTAGCAGTCCCAAACTATGCACACTACCGTTCTGAGACCATATTGGCTGTGTCTTGCTCATATTGGCTATTGCCCAAGCTTGGTCCCCTAGTATTCCTACTGATTCTAGCTATAGTTTGCCTGAAACCCTTCCAATAATGTATTTTGCTTAATTTGCTTCTGTTATTTGCAACTGCAAACCATGACACGTATAGACATTGGAGTGGTTTCCAAAATAGGCCCTTGAGGACATACGAGAAACTTGCAGACTTGGGACAAAAGATATTGGACATCTAAATTTTTATTTATATATAGAGATGTGTCATTCAATTGCATTCAGTTTAGAAAATGCTATTTATACTATATCCATGGCTACTGAAATTAATCACTCATTGAAAACACATTTTTGTAAGAGTAAATGACAACAACCAGAATCCAATATGAAGGGAATAAAGGGCATTGCATCTTTGATGTGAAAATTGTGGCATTAGATAGTAAAAATTAAATAATTTTAAATTTTGCTACTGATTCTCAGTATATGTTTTCACATATTGTGTTTTTGTAAAAAAAATAATGAATGCAATTGTAATATGACTATTGAGATAAATTTTGAATTTGTTAGTGTGTAACTAGTTTGTATATAGCACAGTTTACATAACATTAGGATTCCTGGTGTGGCGCTGTGGGCTAATGCGTTAGACTGCAAAGTCATTTGAACTGCAAGGTCGGTGGTTCAA
Source organism: Chrysochloris asiatica (assembly GCF_000296735.1). NCBI lineage: Eukaryota > Metazoa > Chordata > Mammalia > Afrosoricida > Chrysochloridae > Chrysochloris > Chrysochloris asiatica. Next base: position 2,587,477 of record NW_006408688.1, on the reverse strand, counting down.
GCTCACCAACTGCTCCTTGAAAATCCTATACAGAGATGCTATGGGTCAGAATCAACTTGACGGCACTTAATAACAACAGTGTACAACCTTAATCGCCAAATTGCCCGCTAGAACCTCCTAAAACTACCTGAAACTGCAAGAATCATAATTTTAATCTGAAATCATCAGTCATAAAGACTCATGTTGGTTACGAATCGGGCTGAGAACTACAAGGTCAGCAGTTCGAAACTACCAGCTGTTCTGCAGGAGAAAGATGAGGCTTTCTGCTCGCATGAAGATTTACAGCCTCGGAAACCCTGTACAGGGTCGCTATAAGTCGGAACCGACTCCACGGCACATAAGCAACCAACCAACTGAAGACCCATGTAAAGCTCTAATTTAAGTGCAAATTATTGTGTTTTATTGGAATGTTTAATTTCTGAATTTGGTTCAGGAATAATTTCCATTAAATCAAGACTTTGTAAATTTTACCTCTATAAACTTATCATCTAGAGTAATAACTAGAGCATAAAGGTAATAGATAAAATTTTCATGACTTTAGTGCAAAAGAAACGTATTCCATTACTAAGCTTATTAACTATATTGTATATGATTTTTGATGACTAAATTTCTTTCTGAGTATCTATTTACTTATAGATAAAGATCAAAATATTTTATCTGAAGAGCTATTGTTAAATGCCATGAAGTCGGTTCCAACCCATAGAGACACTATATAGGGTTTCCAAGGAGCAACTGGTAGGCTTGAACTACTGACCTTGCCTTTCACACCAACCTTGCATGTTGTTAGAATGCTGAAAGCAATGAGATCAGTGTTTCAATAATAGCAGGTTTCTCTCTCTTCTCTTTTAAGGAATACGAGCTGTATTATAAGTCAAGTGGCAGTGTTCTATATTAGTTTATACAGAAAATGCTTTTAAACTATTGTTCTGAATAAACTTAACAAAAACTAAGTATTTAAAAGTAAATAAAATATTGTCTAATCTTATTTATGACATATTAACAACTCCTTAGTTCCAACTTCTAGTAAACATATTTTCTCCTTTCTAAGACTGAGGTGTTCCTTTAGCAACACTGCAGGAAAGAAAAAATCTGTGATTGACTCTTATTTTGATGGCAATTTATAACTCTATAGCTAGTCATAACTCAATTCCTTCTTTGAGGTAGTACTTGGTTTGGGGAGGAGATTTACTTGGAAGAAAAAGCTAAGCTATTAACTATGGAATAAGATAATACAAATCTAAAAATCTTTTTAATTAAGGAAAGTAATTGGACTTTGGAATATATCCAGTGCACTTTCACTAAACAGTCTAAACTGTGAAACTCAATGACACTTGCAAGAATGTTTTGTAGAAAAATAATGTAAAACAGAACAGAAAATATTCAGTGAATGCACCCATGACAAATGTGCTCCAGCTATCAAAGATGAAGAAACAAGTCCTCCAAATTTCTCACAGCATAACATTTACTATTGAACTTTCAGAGTGAAACATACTTACTAAAGTAACAGCACTGAGGAGTCTTATGCATTGATAAACATAATTGTACCTTTCTAAAATGAAATGACCATTGTCGACCCCTACATCTCATACTATCCTGTGGTGGAGCACAGGTTTTCATAAAATTATGTGGTCATCTTTTGAATAGTATTTTGAAATTATGAAAACAAATCTTTCACTGTTTTAGAATTAAATTAGATGATGAGAAGTATTGGGTAAATGATGTTTTTATCTTTTGTTAAATAATTTTATTTAGAATTTCTAGGTTGTTTAACTACTATAAAATCTATAAGAACTACAATTATTCTTTCTTCATTTACTTCAAGAATGAAAATAAAAGTTGTTTTAAAAATTCCATATTTTGAACTTAATTCAACATTGGAAGTTTGTCACATTGTTTATTTTCATGTTGCAACCTACAATTTAATATATAGTTTCATATTTGCTATTTGTTTTTGAATTTTCTATCTATTTTAATAAATTATATATAGACTCAATCAACCACTCTATTTCAAATATCTAATATTTTATAGATCTTATTTATCAAAGATAATTAATTTGGCAATGATAAACATTTTCAACAAAATAAACCATATTTATTATTATACCCAGGTGTAACAATATTTATATTGTTATCTGCCATGATAGAATATATCATTCTTGTTTGTAAAAGAATAAATGAGATCATTTAAATGGTTTAAATAAATCATGCAAACACGGATGACTCATATTCTATTTTTATTTAAACAAAATAATCTTCTAATAAAGCAATATAGCTTCATACAGCCTATGTAAATGAGCAATGCAATGTTAGAAGACATCGATACTTTGGAGATTGCCCCCCTCCATAATAAATGCATTACACTACCCACGGTGAAGTGAATTACATGATATGGTGCTTATAACTGTAATCTTTGAATTCTCACCAAATGACTGGATGGAGCCATGCACCTAGGGTGTATGAAACTTTATCATGGGGAGAGATCAATTTTGCCAATCCACTGAGTCTAAATGAGCTACTTTATAAGCAGGAATGGGGGAAACTCACTACTATCAAAAAGAAGAACCAGGAGTGGAATATGTCCTCTGAACTCCAAGATCCCTGTGCACAGAACCCCCTTGATCCAAGAGACACAGGAGTGTGACACAAGACGAACAACAGAATCGTGGTAAAGGTGTGGCTGCAGCAGAACAAAGAATATGAGACAAAATGTGAGAAAGCTGAGTCCCCTTAGGCAAAAGTTCTCTTGTGAAATACAATGCTTCCACAAAGCTAAGGCTGAATGCCTATGGGTTAAGTTACTGGCAGAGTGAAATACATTTGGAGCACTTATCAGGAGCAGTAAGAGAGGTTTGTAACATGACCCGATGGAAGAAGCAAGAAGTCAGGTGACTGAGAGGCCAAGGATCAGTGAGAGGTGTACTATACTGAGAAGAGACAGAAGAGACATTGCTGACAGAAACAGAACTGCATCCGGAGTATTTCTGATCCTGAGTTGTATAATCTGTTAGCTTCTGTAATAAACCCCGTAATAAATTGTGAGTACAGTCTGTGTGTTCTTTGCACCCATTGCAATAAATTACTGAATTCAGTAGAGAAGGAAAAATGCTGTGGGAAGGTTGGTTGATGTCATCATTGGTTTGAGTATGAAGCCATGTCTAACCACTGAGTCACAGAAACTTATTTTAGACTGATTTTGAGTTTGATTCTCCTTCCCCTTTGTAAAATCATAAGAGGTCAGATGTGGCCCACACATCACTTATAAAGTATCAAAAAATAATACAAACACACATTACTCATCTGTCAGTTTATCATACTGTGGGAGCTTGTGTGTTACTAGAATGTAGGAGGTTATGGACAGTAATTTAAATACCAGTAGGATCACTAAAAGGAGCTCTGGTTGCATAGTGGTTACAAATCAGGATGCAAATTAGAAGGTCAGCAGTTTGAAACTACCAGCTGTTCCGCAGGAGAAAGATGAGGTTTTCTGCTCCCGTAAAGATGTACAGCCTCGGAAACCCTGTACAGGGTCGCTATGAGCCGGAACAGACTCCACAGCACACAACTACCAACAGGATCACTAAAGGTGGATAGGTTTCAGTGGTGTTTCCAGACTAAGATAAATTAGGAAGAAGGTGAGGCAGACTGAAAAAACAATGAAAATAAAACCATAAGAGCCAATAAATTACTCAGTATAACCCACCTGAATTTAAAGACAATCTCAAGATATAATATATTAGATACTAATAACTGAAGACCAGAGTAGCTGTTGGATGACATCAAGAACGTCACACATGAAGAAAACAAAAGACTGGTAAAAAGACAGGAAAGAAAGAAAAGACCAAAATGAATATTAGTAAGAGACACTGAAACTTGCTTTTGAATGTAGAGACAACTAAAGTGACTAGAAGAAATGATTAAGTAAAAGAACTGAACAGAAAATTCCTAAAGGCAACTCAAGAAGACAAAGTCAAGTAGTATAATAAAATCTTCAAAGACTAGGAGTTAAAACATTGAAAGAGAAGAGCATGCATAGCTGAACATACGTATGTTATATTGTAATGAACTGTCCTCTCAGCACTGCTTTTACCATTCCCTAAAGATTATGGTATATTGTGTTTTCATTCTCATTTGTTTCTAGGAAATTTGTGAATTGATTTTATTTCTTCTACTACCCAGTCGCTTTTCAGAAGGATGTTATTCTGTTTCCATGTATTTGACTTTGTTTCCTTGGTCTTCCTACTGTTGATTTCTACTTTGATAGCATTGTGGTCTGAGAAGATGCTTTGTAGTATTTTTATGTTTTTAAATGTATGGAGACTTGTTTTGTAGCCTAACACATGGTCTATTCTGGAAAACGTTCCATGTACACTGGAAAAGAATGTGTGCTGTTGTTGGGTTGAATGCTCTGTACCATGTGGTCCAGTTGTCTGATTGTGTTGTTTAGTTCCTCTGTGTCTTTGTCGAGTTTCTTTCTGGTTGTTCTATCCTTTTTCAAAAGTGGTATATCAAAATCTCCCACTATTATTGTAGGTTTGTCTATTCTTTCTTCAAATCTATTAGAGTTTGGTTTATATATTTTGGAGCTCTTTCACAGGGAGCATAGATATTTATTATGGTTATGTCATCTTGTTCAATTGTCTCTTTAATCATGAGATAATGTCCATCTTTATTTATTATGCTGTTTTTTGCCTTAAAGTTTATTTTATCAGAGACTAGTATTGACACTCCAGCTTGTTTTCTATTGCAATTAGCTTGGTATATTTATTTACATCCTTTGACTTTTAATCTGTTTTTGTCTGTGTAAGATGTGTCTCTAGCAAGCAGAATATTGAAGGATCTTGTCTTCTTATCCATTCTGACACCGTCCGTCTCTTAACTGGTATGTTTAATCCATTTACATTCAGTGTAATTATTGATAGGTATGGATTAATTGCTGCCGTTAAGTTTGTTTTTTCGTGGTGCTGCTGGTTTCTTTGTTCAGCATGTCTTCCTGTTCTGAGTTCATATTTTTTATGTTCATTCTTGTCAGTTTTTTCATAGTTTTGATGTTTC
>NW_006408688.1:2579532-2581302 GCF_000296735.1 Chrysochloris asiatica | reverse complement strand
TCCAATGCTGTATCTATCTTATTTGATTGTTCCTATAACACTTTCCTTACTTTTGCCTTGTTTTTCACAACTCCTCTATAAAATGTTTTGATACATTTCATTATCATTTTTTCTGAATTCCTTCTCAGGCATTTCCAAAGCCTGCCCTCCTTCAAATATGAAGTCTAGGTCTACCTCCAGATCATTTGTCTCAGTCCTTTTATCTTGTTTCTGGACATGTGCAGATATGGTCATCTGTTTCTTGGTCATATTCACTAGTTAGTTGTGACCTTAATAATTAAATGAATATGTTTTGATATTTTATTATACTTTCTGATTGCCACCAGGTGAATGTGATCAGGAGATTGACTTTCCTTTTCATTCTTCTTATTACTCAACTCAGAGTAACTGTCACAGGTGTTGGCTACCTATCTGGTGTATGGCAGCTGGTATTGGTTCTTGCCTGGATGGTGGGATTTTGTAGGATGTGATTGTAGCTTGGCTATGTGACCGCAATTGCTGTCTCTTCTTTGGTAATGTTGGGAGAGAGACAGAGTCCCCTAAAGGTAAAGAGGCTACCAAAAGATCAGCTTGAGAAGATAAAGCCAAATATTACAATAAAATGTGCAAAGATCTATAATCAGAAAACCAAAAAGGAAGAACATGCTCAGCATTTCTCAAGTTGGGGGAACTGAAGAAAAAATTCAAGCCTTGACTTTCGTTTTTGAAAGATTCTCTGGGCAAATTATTGAATGATTCAGAAAGCATCAATCGAGATGGAAGGAATACACAGAGTCACTGCACCAAATGAAATGGTTAATGTTCAACTGTTTCAAGAGGTAGCATATGATCAAGAGCCAATAATACTTATGAAGGAACTGGCAAAGAACAAGTCACCAGGAATTGATGGAATACAAATTGAAATCTTTCAAGAAAGTGAGGCGGCACAGGAGGCACTCTCTCATCTCTGCCAAGAAATTTGGAAGACAACTATTTGGCCGACTGATTGGAAGGGATCCATATTTTTGCCCATTCCAAAGTGAGGTGACCCAACAGAATGTAGAAATCATCAGACAATCTCTTTGCTATCTCATGTGAGTAAAGTTTGGCTAAAGGTAATACAGAAATGGCTACAATTATACATTGACAGAGAACTTCCAGAAGTTCAAGCTGGATTCAGAAGAGGCCGTGGAATGAGGAATATGATTGCTGATGTCTGGCTGAAAGCAGAGAATATCAGAAAGATGTTTACCTGGGCTTTATTGACTGTGCAAAGGCTTTTGATTGTGTGGATCATGACAAGCTATAGACAATATTGCGAAGTATGAGTATTCCATAATACTTAACTGTGCTCATGAGGAATCTGTACCTGTACCAAGAGACAGTTGTTCTAACAGAACATGGGAACATTGAATGTTTTAAAATTAAGAAAAGTGTGCGACAAACTTGTATTTTTTCATCATACTTATTCAACCTGTATGCTGAGCAAATCATCCAAGAAACTGGGTTATATGAAGAAAAACGAGGCATCAGGATTGGAGGAAGATTCATTAACAACCTATAATATGCAGATGATGCAACCTTGCTTGCAGAAAGTGAAGAGTACTTAAAACATTTACTGATAAAGATCAAAAAGCACAGCCTTTGGTATGGATTACATCTCAATGTCAAGAAAACAAAAATCTTCACCACTGTACCAATAAACAACATTCTTATCAATGGAGAAAAGATTGAAGTTGTCAAGCACTTCATTCTTCTTGGATCAACTATGAACAGTCACGGAAGCAGCAG
>NW_006408688.1:2577089-2578521 GCF_000296735.1 Chrysochloris asiatica | reverse complement strand
TCCACTTTACCAAGCATGATGTGTTCTTCCTGCTATAGTGTCTAGAGTTTGAGAGACAAAGTTTCGCCATCCTGGATTCTAAGGAGCATTCTGATTGTACATCTTCCAACACAGATTTGTTTGTTCTTCTAACAGCCCATGGTACTTTTAATATTCCTCTCCAGCACCATGATTTGAATGCATCAATTTTTCTACAGTCTTTCTTATTCATTGTGCAACTTCCCATGCATATGAGATGGTTGAAAATACCATGGCTTGGGTCAGGAACATCATAGTCTTCAAATTAACAGCTTTTCTCTTTAACACTCTACCAGTCTTGTGCAGCAGATTTCCCTAATGAAATATGCCATTTGATTTTTTGACAGCTGCTTTCATGATTTTTTTTTTGTGAATATATAAGTATGCAATGTAAAACAGAACTGTAAGAATGAAAAGAGAGAAACAGAAGTACAGTTACAACAACAACAAAAGCAATTCTAAAGTAAAAAGAAGGAATAATTAGTTACCGTATTTCCAAACGAAAAGGAAATAAAATAGATTTCTAGAAAAAATTAAATAAATAAAAAAAATAAACCTAAGAGGAAGGAGAAAGTGAATGCAGTGAAGGTGATGATGAAGATGAAAAGGCATCAGATGAGAAAGATGTCGGAAAAACATTAGATAAAAAACTAAGTAAAGAAATGAGCTCAGAATCTGAGTATGATTCTGATGATGATCGAGCTAAAGAAGAAAGGGCTTATGACAAAGCAAAACGAAGGATTGAGAAACAGATACTTGACCACACTAAACATGTAAGTACGGAAAAGCCAAGAACCCTTGTTATCTGTGTACTTGGTCATGTGAACACAGGGAAGACAAAAATTCTAGATAAACTCCAGCATACTCATGTCCAAGATGGTGAAGCAAGAGGTATCACACAACAAATTGGAGCCACTAGTGTTCCCCTTGAAGCTATTAATGAACAGACAAAGATGATTAAAAACTTTGATAGAGAGAACATCTGGATTCCAGGAATGCTGATTATTGATACTCCTGGGCATGAGTCTTTCAGTAATCTGAGAAACAGAGGGAGTGCTCTTTGTGATATTGCCATTTTAGTTGTTGATATCATGCATGGTTTGGAGCCTCAGACAATTGAATCTATCAATCTTTTGAACTCTAAAAAGAAAAGAAAAGAAACCTAACTGTAAACCTAAAAAACTATATCAAGTCTTACTCCTAGCAGTAGTCCAACACTTACCCAAGATACCAATCCTAGTCCTAACCATAACCCTAAGAATAAAAAATGTCCTATACCTAGTCTCAGTAACAATCCTAACCCTCAGTTCTTACTGTCACCCACTCCCACCAAAAAAGATGGAAAGAATAAACAGAGTCACTGTACCAAAACTAATTAGTCAATGTGTGGTGCTGTGGGATAAAGCACTGGACC
>NW_006408688.1:2564878-2574874 GCF_000296735.1 Chrysochloris asiatica | reverse complement strand
ATTCAATCAGGATGCTGAAAAAATAATCTGAAAAGATGGATCATATAAAGAAGAACATGACATCAGGATTTAAAGAAGATTAATTAACAATCTCATGTGCATTTGGCACAATCTTGCTTTCTTGAAGCAAAGACTTGTAATAAATAGTGAAAATCAAAGACGATAGGTTTCAGTATGAATTGTCCCTCAATGTACATAAAACATTTATCCTCCTAAATGGGCCAATAGTGAAACTAAATGGAGAAAATTTTGAAGTTGTTAAATACTACATTTTGCTTTGATCTGTATCTCATGGACGCTGCATCCAAGAAACCAAAGGACATATTTCATGGAAACTTTACTACATAAAATCTTTTCAAAGATATCACTTTGAGGGCTAAAGGTGTTCCTGACCCAACTCCTTGCATTTTCAATCACTTCATATTCATATGACAGCTGTACAATGAATAAGGAAGACTTTGGAGGAATCGACATATTTGAATTATGGTGCTGGAGAAGAATGTTGAAAGTAACATAGACTGATAGAAGATCAAACAAATCTGTCTTGTAAGAAGTATATCAACAATGAACTTTAGAAGTGAGGATGGTGAGACTTTAATATTTCAAAATTTGTACATGCTGTCATGAGTGGACAGTCCTTGGAGAAGGATATCATGCTTGGTGAAGCAGGAGCGTCGTTGAGAAAGAAGACCTTAAAAGAAATGGGTTGATACAGTAGCAGCAACAACAGCCTGAGAAATTAAAATTGTGAGGATGGCAAAAGACCTGGCAGTGTTTCCTTCTATTTGACATAAGGTTGTTATGAGTCAGGATGGTCTTGATGACACCTAATAATAACAAAATATGTTTTGTTGTTTTTCTGTGTACCTCTCAACAATGGATAATATATTCTATTACCATTAAAATAGTAGTGCCAATGATAAATGAAAAGCACATTACAGAATTTTGAGATATCAATGACTTATTCACTGTAAATACTTTTTTTAAACAACCTAAAAGGTGACTGCATACATGGACCTCACAATATGGAATACACAGGAAGCAAGCTGACTACATCTGTGGGTAGAGATGGTAGAAAAGCTCAATATCATCAGCCAAAGCAATGGCAAGGGCAGACTGTGGAACAGACAATCAGTTCCTCATATGCAAGTTCAGACTGAAGCTGAAAAAAAAAAAAAAAAAAGTCCACAAAAGCAAAAATATGACCTTGAGAATATTCTACCTGAAGAGAAGAGAAGCTGTAGAATGATATCAAAAATATCATTCGTAAAGAAAGCAAAAGGTGACTTTAAAATACAGGAAAGAAACAAAAGACGTAATGAATGTCAGAAAAGATATTGGAATTGTTATTGAGCCTAGAGAAACTAAAGCAACTAGAAGAAATACAGAGGTAAAACAGCTGAACTGAGAAATTTCAAAAGACAATTCAAGTATACTAATTGAAGTATTAAAAAGAAATTTGCAAAGACCTTGAATGAGAAATTTAAAAGTGAAAAACAGGCTCAGCAATTCTCAAGCTGAAAGAACTGAAGAAAATTTCAACCCTAGAGTTGAAATATGGAAGGATTCTCTGGGCAAAGTATTGAATGATGCAGAAAGATGGAAGGAATATGAATCACTGTACAAAAAAGAAATGGTCACTGTTTAACCATCTCAAGAAGCACTGTTGTTGTTAAAAGTATTGTCAAGTAAGTTATGACCAATCATGACCCTGGATAGGATTTTCAAGGAGTGGCTGGTGAGTGCGGTGCAGTTAATAACCCACCCTGCTGCCCAGTGCTTATCCTACAGCACTACATTAGAACTCCATTTCAAGAGGCTGTTTTTGTTGTTAAGTGTCGTCAAATGGGTTCCGACTCATAGCGACCTTGTATAGGGTTTATGAAGAGTGACTGGTGAGTTTGAACCTTGTGGTTCAAGCTGACCTTTCCGTCCAGAGCACTAACTCACAGTGCCACGCTAGGACTGGTTGTTATTCCTAAGTGCCGTTGAGTCCGTTCTGATTCATAGCAACCCTGTATAGGGTTTCTGAGGAGCAGCTGAAGAGCTTGAACTACCAACCTTGCTGTTAAAATTGACTTTGTAGTTCAGTGCACTAAACCATAGTGCCACACCAGGACTCTACATGATAAATAGCCAATGCTGCAAGCCTCAACTACCAGCTGTTCCGCGGGAGAAAGATGAGGCTTTCTGCTCCCATAAAGATTTACAGCCTTGGAAACCCTGTACAGGGTCGCTATCCATTGGAACCGACTTCACAGTACATAACAACAACAACAACATTACAAAGCATGACATACATTTGCTCCTAGGTATCTGCATGGGATTAGTTCCAGGATGCCATGAACCTAAAATCCACTAATGCTCAAGTCCTTATATAAAATGGAACAATATTTGCATATATAACTTCTATCCATCCTCTTGAGTAATTTAAATCACTTCTTAGCTTAATTTATAATACCTAAAATGAGGAGCTCTGGTAGTGTAGTGGTTACAAATCAGGCTGCGAACTGCAAGGTCAGCAGTTCGAAACTACCAGCTGTTCCGAGGGAGAAAGATAAGGCTCCCGTAAAGATTTACAGCCTCGGAAACCCTGTGCAGGGTTGCTATGAGTTGGAACCGACTCCACGGCACGTAACAACAACAACTGAAGGCAGATGTCCAACCTGCACTGAAGACATTAACAAAAAAGCAAGATTCCAGGAATTGAAACACAAATTGAAATCTTTCAACAAACTGATGGCAGTGCTCACTCAACTATGGCAAGAAATTTGGAAGACAGATAACTAGACAACCAATTGGAAGAAATCCATATTTGTGCCCATTCCAAAGACAATTGACTCAACAGAATGTGGAAATCATCGAGCAATATTATTAATACCACATGCAAGTAAGATTTTGCTGAAGATACTTTAAAAATAGTTTTAACAGTACATCAGATTCAGAAGACCTAGAATGAGGGATGTCACTGCTAACATCAGATAGATCTTACTTGAAAGTAAAGAATACCAAAGAGATGGTTACTTGTGCTTTATTGACTACACAAAGACTTGACTATGTGGATCGTAGCAAGGTACAGATAATTTTCAAGGAATAGATATTCCATAATGTTTAATTATTATTATGAGGAACATATACATAGAACAAGAAGAAGTCATTCAAATAGAAAAAGGGGATACTGAATTGTTCAAAATCAGGAAAGGTGTATGCCAGGGTTGTATTCTTTCACCATACATATTCAAATTGTATGTCAAGCAATTAATTGATTTTGGTGTCCGCCTGAATAAATAGTCCTGAGCCCTGAGGCTCAGCAACTCGTTGCCTTAAGGTGTTTGGTAATGTGTAAGGCGATTTCATCATTTTGCCTCCTGTATGTTACACCACTGGACCAATAAAGAAGATCCTCATAACTGGATGGGGGCAGTCCTTGGAGAAGGGCATTATGCTTGTTAGATTTTAATGAACCGATCACTTTATTCTTTTGTTATAGGTCTGTTGACGTTTTCTATTTCCATTAGTTTATGTAGGTAGTGTTTTCTTAAAAATGTATCCGTTTTCTCTAGATTTTCCAATTTGATGGAGTACAATTTTTCATAGCATTCTGTTATTATAATTTTTATTTCCATGGATTCTATTATAATGTCACTCACATCATTTCTTATTCATATTAGATCTTCTTCTTTTCTTTTGTAAGACTTGTCAATGATTTTTTTTTTCAATTTTGTTAATCCTTTCAAAGAACAAACTTCTTGTCTTATTGCTTTTTATCTATTTCCTGTTTCATTTATTTCTGTTATAATATTTATCATTTTTTTCTCTTCTGGTATTAGCAGGCTTACTCATGCTGCCCATTTTCTCTTGTTACAGATGTTGCAGTAATGAATTGTTTTTGGTTCCTTCTTTGCCTCTTATACTGGTTTTTGTCTTACAATTTATTTCCTCAGAAATTAATATTGCCACCCCTGATCATTTTGATTGCCATTGTTGTTGTTGTTAAGTGCCATCGAGTCGATTCCGACCCATAGCGACCCTGTATAGGGTTCCCAAGGAGCAGCTGCTGAGCTTGAACCACCAACCTTTAGGTTTGTTCTTTTCCTTATCCTTTCATTTTGGTCTACCTTTGTGTTTCTGTATAAGGGATGTCTCTTGTAGATAGCATATTGAAGGGTCCTGTTTCCTTATTTCTTCTGCTATTCTCTGTCTCTTCACTCCTGCATTTAATCTTTTGATATTCACTGTAATTATAGGTAAGTATAGATAGGAATTGATTACTGTTATTTTGATGTGGGTGGTTCAGACTCTCCAGCTGCTTCTTAAAAACCCTATACAGGGTTGAGTTGTGTTCGTACCAACTGACAACACTTAAAAAAACAACAACATCTGGTTTCTTTATTTTTTTCTGTATAATTTTCTGTACTGAATTAATTTTGTTTGTGCATTTGCATTGTTGGTGTCTTATTGTTTACTAAATTTGTGGTTCGCCTTTTTTAAGTTTTTATGTGAAAGTGTATTAAATTTCTTTGAGATTATCCTGTAATTTATTAACTTTTTCTCCAATTTAAACAATCTGTTTTATCATTAAATCTACTAGACTTCTTTGTGATTTGGAAGTTCTGTAACTAGACTTCTTCCTCTTTTTGCTTTGTCATTTTTTTCATTATAAATTGATATCTATGGTTTTCTATTTTCAATTTTGTATGTTTCTTTACTTTGGATATTTCTATTATTTGGACTTGAGTTCTGAGTGTTTTTGCCTTGTATGTCAATCTCAGATTATTGTCTACTAATTTTGGTTTTCTGTCCAAAGAATTTCCTTTAGTAATTTTTATAAAGTTGATCTGGTTATTACAAATTCTTTTAATTTCTGTTTATCTGGAGATATTCTAATTTTGCCATCATATTTGAGGGACAATTTTGCTAGATATATAATTCTTGGCAACATTTTTTTTTCCCTCAGAGTTTCCTATATATCTTCTCATAGCCTTGCTGCTTACATAGTTTCTACTGAAAAATCGGAACTTAGTCTTATTTATTCTGCTTTGTAGGTAACTTTCCATTTTCTGAGCTGCTCTAAGGATTCTTTCCTTGTCTTTGATTTTGGAGACTTTGATTATGATATGTTTTGATAATTTTCTTTTAGGGTCTATCCTGTTTGGGGTTTGTTCAGCTTCTTGAATGCGTATTTCCTCGTCTTTCATGATGCTAGTGAAATTTTTCCAGCAACACTTTGGCTATTTTTTATGAGCTTTTCCTTTTTGCTTTCTGTTCTGGAATTCTGTTTACGTATAAGTTATTCATAATCATGTGTTCCACTTGATTTTAGGCTTTTTATGACTTTTTTCCCTTTTTTTCTAATTGTGCTTCTAGTTTATTAGCATTGAGAGATTCATCTTCAAGCTCACTAACTTGGGCTTCCATTGTTTCAGATCTACTCCTTTGCCCTTTCAGTGTATTGTCTGTTTCTGAAATCTTAATGTTAATCTGGATTTCTATTTGCAGGCTTCATATTTTCCCAAATCCCTTATCTGTTTTGTTTGTTCCAATAGTATATTGCTGAAATATACCTTGTTTTTCGAGACCTTTCTAGCAACCATTTGAAGGTGCGTAAATATTGTATTGAATTATTTTTCATGGAGTTTCAATATCTTTTTTTCTCAGAAACATTTTCTATCTCTGCCTCTTTTCCCTTAAGTGAGCTATTCTATCTTGTTTATTCATTTGAATGGAAAATTTCTGCAGTTTCTGATTCATTGTGGTGTCTTTGCATTGTATTTAATTTATGATTGTGTGTTGATGTGATCTTAGGCACTTACTAATTGCCTCATCATGGGTGTGATTAGAGAATGGAAGTGAATACACTATTCTCTGTTTGTCATTCATACAGCTCAAATTAAGATGGGTTTGACTGGTGTTGCTTGTTAACACTGATCAGGCTTATAACAGCTGACTTTGCCTAGTAGGTAGGTTGGCAGAAGTATAGTTATAGCTGGACTGTATGGTCATTTTTGCTCTCCACCATCTGGTAAAGCAAGGAGAGAAAAAATGTACACAGGGGAGAAGAAACAAAAACACAAAAGTACACAAACAAGGAAACCACAGCTAAAAAATAAAATGATAAAAGAGTAAAGAGAAAGGAACAAAAAGCAGGCAACAGCTAGAAAAAGAAAACAATAATCAAAAAGAAAAAAAGAGGGAGAGAAAAATAAAATATAAAAAGTTAACCTTGGAAGAAATACATTTGAAAGAAAATAAAGAGAAAGAAAAAGCACTAAACACAATTAGGAAGTGGGAGAAAGAAACTAGAAAGTATTAAAGAAAAATCAAGAGAATGAAGCAATGGTGTGGGACAAAGAGAAACAGAAATAAAGAAGAAAAAAAATAAAAGCAGACATAGAAAGCAAAGGAAGGTAAATAGAAGGGGAACAAATTAGAAAAATAAACAAGGAAATGAAAAAATAGGGCACGTGCCAGACTCACAGAGGAGGAAACTCTGGGGACTCCTGCCAGTCAAGGTGTTCATGTGATGGGTTGGCAAGGGATGAGATTGTGGTGTTCCAGTCGTAGATGGTATTCTGATATGCCTAGGTTTCTTTCCTGGGAATTCAATCAAGAAGCAGTTCATGCAGACCTTAAGGCAGCTAGTATCAAGTTTTTTCCATCCCATATGGCAGCCAGGTGCATTGATTTCTGCTCATCCAGAGTTGCACAGAATTGGCTCTGGAGGTCTTAAGAAAGTCTCACCTAAACCCCAGCATAGGAGTTGGTGCAGATAGCATCTAACTCCTGTTCATGAAACTCACAACTGTGGCTTACTACCGTGTGGTTCAGACCAAGCAGAAAGTAGAACCTTTTCTGGGTGCAACACTCGCGGAAGTAGCAGTCAAGAGATCAGACGACGTATTGCACTGGGCAAATCTGCTGCACAGGAACTTTTTAAAGTGTTGAAGAGTAGAGATGTCAGCTTGAGGACTAGGGTGCGCCTGACCCAGGCCATTGTGTTTTCAATAGCCTCATATGGATGCGAAAGCTGGACAGTGAATAAGGAGGATCGTAGAAGAATTGATGCCTTTGAGTTGTGGTGTTGGAGGAGAATACTGAAAGTGCCATGGACTGCCAAAAGAACCAATAAATCTGTTTTGGAAGAAGTGCAGCCAGAGTGCTCCTTAGAGGCCAGGATGGCTAAACTTCGTCTCTCCTACTTTGGACATATTGTCTGGAGGAAACAATCGCTGGAGAAGGATGTCATGCTGGGTAGGGTGGAGGGTCAGAGAAAAAGAGGAAGACCCGAAACGAGATGGATCAGCCAGGTGGCATCATTGATGGACTCAGGTGTGGCAGTGGTAGTGAGGTTGGCCCAGGATCAAACATTGTTTCGTTCTGCTGTGCATAGGGTCGCTATGAGTTGGTTCCGACTCGATGGCACCTGACAACGACAACAACAACATGCAGTAGAGAGACTCTCGGTGTGGTTCTGTGGGTTAAAGAGCTGGACTGAAAAGTTAGTTAGAACTGCAAGGTTGGTGGATCAAGCTCACCAGCTGCTCCTCGGAAACCTGAGTCGCTATGGGTCAGAATTGACTTGATGGCACTTAGCAATAGCAAAAAGTTAGTGGGAGTTGGCCAGGCCTCTGATAACCACAGTAATGTGGAATACAAGAAAATAATCACCCCTTTCTGTCTCCCAGTAAGTAGTATGCTTTTGTGTCACTAAGCCATTCTCTGCCTGAGAAAGCTGAAAATGGCCATGTCATACTTGAATGACCAGTACAGATCATTTGTGTGTCTTCTTTTATTTTTCCCCTCATTTGTTTAGCTTCTTCTCCTAGTGAAGGTTAATCCAGGGCTGATCAGAGCTGGCTCTGTAGATTTGGAACAGAGTTAACCTTTACCCAGGTCCCAGGGTTGGTGCAGATAGCTCCCAACTCATTTTGATGTGGCTCAATGCATGGCTCACCACCATGTGTCTCCAACAACTGGAAGAGTGGGAGTTTCTCAGGGTATGTACATGGGTAGGGACTGGTTAAGCCTCTGGTCACCAGGGGAGTCTGGAGAGCAAGGAAAAAAATCATACCTTTATCTCCATTGTTGTTGTTGTCAGGTGCCATCAAGTCGGAACCGACTCATAGCGACCCCATGCACAACAGAACAAAACAATGTCCGATCCTGGGCCAACCTCACTACCGCTGCCACACTTGAGTCCATCAATGATGCCACCTGGCCAATCCATCTCGTTAGGGGTCTTCCTCTTTTTCTCTGACCCTCCACCTTACCCAGTATGACATCCTTCTCCAGCGACTGTTTCCTCCGGACAATATGTCCAAAGTATAAGAGACGAAGAAGAAGCTTAGCCATCCTGGCCTCCAAGGAGCACTCTGGCTGCACTTCTTCCAAAACAGATCTATTGGTTCTTTTGGCAGTCCATGGCACTTTCAGTATTCTCCTCCAACACCACAACTCAAAGGCATCAGTTCTTCTATGATCTTCCTTATTCACTGTCCAGCTTTCGCATCCATATGAGGTTATTGAAAATACCATGGCTTGGGTCAGGCACACCTTAGTCCTCAAGCTGACATCTCTGCTCTTCAATCCTTTAAAAAGTTCCTGTGCAGCAGATTTGCCCAATGCAATACGTTGTCTGATCTCTTGGCCACTGCTTCCTCTGCACTAATAGGCTGCTGTTGGTCTATAAAGCTTCTCACACAAGTTTAAGATGACTACACTGCATATTGTTGGTCACTAGTCTTTCTTCTTCTTTTTTGCCATATCTCGTCATCTTCTTTACCCTGTAAGCATTCTATCCTCTTCTCTAACCCTCATCTGAAGCTCAGGGTTCCATGACTATCATCTGCATTTCTCTTATTTTTTGATTATCCATACCTTTGTTGTAGAGGGTTGTGTAGCATTACTGTCTAGTCTGCCATTTTGCTGCTTAATTTTTTGGAGAGTACAATCTTGCTTAATGGAAATAAAAAGGACTCGAAATGCTTGCTGATAAAATTCAGAGACTGCAGCCTTCAGTATGAACTGTATTGTACCTCAGTGTAAAGAAAACAACTGGACCAATCAGTAGCATCATGATAAATAGAGAAAAGAATGACGTTGTCAAAGACTTCAATTTGCTTGGATCCACAATCAACACTAATGGAAGTAGCAGTCAATAAACATACAATGTATTTATTGTATTAGACAAATCTGCTGCAGAGGCCTCTTTAAAAAGTGTTCAAGATACCAGTTTGAGGACTAAGTTGTACCCGACCTAAGCATGGTATTTTCAATAGGCTCATATAAAAGTTGGACAATGAATAATGAAAACTTTAGAAGAATTGGTGCATTTGAATTATTGTATTGGTGAAGAATATTAAAAGTACCATGGACTGCCAGAAGAGAAATGAAGCCAGAATGCTCCTTAGAAGCAAGAATGACCAGATGTAGAGATGTAGTTTCTCATACTTCAGACATGTTATATGGATGGATCTGTCCCTGTAGAAAGACATCGTGTTTGGTAAAGAGGAGGGTCAGTGAAAATGAGGAACACCTCAATTACATGGAATTGACATAGTGGCACTAACAATGGGCTCAAACATAATTTTGAGAATGGTGCAGGACCAGACAGCATCTTATTATGTTGTGCATAGGGATGCATAGGGTTGAGGACACCTAAGAATAACATGTGACCAGTGAGTGGTACTTTACACTGTCACAAAGTTTTCCAAATAAATTGGAGTCAGAGAACTTAGGATGATATGCATCATTTATACATTGATGTGGAACAAACATCTTTACATAGAACAAGAAGGTAAAGCAAATACAAAAGTTCTAATCACTCATGGATTTTTGTTGTTGTTGTTGGTTTTAGTTCTTATCCTTGGTTTAATTATCAACAAATTACTACAGATTCCAGGGAAAGAGCTTTACTAAAAGTTTTTATTTTGTTCAAAATCTTATTTTGATTGCTCTGGTAGCATAGTGTTTACGAATCAGGTTGTGAACCTTAAG
>NW_006408688.1:2563380-2564674 GCF_000296735.1 Chrysochloris asiatica | reverse complement strand
ATCTAAAGTTTTCTTAAAAGATTAATCATAGTATTATAAAGTATTTTTGTCTTACATTCCTTCTGAACTTTAATTAACTATATTTGACTTTGCATCAGTCTGTAATCCCCATCAAGTCTTGCACTTCAAAAAATATTGTTGTTATTAAGTTAAGTGCTGTCCAGTAAGTTTTGACTGAGAGCAACTTAGTATAGAGTTTTCAACGAGTGGCTGGTGAGTTTAAACTGCCAACTTTGCAGTTCAAAGTGACCTTGCAGTCCAGTGCTTTTCCTACAGTGCCACATCAGGATAAAAAATATTACTGTAAATTAATTGAAGCCATGTTAAGATTTATCATCTACATATAAGTTTTTTTCCTACTAACATGTCCTGCTGATGTATTGATACATTTGACAATAAATTCCAATAGAAAGATGGACTTGTCATTGGACTTCTAAAAAGGACTGCTGTTATGAAATTAGAGCCTATCAGACTAAATCAAGACATTCCAAATTCTGGTAGGTGACAGGGTTCACAAATTACAGTTGATTACAAACTGTTTTTTGGGTTTTTTTTTTCAATCAGCAACAGAAATAAGCCACTGAATAGACTGAAATGTAAAATGCTACAATGAATTTTTATATTAAGTAACATATTGAATGCTTTTAAGGCTCCAATTTTTCTGGGTATAAGAAACAATTTTTCTCCTACATTTTCTAATGGCTTTAGATTTATAGCTGTCATATTAAAACTTTAAGGATTATAACAACATGACTAGAAAATGGCTAAATTTCAAACTATGATCTTACAGAATAGAATAAGTTTTTTTGTTAAGTGTCTCCGAGAAAACAGTTTTATATTTTAATAAGTGCTTCTTTGTTCATATTCATATATAATCTGAGGGATATAAAATATAACTGTTACCAATACTGCTTGTTGTTGTTAAGTGCAGTCGAGTCAATTCGTACCCATAGCGACTCTGTATAGGGTTTCTGAGGAGCAGCTGGTGAGCTTGAACCGCCGACATTGCAGTTCAAACGCCTTTGCAGTCTGGCGCATTAACCCACAGCACCACACCAGGACTCCTTAGGTATAGACAAAGCCTCATAGTACTTATTATTAATACAGTATTTATGATTTTAGTTTTATAATTATTTTAGACCATTGGCCTAACACTGCTTCTATTCCTACTCTAGTTCTTAAGACTGAATCTTAGAAAGAATTTAGTATCTAAAAAATATTTTAATTTGATCTATAATCCAGAGAGCTAGAGAAAAGGAGTTTGATAAAATCAATCACTACTGAGCATTCAGTT
>NW_006408688.1:2553014-2555999 GCF_000296735.1 Chrysochloris asiatica | reverse complement strand
AAAGTTTTCAATTCAGTGATTACTTAATCAATTGATATATTACAGGCAAGTTTTTTCAGGAATATGACTCCAATTTCTTAAAATCTTTAATATATTCATATGCTAGTTCAAATGCTTGCTTAGTACTTGAGTAGCAATTCCAATCAACAATAAGCATGAAATATTTACCAAGTACAGATATAACTTCCTAAACTTTTAGAAGAGTTAACGTTTTATTTTTTGTCTAATGTTGTTGTTGTTGTTGTTGTTATGTGCCATCGAGTCGGTTCCGACCCATAGCGACCCTGTATAGGGTTTCCGAGGAATAGCATCCTGAAATCAAAGTATGAAAACATAGTCCAGTTATTCATTATTATCTAAAAAACCACGATAACTAGGAAAGTGAAAATTAATATGAAAGAATAACAGAAAGTAATCAATTAACAAGCTAATGCTAATAAATTATCAATTTATGCCAAATTGTATTATTTAACTCAAGCAGTTTTCGCATCTTTCAATAATAAATAGCATGTATAAATGGACAAATAGGAAAGAATAATACATCCTGTGAACATTTTTACCATTATGTTAATGACCTGCTTGAGTTAGCACCTTGGGCTTTGCCTCCAGCCCTTAAAATCTAGTCAATTACTGCCTGCTCAAATCTGCACCAGCATGTTGTAAGGAGACTAAACATACTCTTAGGAGAAGTAAATATTATACTGCTTCATTTTCATTCTCAGCTTCTAAACTCATAGCCACTACTTATAATTCAGTTGTGGTTTTGAGTATACTATAATGTGCCTACAAGTGAAAATCAAGTACTTGTGACAGTGTTTAAGTTTCTTGACTAACAAACTTTGGAAATAACCAGAATTTAAAGTAGATACAAATATCCTCCTTTATGTTCCTCTCTAGTGTATTATCAATTCTTTTCCACATATAGTTATATCTCAGCTCATTACTTTGTTGTTGTTGTTGTTTATTTGTTTTCTTGGGCAAAACAGAACAGAATATACAACTCCGCAACGAAGTTCCAAAACAGAGATGTTTACAAAATAGTAAAGTGTATTTGGATTCCTTTTTTTGAAAGGTTAAAGTGTATACAATTAAATGACTTACATTCCTTTTTTTTTTTAAGTTTGCCTCCCAGATAAATCTCATGAAATGGATTCATCTCCCTTCAACAAGGGAGAAAAATTAAGCAATAATATTTTATCTTGAAAACAAGACGCTGTCTTGGAATTTCCCACCCACAATTTTTTTGGCCACTCGTTTCTTTATTCATTCATTGAAAGTCTATTCTGCCTTGAAGTTAAAACCTAAGTAAGTCTCTTTATATATGGGTATAAAAAGATCCCAAAACATCCCTTCTGACCACTATTTAAGTAGAAACCCCAAAGTCCCCCAAGATCAAGAAGCAATGTTACTTCCTGATTCTAATATACTCTAGTCCTTTTCAAAGAGACAAATGAAGAATGCCTCCTCAATTTAATTTTTTTCTTAAGACACAATGTTTTTCTTCCCGCTAAAATTCTTTGAATATTTCTAAAAGTCAGAAACACCACAAATCTGGCCAAAACTGTCTCTTGGGGGGGAAGAACTTTCACCTTTTTTAAACGAGCAAGAACAGTGTTGTTAGAGATTTGTTTGTAGAATGGCTAGCAGGTATACCACCTTTCTAGGCTGATCCACACTTCTTTCTGTAGGGCCAAGAATCAGAATCAGAGTAAGAGAAGTTACTCTCGGCATTCTCTTTCCCAAGAAGGCACGAGTTTTCTTTTGGCCACACTGTTGCTGGAGAACCTCCTTTCCGAGCAGGGGAGTATTGCTGAATGTTTGAAAATCAATACATAGCCGTGTTGGTGACACTAGGTGTGTTAGGAACCGTGGTTTCAACAGTGTTTCAGTGAAAATCTTAGAGGGCAGTCTACCTCAGTTGGGCCAGCATACATCATGGGAGATGGGAAGATGGCCACCACTGCTGTTTCAGGATCCAGGACTCCTTCTTCCAGCACTGCAGCATGTTGTTTCATACGCCACATCAGAGGGACGTCATCATCCTTTGTCCAACCACCATGAGGGTGAAGGAGGAGAGCTCCTCCTTCTAGAAGTTGCTTATGGGTATCCTGCATTAGCAGAGTGTGACCATTGTGCACTGGTTTCCGTAACTGAAACGCAAAGACTGTGTCAGCATTCGTATCTTTAAATTACTGCTTTAGCTCAGTAGGGTAAGACAATACTGATCAAGACCATCATTCCAATACATTCGGTCCAGGACTTGAAGGTCTTCTCCAATCAGCCAATTTCCTTGTTCCCCAACTATCTTAATGTAGGGGTTGTTCTTGCATGTTGTCCCCCACTGTCTGGCACAACGATCTTCTTTCCTGTGCTCAAAAAATCCCTCCAGATTTTGAAAAATAGCCACACGGCGACCCTCATAGATCAGAGCGAACGCTGTACAACCATCCAGCCTCTCTTTATCTTCTTGGGTAGCAGGCAGAACTACAGACACTGACAAGTTAATGACATCCCCCCGCAGAAGACAATCAAAATAAAGGCACTGCAAGTACTACATCTCTCTCATAAAGCCAGTCAGATGCGTTGGCCATCCTTCCACCAAAACCTACACCCACTGCATATTCACTTTATTAATGTTCAGTGCTGGTAATGTTTCTGCATCTGTTTTTGCCAAATGAAGTTTATTTTCTGGCATATACAGTTCTTTAACTTCATAAAAGACCTCCACAGGTACAGTGTCCCGTTCTTGTAGTAGCTCCACAACTTGCTGAACACAATCATTTACATCACAGGAGTCTGTTTTCAGCACCAATTCAGAAGCCTCTGGTTTTCCATACTCTGAATCAATCCCAGTGAACACTTTTATTTCTCCAGCCCGTGGTTTTTTTTTTTTTTTGGTTTTTTTTTTAATTTAAGGTTTATATTGTGGATTGAGTGAAAGTTTACAGGGCACATCATCAGTTTCACATTCAACAATTCATATAA
>NW_006408688.1:2549888-2552914 GCF_000296735.1 Chrysochloris asiatica | reverse complement strand
GGCACTTAACAACAACAACAGTCTCTAGAGCAATGCTATTATAAAGTTTATTGTGATCAAACTGTCACCACCTTATTACAGATTCTGAATCCAGAGCTTCACTAATTCAACCTCAGCTTGAGTTGGTTTTTCAGGAAACCACATTAGTTCCTTAAGTATAGCTTTGCCCTACAGTTATAGTGATCAAATGATTTCTATGGAAATTCATGTCAGAGGAGGGAATAATGTACAGGCGTGCACAAGAAATTATTATTTGGATCATTTTCCCTCTTTTTGAAAAGGTGACTCATAACTGTTAGTAGGGATGGGCTGTTTACCCATGAGAAGAACACTTGGGATTTTTTTAAAAAGACCCTCTACAGTAAGATTCATCCTATATTACATTTTTAAACTGAATTTTAGATTTGTTTTTGTTAAATGTTGTAACGCTTTTCAAACGTTAAAAAAAATTTGAATCCCAACCCTTACCTGATTTTACCCTAAAATGTTATATATCCAAAGGAACATCATAACTCAATCAGAAACCTGCTCAAATTACCAAACTTTAGTGTTTTTAATCTATAAACACATTTGTCATATGTATGGTTCTGGTGTCCTAGTGTGACTCTGTAGATTAAGCACAGGAGAGTAATTCAAATCCACCATCTGTTCCTCAGCAGCCCCACATGCTATGAGTAGGAACCAACTCAACAACAATCACCCATTTTGTGGCATTTTGTTATGGGAACCCAAGGAAAGGAAGACAATTCTACCTTCTCTAAATGAATTCTTTGTGCGTTATTTTATTATTATTATTGTTATTTTAGCTCTTCCATGCTTCTCCTCTTCAAAGAAGTCAATTAATATTCATGCATTTATTCAAATTGATAGCGGGGGGGAAATCACTGGAAGGAGGCAAAAACATAAACATGTGAACTAGATATATAAGTGAGTTAGAACTCATTCTTCCTTTCTTTACTAACAAAGCCAAAAAGCCCAATTTTATTCAGGTGTGAATGGGTTCAACTAAAATCTTATTATTTCTAGTTCTTCCTGGTAGCTAGAAATGCTTGTGTAACATAATTTTGTCCAACTGGGGATCAGTGGGAATAACTATTTGGTTCTGAAGGGGGTAAGAAAGAAAAAACCCTGACTCCACCAGCTTTTTAATTCATCCTTTATGGATATGATGCTGGAAGAATAGCAGTCATTTTGTATGCATGAACTGATTAGTATTTACAAACTACCAAAGAGTAATTGAAAAGATAAGAGTCAGAATCTCTGATGGCATTGTAGTTTACTTTTCTAGTCTCATTATGGGAAACAAACAAACAAAAAAATTACAAAAAATAAGCAGTAAGCAATTACTCAAATTGATACAGGAGATTATCAATGTCTAGTGAGAAATAATGAAAGCAAGATAGTCTAATACACATTATGCATACATATTTATATTCTCAAGAATGGCCAGTCTTTTGGAGATCTGAGACATCAATAAATAATTACAACATAGAAAGACAAGTTGTATTCCTTATGCATCTATGGAGTTACAAGTTCACTAATATGACTTGAATAAGTGTTTCTCATAGTACTCCAGTAACACCTGAGTGATCACTTGAAGATGAGAACTTTTCCAAGCAATTTTAGATATGGAAATAATAGTGGTGAAGCAAATTCAGGAAAACACATTACTTTATGAAAAGACACATGTTCTAATAGAAAACAGAGGTAGAGGTAGCTGCAAGTGTTTAAGTGCAAGTGGACTCTTGTGTTCATATTACAAAATGGTGGGAAGATGAACTGAGACAGATGATCTGACTGCACGTGGCATGATAAGGAATTTAGGCTTCAGCCCAGAGCCGGAGTTTGCAAAGTAGCAGCCAGCAGTAGAATCCCTGTTGTATATGGCAAGTACAAAGTTTTGAGAGTTTTAAATTTGAATGAGTTTAGGGTTAAGGTAGAGGAGCATTTGGGTAGAAATGGCTAATGCCTTTATCTGTTAACCAGAATGTTAGATGTTCAAGTCTGCCTAGAGGTGCCCTGAAATAAAGCATCCGTGATATATTTCTGAAGTCAATGAATTCCCTATGGAGTAGAGTTCTACTCAGGTGCACGTAGGATTACCATGAATTGGAACAGACTCTACACCAACCAATTTGACTTCTTTTTTGCTTTAGAGTTCAGGTGTGCACTGACTTCTTGTCCACCACTTCAGCCTCACAAATTTATATTGGATATCTGCCTCTTGAAATTATTTATGTTTATGACTTCAAAGAGGAACATTAAGCCAAATGTTGGTCTCTGATGGATATAGAAATACTTGGAAATGTAGAGCTGATTGTAATGAATAGCAGAAGTGTTCTGAAATAAATCAAAAGCAATGGATTTAAAAGAGGAAAACTTTGATGGCATAGATGCAAGGTGAAACAAAATCACATAAGTCAGGAAAACAGAGAAGCAAGGATGAGGGAGTATGAGAAATGGCTCTTTAAGAATATGCAGAAGAATACTAAAAATGGCAGCGCTGAAAAGGAAATTAGGAAAGCAATACCATTTGTAATAGCCACCCAAAGGATGAAATATTTAGGAATAAATGTAACCAAAGAAACAAAGGACCTATACAAAGAAAACTACAGCACACTACTACAAGAAACCAAAAGAGACTTACAAAAATGGAAGAATAAACCATGCTCCTGGATAGGAAGACTTAACATTGTGAAAATGTCAATACTACCCAAAGCAATTTACACATATAATGCAATCCCAATCTAGATTCCAATGACAACCTTTAGAGATATGGAAAAACAATTACAAATTTTACATGGAAAGGAAAAGGCCCAGGATAAGCAAAGCACTGTTTAAGAAGAAGAAGAAGAAGAACAAAGTTGGAAACCTCTCACTCACTGATTTCAAAATTTACTACGTGAAAACAGTGGCCAAAACAGCCTGGTATTGATAGAGTGAAAGATTCATAGATCAATGGAACAGAATCGAGAATACAGAAATTAACCCATCCACATAAAGCCAACTGATCTTTGACAAAGGGC
>NW_006408688.1:2548597-2549308 GCF_000296735.1 Chrysochloris asiatica | reverse complement strand
GCCATCTGGGACATAAACTCACAGTGCCACATCATGACTCCATAAGCCAATGTAGAAATGCAAGTTAAAACAATGAGCTATTATCTCACACCAGTAATAACAGCGAAGTTCAAAAATGCAGAGGACAATAAATGCTGATGAGGATGTGGAGAGCCTAGGACCCTTCTACATTGCTGGTGGGAATGCAAAATGGTCCAACCACTCTGGAAAACAGTATGGTGCATCCTCAGAAAGTTGGAAATTGAAATACCTTATGATCCAGCAATTCTTCTACTTGGTATATATCCACAAGAAATATGAGCCATAACAT
The DNA here is from genome assembly GCF_000296735.1 of Chrysochloris asiatica. NCBI lineage: Eukaryota > Metazoa > Chordata > Mammalia > Afrosoricida > Chrysochloridae > Chrysochloris > Chrysochloris asiatica. Next base: position 2,548,998 of record NW_006408688.1, on the reverse strand, counting down.
GAGTAGATCTATGCACACCAATCTTCATAGCAACACTATTCACAAGAGCAAAAAAATGGAGACAGCCTAAGTGCCCATCAATGGAACATTGAATAAACAAACTTTGGTACATACAAAATCGAATATTATGCTACCTTGGAAGAATAACAAGGAAGCTGAAAGCCACCACATAACATGGATGGACCATGAAGACATGTTCAGTCACAAAAGGACAAATATTGCATAGGATCATTATTGTAAAAGCTTAAAAAAAGACACCCATACTAAAAGGGGGAAAAATTTTTTTTGTTTACCGTTTGGGTTGGGGGGTTGGAAGGTTTAAGGGTGGGGACTGTAGACCACAGGGTAGTAGGTAGACACATCATAGTTCGGGTGTTGGGGAGTACAATACACAAGAAGAG
>NW_006408688.1:2547378-2548497 GCF_000296735.1 Chrysochloris asiatica | reverse complement strand
GGGGACTGTAGACCACAGGGTAGTAGGTAGACACATCATAGTTCGGGTGTTGGGGAGTACAATACACAAGAAGAGAGGAGGGTAGAAGAACAAGGTGAATAGGGAAACAATGAAGCAGGTTTGCATGGGATAAATGGAACAGAGATAAATAGTGATGTATGCTCAACCTTAGAACTACAGGGCTCTGTGACACAGGGATAGAGGCATAATCTGAAGAGGGGATATAATGTTAAAATGCTTGACTGTCTTATGAATATTGGTTTCCCTTCCCTACTACTTTAAAATAGACACTTCAGTAGGTTAGAAAGGTATGTTGGGAAACATGATTACAGAAAGTATATAAGGCTCCCTTCAGCCTTTAAATGATTGGAATACCTAAAAGAAGTTCTAGAATTTACCCAGTGAAATAAGCTTCTTGCAGAACCTTTGTGTATAGGACCTTAGGTGGAATCCGAAGCCCCATCCAGAACTTTTTGAGGTGCGATATTCCCACTAGAAAGGACAAGCAGACCAGCCTGGAACAGCTAGAGCAACAAAAGATACATTTCAAAGAAAGATCAGCAGGAAAACGCCAAAAAAATTGGCAGTATGATTGGTTACTACAAGAACAAGCAAGTTGTTTGCTGGGAAGCCATCAAGGCAAGCAATCAAGTGCCTTCAGTAAAACTCGCCCCCCCCCCCCCCCCAAGACTGAAACTCAAAGGGAACACATGAGCAGGAATATAAGCTTGCTGGCAACCACATTGGGGTACTAGTGACTGGAAGAGGAGGAAAGGCAGCAAAATATATGGGCTGGGTTCAACCACATTCCATAGACTCCATTTGACCTGGAGTTGAGAGAGATGAATAGGAAGGGCTGGTTGATCCAAAGGATGTTAAGACCTAGGGACACCTGAGCCCATGGACAAGGACATAGCCACAAAGGGCTAGAGCTGAGAGTGAAGCATCCAGCTGATATGAAATCAGGGGAAATGCACATGAACATCCAAACTTTCAGATAGTACCCATTTGACCCAGTCTCTATGGCTTGATGATCAGAACTCAACTAGAGGAATATAAAAACAATTTTTTTGAGAAAGGAAATGAGTGTAAATTGCTATAATTTGATGAACTTGACTG
>NW_006408688.1:2515971-2537798 GCF_000296735.1 Chrysochloris asiatica | reverse complement strand
ATGTCCACACCTTTATCTCAGCGGTTCTGCCAGGCGTCTGTGGCTGCTCCGATCTTTCCCCCACGTGGTTTCACCCAAGATGGCGGCTCCTGGAGCAGCCGAGCATCCCGGACTAGAAAGCAATAGATTTCTTGCTTCTGCCACAAATTCCCCCAGCTGTGAGCCTTCCAACCTTGTAAGCATTCCTTTATATGTGGTTCAGAGCTCTGGGATCATCCCGTGAACCTGCTTGGTCAGGTATTCTGTGTTGTTGTTTGCGGAGCTCTCTGCTATAAATCCACCCATTCCGCCATCTTTTTTGTTCTCTAAGCACATGCTTTTTTGTAGAATCCTTTGAATCTCTCTGTTCACGAACATGCAGAGGAGCATCAACAAATACTTCAAAAATTGGTAAACTTGCACCCTCATGAATTTGCCTTGCATTGTTACGATCTTGAGTGTAAGGTGATATAAAACTTGTGATACACACTAGACCAACATCTGCAAACAGCTTGGAAACTTCTGCAGTATGTCGGAAATTTTCTTCTCTGTCTTCAGGACTAAACCCAAGATTTTTATTGAGACTCTGACGAATGTTGTCACCGTCCAAAGTATAGCATGGAATACCATGACAAACGAATTACTCCTCCAAAGCTATGGTCACCGTGTTCTCTCCTGCTCCAGATAAGCCTGTTAGCCAAACAGTGCAACCATGGAAGCCACCTCTTGTCCCCACCACTTGACCGCTATTGTCCGGCTGACATGATGGGCTTGATAGGTGATATTAGGTGCTCTCTGCATTCCCCAGTTCTGAGTATTATTGCTCAGTTTGACTTTCATGCACAGACTCCCCATGATCTCATAACTGCAGAACCAGCAAGGATGCAGAACTTCTATGCCTCCGAAGGATAGCTAAAGGAGGGGAGGGAGACCGATGTGGGCAGAGCAGACGAGTCTCATTACCTTTTGAAATAATATTAAAACATCAGTTGCAAAATTAACTAAATATAATAGACATTTTAAATGCACTACCAAACATAGTATACAGAATAAAACATTTTTATACTCAAGAAATGATTTTAATATGTTTATCATTTGGACTATATTATTGTTAAGTACTGTCGAGTTAGTTCCCTCTCTGAGCGACCTTGTATAGAGTTTCTGAGCTACAGCTGGTGGGTTTGAACTGCCAACCTTGTGGTTCGCTGTCCAGTGCTGATCCTATGTTGTTGCATGCCATCAAGTCAGTTCTGACCCATATAAGGTTTCTGAGGAGTGGCTGGTAAATTTGATCTGTGAACCTTACAGTTCAAACCTAATTTGCAGTCCCGCACATTAACCCACAGTGCCACACCAGGCTAATTCAATAGTGCCACGTATTATTTGGACTACTTATTAGCCCATAGAAAAATAGTACTTGTACTATGTTAAATATTTGCTGGCATAATTTTGGGGGGTGCTATTTAAAGATTTCCTGGGAGAAAACTGTTGCAGTCTGCTTTCATAAACATTGATGGTTTCGGTGGTGGCTGTGTGCCATGGAGTCAGTTCCGACTCATAGCGACCCGGTACAGGGTTTCCGAGGCTGTAAATCTTTACCGGAGCAGAAAGCCTCATCTTTCTCCCGCGGAACAGCTGGTAGTTTTGAACTGCTGACCTTGCGGTTTGCAGCCTGATTCGTACCCTCAAGTCATTTCCAACTCATAGAGACCCTGTATAGGGTTTTCAAGGAGCAGCTGGTGGGTTTGAACTGTTGAACTTGCAGTGTTTATATTATAGTGTCACACCAAGACTTCACAAATTAGATACCTGCCTCCTGAGATTACTTATCTCTATTATCCAAAGAAGAAAATTATGCAAATTGCTAAAATCTCCAAGGGAGATATATTTCCAATTGGGTATATAGAGCTGATTATAAAGATTGCTGTCTTGGAACTATTAGGAGAAGCTAGAGTACTTCTGTCTAGTATATGAGTGCTATGAGTCAGAACAGACTCCATGCAGTGGGTTTGGTTTTGTTTGTTTATTGTTTGGTTTGAAGATTTGAAGGGTTGATTACAACTTTGCATTCTTTGTTCATCCAAACCAAAATGATCAACATTTGTACCAACTGTTATCATTTTGGCTGGCTACCTGAGAGACAGACATTATTTAAAATTTAGAAATTGTAATAAAATTATAGCCATTATCATCCTATAGTTTACAGTGAATGTTAATGCTGAGTTAAAATTAATGAAAATAATATAACTACATCTACTAATGATAATTAAACACAAAAAATGTGTCAGGCATTTTATTAAATACTTACTTATAGATTATCTCATTTAATCTTTAAAGCAACTGAATACATTTTATAGTCTTATTTTTCATTTACATATAGTAATACTCATAAGAAAGATAGTAGCCAGTATTTATTGACTTATTGTATGTTAATTATCAACATGCCAATGAGATCATTATAATTTTCAAGCAGATAAAATTAGAGTGAAAATGCAGATAATTTGCCCAATTTTGCATATATAATAATGTTGGAGTCATGACTAACTAATAATTTAGAGCTCATGAATTTGTATTTCATCAATTCACAGAGCCTTGTTCTTTGCCAATGCATTAAAAACACATTGGACTTCTTACTTCAGTACTATTAGCACTTGAGCACATGCTACCTCTGACATGGTTGAACATCAGCCATTTCTTTTTGATGCAGTGACTCTGTATTCCATCCATCTTCTTATGGTACTTTTTGCATCATCCAATATTTTGCCCACCATAGAAGCCTTCAACATTGCAAGTTGAGGCTTGAATTTTTCTTCAGTTTCCTCACCTTGAGAAATGCTAAGCATGTAATTCCCTTTTGGTTTTATAACTCCAGGTCTTTACACATTTCATTTTAATATTTGACTTTGTCTTCTCGTGTTGCCCTTTGAAATTTTTTTGTTCAGGTGTTTCACCTCCTCACTTCTTCCACTTGATTTAGCATCTCTATGCTGAATAGCAAGTTTCCGGCACTATATGTGACAGTATTCTGATGCTCTTCATCATGTTTCACCATTCAGTAATCTGGTGCTGACAGCATTCCAAGATTTCAGTGACTAAATATTTGGAAGTAGTCTGTCTCTCTTTCTAACCTGTCTGTCTTAGACTGAAAGCTCAGCTGAAATCTGTCCACTATGGGTGACTCTACTGGTATTTAAAATACCTGTGGCATAGCTTCCAGAATCACAGCAACATGCAAGCCACCACCATACAATTAACTGACAGACAAGTTTTGTAAACCTTATAAAGGGTCATTAAGGAGCTCTGGTAGCATAGTGGTTACAAGTCAGGCTGCTAACATCAAGGTCAGCATTTTGAAACTGCCTTTGGTTCTGTGGGAGATAGATGAGGCTTTCTGCTCCCATAAAAATTTACAGCCTTAGAAATCTATACAGGGTCTCTGTGAGTTGGAACTGATTCCACAGGACATAAATACTACTGTAAAGTGTCATTATGAATCTAAACCTATTCTATGTCACGCAACAACAATGTAATCCAAGTCTTAATTTGGCTATTGTGTACTTGTTTTGATTTTCTTCAGCCTTAACTTGCATTTGCAAATGAGCAACTGGTGATATGTCTGTTACTCAGTGGGCCCTTGATCTTATTCTAACTGATTATATGGAGCTTCCCCATTCTCTCTTTTCACAGATATAGCTGTGTATTTTACTCAGGAGGTCCACATATATGCTTTAAAAAATGTGTTTGCAATTAATAAGTTACTGGTCTTTCAAAACTCTATAGGTCAGGGTCATATTATCACCAAGGCCATTATTTTCCAACAGTTAATACTTGCTCATTTCCAACTTTTACATTGCAATCACCAGCAATTATCCATGCACCTTTTGGTGATCTTGATTATGATATGCCTTGGTGATTTTCTTTTGTTATCTATCCTTCCTGGGGTTCATTGAGCTTCTTAAATGCATATCCTTTCGTTTTTCAGGATGTTAGGGATTTTTTTTCAGCAGCTCTTCAACTATCTCCTCTGTGGTCTTGTGTGATTTTTCCTGTTTCAGAATGCCAATAATTCTTGTTATTCCTTTTCATGCTATTCCACATGAACCTTAGACTTTCTTCAGATTTTTTAAATCCCTTTTTCTGCTTGCTGTTCTATCTTAGCAGTATTGAGATATTTGTCTTCCAGCTCATTGGTTCTAGCTTCCATCACTCCAATTCTACTTCTTTGCCCTTTCAGTGTATTATCCATTTCTGATATTTTATTATTAATCATTTGGACCTCTTTTTATAGGTTTTGAATTTTTTCCAATGTTGTCTCTATTTTATTTGATTGTTCTTGTAGCATTTTCCTGACTTTTTCCTTATTGTTCTCAACCCCGCTGTGAAGCATTTGGATGTACCTTAATATCATTCTCCTGAATTCCTTTTCAGGCAGTTCCAAAGTCTGCCTTCCTTCCAATGGGAAGTCATTTGTTTCAGTTACTCTAACTTGTTTCTGGACATGTGCCAAAATCTTTGAGCATCTTCAATAATTAAATCTGTTTAATAATTAGATGAATGTATGTTTATGTATTATTAAGCTTTCTGATTGCCTTTAGTTAGATGTGACGAAGAGATGGGCTTCCCTTTTCACTTTTATTATAACTCCACTCAGAGTAACTGTAGCAGGTGTTGGCTGCCTATCTAGCATATAGCAACTGATATTGGCTCTTGTCTGGATGGTGGGTGTTTATAGGATATGACTGTAGTTTGGCTATATGACCACAATTGCTGTGTCTTCTTGGGTAATGTAGGGAGAGAAAGAGCCCCCTCTTAAGGTAAAAGGGCAACAAAAAATAAATAAATAAATAATAAAACCACAGCAGGAATAAAAAATGATTGTATACTACAGTCTATAATTGCAAAAAAAAAAAAAATAAAAGTAGCAAAATATGAGTATGACTTTAACACCTCTCTCTCAGCTAGCTGGAGCCATTCTGGGAGACTGTTCCATTTTAAACAGTTCTTGTTTATCTCTCCTCCTTTTAAAATTCTATGCACTGTGGTCTTTGCTGAAAGATGTGAGCACATGCGTAGTAGAACCCGCTTGGGGTGGGAGTGGGGCATCCACTTGCTCAAGCATCCCCTCTTGTCACCAGAGTGAAGGTTCACAGACAGTGAGAGACCAACAAGCAGAAACACATGTTCCCATCTTTATCTCTGACAAACAATCAGATGTCTGCAATAGGAGTGCTTCTCTGATCCTTATCCTCGGTCGTCATGCCCAAAACGGTGGTGACTCCAGCACCCACTGACAGTCATAGATCAGAAAATGCCATTTTTCTTGCATCTGCTATAAATTTCACTAGCAGTAAGACTTCAATACTTCTAAATATCCCTATATATATAGTTACGAGCTACATGACTGTCCCCTGAACTTGCTTTGTCTGTTATTCTGTGTTATTACTGTTGGAGGTCTCCACCATACTTCTCTCTAATCCACCATCAAGCCTCACCCTCCCTTGTTTATAAATCTTGACTCTTATTTTTGAAAATATAGGAACAGTGAATGATTTTAAGCAAGGCATACAATTAGTTAATTTCTATTTCACCTATTCTATTATGAACACTGAGATATTAGCGAATAGATAGCAGAGGACTAACACCAGAGCATGGGAGCTATTTAGGGCAGCTAATTTAGGGAACAAACGATGGTAACATGTGATAATAAGTGACGTTGGGATTAAATATGAGGTATGTAAAGCCTCCAAGAAATATTTGTGAGCTAGACTGAAAAGAACATAAAAGAATATTCAGTGTAAGCAATTAACACTAAGAAGTTTCAAGAATATTTCTGAGGTTTTTAATTTGTATCAGTGTCAATGGCAGCAAGCATTATATTGAGAAAATATTTTTGCTAAAGATATGAAGCAATTTCAAATAAGATTACTTCTTTAACTTGGGAAACAGATCAGTTTTGCTGTTTATAGAATTGTTTGCTTGATATAAGATTCTCCCAGAGAAAAACTAAAAATCAAATGCCTTGCAAATTAATGTTGCTACGTTCACTAAATTATTAATTTAACAAATAATATTTCATTGAAAATAATATGGTATGCTGTATACTAAACAAACACCAATTTAATGAGCAGTACACTAAATCTTAACTCCTGGTGTGGTGCTGCAGGATCAGCAATGGACTGTGAACCAAAAGGTCAGCAGTTCAAAGCTTCCAGCTACTGCTCAGAAACCCTACAAAGGGTATCCATGAGTTGGAACTAACTTAATGGCACTTAGCAACAGTAAAAAATGTAATCTGGAGTCCTGCTGTGGCATTGTAGGATAAGCATTGGACCACAATGTCCATTTGAGCTGCAAGACCAGTGTTTCAAACTCACTAGCAGGTCCTCAATTACTATGATTCAGAAATGACTCTATGGCACTTAGCAACAACATTTTTCATCTAGGTTTTTCTAAATTAAAAATTTAAAGAATTTGAGTTCACTAGGTTGGTGGTTCAAGCTCACCAGCTGCTCCTAGGAAACCATATACAGGGTCGTTATGGATTGGAACTGACTCAACGACACTTAACAACAAAAACAAATAATTTGCTGTAATCTTGGTGTGATGCTGTGGGATAAAGCACTGGACTGCAAGGTCTGTTTAAATTGCAAGGTCAGTGGTTCCAGCTGCTCCTTGGAAACCCTATACAGAATCACAATGAGTTGGAACTGACTAGATGGCACTTAGCAACAAAAATACTTTGTTGAGTCCTGGTGTTGTGTGCTACTGGATAAGCACTAGACCACAAGGTGAGTTTGAAGGACAGCTCAGCAGTTCAAATACACCAACCACTCCTTGAAAGCCCTATACAGGGTAGCTATGAGTAGAATGGACTCTTGGTATGGAGCTGTAGGATCAGCACCAGACTGAGAAACACAACATTCACAGTTCAAACCGACCAGTTACTCCTTGGAAACCCTACATAGGTTTGCTTTGAGTCATAACTGACTCAACAGTACTTAACACCAACAACAAATGGAATAAAGCATGGGATGCTATGAAAGTGCATGAAAATCCAGAAGGATGGTAAAAGAGGGTAAAAAAAAAATCTTGGAAAAGTATAAAGGCAGCATACATGTCTTCTAAGCCGAGAAAGAATATTGGTTATATCTAGGCCCAAGGAAGAATAAGTACAGGCCCAGAAGACAGAGAATGATGTGATCAAGGAATAGCAGGAAAGCAAGCATGGCCCGAGTAAGAAACAGTACATACATAGGCTGACAAGCGACTGAAGGATTCTTAGTTGACTATAGGGATGTTTTGATTTTTGCTTATTATAAAGATCATTCTTACAAAAGGGTGAGATTGAATTGGATAAAATTACAATTAGAGTCATGGGAGTAAGTAAACATAGCATTTTGAGAAGACTAGCTGAGATGATAAACCAAACCCACTGTCATCTAGTTGACTCTGACTCATAGTGACCCTATATAGGGTTTCCATGGTTGCAAATCCTTACTGGAGCAGAACGTCTCATCTTTCTCCCAAAGAAACAGGTGAGTTTGAACTGGCCAACTTGCAGTTGGCTGTCCAGTGCTTATCTTACATCACTATCAAGGTTCCTTTGGAAGAAAAGAGTGTCCTGAAATAATTAGTTGAAGTGTAAATAGGAATGGTGGTGGGAGAAAATGTTAATGATGCAAAATGGATAGCATTTTATTACCAGTGGGATTAAAGTTTAAATGAGAAGGAAGAGCTGAGACTAATGCCAAGATCTCTAAATTACTTAGCTTAAGTATCTAATAGTGCCATTCACCAAAATAGGGAATAATGAAAAGATGTGAAGATATGAGTAAGGAGGAAGAAAATCAATTTAGTTTTATATATGTAGATACCAGTAAACATTCAAGTAGTGATGACGTTCATTTATAAGTTGGAGTGTATTTTCCCAATATGATGTGATTTTAAACTGCATCCATTGTGTCTAATGCTCAATTAGTTTTATGCTTGAATAAGGTCAAGATAAGGGTTTCAGTTTAATTTTTTTTTTTTTTTTTATTATTTAACTGATAGACTCCTGCCACTGGCAAATAATACTAGGAAGAAAGAGGAAAAATTCATTGTGATTACGTATACATCATCATGAAAAATTATTGGTCAGTAATGTTATGTTTTTTCAAGAACATCATACAGAAAGAAAGAAGGAAAAGATAAAAATGGATGTCAGAAGATACTCAGAATCTTGCTGAATATTAGCAGAGAGATGCTAAAGAAAATGCAAGCAATGATGAGGTAAAAAGCTGAACCAAATGTTTCAAAGGTCAGCTCAAGAAGACAAAGTTAAATATTATAAAGAAATGTGCAAAGACCTGGCATTAGAAAATCAAAAGGGAAGAACATACTCTGCACTTCTCCTGCTGAGTGAACTGAAGAAAAAAATGCAAGCCTTCACTTGCACTATTGAAGGATTCTATGGAGAGCAAAATATTTTATGACACAGAAAGCATCAAAAGAAAATGGAAGGAATTCACAGAGCCACTTTACCAAAAAGAAATGGTTGATGCTCAACCATTTCAAAAGGCAGCATATGATCAAGAGCCAGTGATATTGAAGGAAGAAGTCCAAAGCACACTGAAGACATTGGCAAAAAATACGGCCCTGGGAATTGGTGGAATACAATTTGAAATCTTTCAAGAAACTGAGGCACTCACTCATGTATGCCAAAAAATTTTCAAGACAGCTAGTTGCTCAACTGACTGGAAGAGAACCATATTTGTGTCCATTCTAAGGAGAGGTCACCCAACGGAATGCAGAAATAATCAGACAATATTATCAATATCACATGCAAGTGAAATCTTGCTAAAAATAATACAAAGACAGCTGCAACCATACATTGACAGAGAATGTCTGGAGGCACAGCTGGATTCAGAAGAGGACCAGAAAGAAGAGATATCATTGCTAATGTCGTATGGATCATGACTGAGAGCAAAGCACACCAGAAAGATGTTTGCCTGTGCTTTATTGACCATGAAAAGACTTTCAATTGTGTGGATCATGACAAGCTATGGACAACATTGCAGAGAATGGGTATTCCAGAACACTTAACTGTGCTCATGAGGAACTTGTTCATAGACCAAGAGGCAATCATTTGAACAAAACAAAGGGACACTGAATGATTTAAAATCAGAAAAGGTGTTTGTGTGTGTAGGTGGGGATTGTATTCTTTCATCATACTTATTCGATCTGTATGCTGAGCAAATAATCGAGAAACTGGATTATATGAAGAAAAATGTGGCATCAGGACTAGAAGAATACTCATTATCAACCTGCGATATGCAGATGATACAACTTGCTTGCTGAAAATGAAAAGACCTTAAAATACTTACTGATGAAAATCAAAGACCACAGTCTTCTTTAAGGCTTATGTCTCAATGTAAACAAAAACAAAAATCCTCACCAATGAACCAATAAAAAACATCCTTGTCAATGGGAAAAAGATTGAAGTTTTCAAAGACTTCATTTTGCTTGGGTCAACCAAGCAACTCATTTGGCATATTGCATTAGACATATCTGTTGCACAAGATGTTTTTTAAGTGTTGAAGAACAAAGATGTCAGTTGGAGGACTAAGGTGCACCTGAACCAAGCCATGGTATTTTCAATAATCTCATATGCATGTGGAAGTTGGGCAGTTTAGAAGGAAGACAGTAAAACAATGGAATCATTTGAGTTATGGTGTTGAAGGAGAATGTTAACAGTACTATGGACTGCCAAAAGAACAAACACATCTGTGTTGGAAGACGTAGAGCCAGAATTCCCCTTAGCAGTCAGGATGGCCAGATTTCATCTCTCACACTATAGACATATTACCAGGAGGAACCAGTCCTTGGAGAAAGATGCCATGTTTGGAAAAGTAAAGGGTCAGAGAAAAAGAAGATGACCCCACCGAGATGGATTAGCATAGTTGTAGCAGCAATGAGCTCAGGCTTAGCAAGCATTGTGAGAATGGTGCAGGACCAGGCAAAGATTTGTTCTGTTCTCATAGTGCATAAGGTCACCATGAGTCAGTGTTGACTCCTAGGCACTTAACCTATGACTCACTATGCACTCTGAGAACAACAAAACAATGTTTTATTTATTCTCAGAGTGCATAGGGTCACTATGAGTTGGTGTTGATTCATTGACACCTAACAAAAACAACAAATGCTATGTTATTGTATGAAGATAATTATACACTGGAGAAAGTCAATGTTATCTTTTTTTTTCACAGTTCCTGCCTATTTTCGTAAGAAATTAACTTGAAAAAGTAAATGTAAGTCACAGATTATATTACATATAACAAAACCAGATAAGGTCCTCATTAGTAGTTTATGCTGAAGTAAATTTTTGTTGTTCTCTGTCAGTTTGTCACACTGCAGTGCATTGTATTTTGCTGTGATTCTTGAAGCAATGCAACTGGCATATAAAATACTAACATGGTAAACTATGGTGCACAAGTTCCTGCTAAGCTTATCCATTAAGAGAGACTAGGAAAAAGGAGACACAGGTGGTGTACTTCTGAATTTTTAGCTATTGAAAACCTTATCAACAGCAGCAAAGACCAGAATATTAAATGTAGAAACATTTGAATAGCACCAGAATATTGTCATATATAGTGCAGGAAGATGAGCCACTCAAGTTGGAAGACACTAAAAGTACAACCGGGAAAAAGTTGCCTCCTCAGAGTTGACCATCATGGAAGGATTGGAGTCAAGCCTTTGGAACTTTCATTTTCTAATGGGGCACACTTCAATGAGAAGGAATAGCTGTAATCACCCATTAATTAACAGAACATGGAATGTATAATGTATGAATCTAGGAAAACTGGAAGTTGTAAAAAATGAAAAGCAACTCATAAAGATCAATATCTTGGGCATTAGTGAGATGAAATTGGCAGTATTGACTATTTTGAGCCTAACAATTAAAAGGATTATTATGCCATGAATGACAAATTAAAGAAGAAAGATAATGCATTCATCAGAAAGATCATTTCAAGCTCCATCTTGAAGTATAATACTATCTGTGATAGGAAAATATTCATAGGCCTATAAGTAAGGCCAGTTAATCCCCCTATGACTGAAATTTATGCACCAATCACTAAAACTAATGATAATGAAATTGAAGAATTCTATTAATTTTCTTATTCTGAAATTGAGGAAACATGCCATCAAGATGTATTGATAATTGCTGGTGATTGGAATTCAAAAGTTGGTGATAGAAATTATACTGGAGATTGCATTACCGAATTTTGCCAAACTAATGACTTCTTCATTGCAAATACCTTCTCAAACAAGCTAAAAGAAAATTTGATACATGGAATTCACCAGTTGTAATACAGAGAAATCAAATTGACTGCATTTATGGAAAGAGATGGTAGAAGGCTTCTTTATCATCAGCCAAAACTAGGGCTGGGGTTTACTGTGGATTAGAAGATCAATTACTCATATGCAAATTCAGGCTGAAACTGAAAAAAATGAAAACACGTCTAACTTGTTTTACATTTTTGCGTGACTTCTTTTACATATTACATGACTTTGAATATATAGTACCTGAATTTAAAGATCTTGTGAAGAACAGATTTGATGCTTTAGACAGTAAAGACAGAAGACCAACAGAATTGTGGGATGACAACGAGAACATCAGACAGGAAGAAAAGAAAAGGTTATTAAAAAGACAAGAAGGAAAGAAAAGACCCAAATGGATGTCAGAAGAGACTTTGATACTTGATCTCCAGTATTCTTCTCTTTTGGTTGTCCAATTGCAGACTTTTCACATTTTAATATTCCTTGCCAATGGTGTTGGCAAAGAATATTAAAAGCACCGTGGACTGCCAAAAGAACAAACAAATCTGTGTTGGAAGATGTATAGCCAGAATGTTCCTTAGAAGCTTTGATGGCCAGACTTCATGTCTCATACTTCAAATTAGTATGAGAAGGGACAGTTCCTATAGAAAGGCCATCATGCTTGGTAGAGTAGAAGGTCAATGAAGAAGAAAAAGACTCCCAAGGAGATGGATTAGCACACTCCCAATTAGATGTTTCACAGCAGCAATGGGCTCAAGCATACCAGTGATTGCGAAGATGGTGCAGGACCTAGAGGTGTCTCCTTCTGTTCTGTATAAAGTCTCTGTAAATCAGAACCGACTTGATGGCACATAACAACAACGACAAAACTACTCATTGTCTATTCTAGCCGTACGCTTTATAACTAACTTCCACCAAACTACTTTTTCCTGGGTATGAGAGAGTTTTAAGACATTGATAGGATGACATGATTCAGCTATGGATGTTATAGAGTTCATTATAATTATACAAATTTAATTCTAGCATAGGTATAAAATAAACCATCTTATAAACAGAAGGTGGAATGTCACTACTTTGTATCTTGTGATCCCTGCACCTTGAAATTTCTCAACCCAGTGACAGAGTATTGTGAGGCTGGGGTGACCAAAGAACAGCAGCAATAGCAGAACAGCATAATTAAGAACCAGAACTCTAGAGATAGTGGTATGTTCCCATCACATGGAGAAAGTAAAGCAGTGACTTTGTGCCTGAGACTTGCCCGCAGAGTGCAGAGCGTCAACACACTGAATTTTGCGGGCCAGCTTTTCTGACCCATGGAACTAGAGCCTAGTACCTTCAGTCTGAGGATTATGGTGAAGCAGGGTGTGCTGTGGGAATTTATCAGCATTCCTAAAAGAAACTTGTAACATTGACCAGGCTTAGAGGGAGCTGTCTGTGGGCACAGCTGAGAAGTGGCTGTACTGACTGGAAGAACAATGCCCTAGGCATTACTGACCCTGAATTGTAACTCATTAACTTGCCTAATAAACCCCATAACTGGGAGTATAGGGTTTGAGTTCTGGTGTTCATAGGGATGTATCATGAAACCCACTTGAGTAGAGAGTGATTTGGGAGGAATGATTGGTGCCACATTTTTTGTGCCGATATCAAAGTGAATGAGCATCACTAGCAGTGTTACATAAAGTAAGTTACAACAATTCTAGTATTGTTACTGCTAGGTGCCATTGAGTGAGTTATGGTTGATAATGACCCTATGGACAACAGAGTTTAACATTGCCTGGCCCTCTGCTACCCTCCCAGTTGTTATGTTTGAGACCATTGTTGCTGCCACTGTGGGTGCTAACCTCCTTTAGGGTCTTCCTGTTTTTGTTAACCCTCCACTTTGCCAGTAATGATGTCCTTCTTCAGGGACTTGTCTCTCTTGACAATATGTTCAGTGTAGAAAAGATGGCATCTCACTATCCTTGCTATAAGGAGAATTCTGGCTGTACTTCTTCCAAGACAGATTTGTTTGTTCTGACAGCTCATGGTATTTTCAATATTCTTCCCTAACACTGTAATTCAAATGCATCAATTCTTCTCTGGTCTTCCATGTTTTTAATAATTTAGTAGTACAGAATTATGATCTTTATAATATGAGTATTTATTCAACAAAAGAAATTACATAATTGCAGAGCAGAGAGTGAAGCAGCGGAATTAAATAAAAAATGTGTGTGTGTGTGTGTGTGTGTGTGTGTTTTAAGAAAAAGACATCTTTTTAGAACTCTAAGAGTCTGGGAGTTTTAGTAGAAGTTATCAATACAGGCTGCATGATTTGCAAACATTTATTAGAAATATAATTTAAGCAAGATTTACCAAAGATATTAGGAATAGAGCTTTCTGAGATAAACTCTCAGAGAGAGCTTGGTTGGTAGGCTCCAGGTATAAGTTTGGTAGGATTCCCAGACACAAGAGGAGTTTTAAATATTTGTATGAGATGCAATCAATTTAAAACCTCATAGACATTGTTAGCCACCTTAGAAGTGTGTTCTAGATTCCCTAACTTCACATCAACCTCACATAGGGACAATCTTTGCAAAAGTATCCCTTGCAAGAACACTTGAAGTTTTACATCCCCTAGCTACCACAAAGCTCTTATGTTGTTAGTACCAGAACGTTTAAGTAGCGTGCCTTGGAACATTGTCTTCCTTTGCAATCTTGCGTGTATTAGTAATTTCAATCTATTTCTTTGCTCCTTTATGAAAATATCTTGTCTGAAAACTTTTTGTCTTTAGAAACTATGACTATTTACTTTCAAAATGTTGGATCTCAAAATCTTTAAGCAAGCTATCACCTTAGTTCCTTAATCAGAGAATGTCTCTAGTGAACAAAGTTTTGTTATTAAAGTGCAAATGAATGCTGTAAGGCAGATGACACTTTTCCCCAAATCACATTCAATTAACATACCAATAACTCTAGGTGCTCCTAGTGTCATCAAAATTAGTGTTTTACATGACAGATTTTTTAACACTTCTTAGATTGTGAGAATTAAGAATCTGAAGCTATCATTTATTACCATGCTACAAATGTTCAGCATATAGACAGAAATGAATGGAAGAAAATAGCCAAAGATGGCACAAATATAGTATTATTATAAATGCTCTTATTCAGGCTGTTGACTTGATCACTGATCTAAAGAACCACATAATTATCCTAAATAACGCATTTAGCATTGAAATTAATGAAAGTGCCTACATGTTATATAGAATGAATCCATCCACTTCTCTCTTACCATGTAAGTCAAGATGAGACAATAAAAAACCCCACAAAACTATCATTTAAAGGAGGGTGAAGACCCATAACAGATCATAGGACAAAAAGCTCAAACTCTGATGAAACAGCAAAAGCTAATTCACATACTGGAAGCATTTTAAGGAGAGTTCAGGTTTAAGAATTAACCTCAAAACATTGTCTGCAGAATTGCTCACATAAATGGAAAAAGTTTCTCAGTCTAAGATTTCAGCCTTTAAGCATATAACCAATCAGGGATTTTGTGTTAAATATTATTTCACTGCCATCAGACACGTCAGTGTCAGTGTAGAACCAAAACCTGAAGCCATTTGTCTTACTTTTTAGAATTGTGGAATTATTTTATGAAATTCATTTACCCATAACCACTTATTTGTCAACTATTATAATCTAGTCACTATTATAGGCTCTGGGGAATATAATATGAAAAACTTATTTTTTCATACTCAGATTCAGTTCTTTTATATATTTGATTTATTTTAAAGAACTAAATTTATATTTTATAATAAAAGGAGGCTTCAAAAAGTTCATAGAGCAATTCTATTACCTTTCAAGTCCATTTTTTAACAATTTTTGAAGCCCCCTCACACATAATACGAAAAACTTATTTTTTCATACTCAGATTCAGTTCTTTTATATATTTGATTTATTTTAAAGAACTAAATTTATATTTTATAATAAAAGGAGGCTTCAAAAAGTTCATAGAGCAATTCTATTATCTTTCAAGTCCATTTTTTAACAATTTTTGAAGCCCCCTCACACATAATACTATTATCATAGATGTAAAATATCATTTTTTTTTCTTTAATAACTTCTCTGGATTGCACTATAGAAGTTATGTTACTAATTTTTTCATAATTCAAGCAAATCTATCTAGCAATGAAAGATGTAGAGTACATTTTCTTCAAATTGAATACTATATAGTTTCAGTTTTAACTTTGAGCAAGAGTTTCACGCCAGAAAACAAACAAAACAAAATAAAAAGAGCCAATTTAATTTGAAATGTGTTTATTATTTATTTTTGCTGTAAAGTAAAAGTGACATTTTTGTCATGGAGTGAATTCTATATAATATTCAATATTCAGATAGATGCAAGTTATCCTTCTGTCATATAGTTGCTTTCAATAGAATTCTGGGAACTATACATTCAAATTCTAAGGTTTATTTAGTTTCTTATCTAACCTGTAGCAGAGACATTTAAGACACAAAGTTGATTCCCTACTTAAATATTGTTGTTGTTTTTAAGTGCCATCGAGTTGTTTCAGACTCGTAGCAACCCTGTATAGTGTTTCTAAGGAGCAACTAGTGAGTTTTAACTACCGACCTTGCAGTTCAAATGACTTTGCTATCTGATGCATTAGCCCACAGCGCCACACCAGGAAATGTAGCACTCTCTAAATCCAATACAAAAAACTTTAAGCATACCACAGTTCGGCCTAACACTTATAAATGTCTACTGTGTCTTTTTAGGGAATTATTTTTGCCGCTCACACTGTTAGTGTTATTGTTGTTAGGTGCCATTGAGTCAGTACCAACTCATAGAGACCTTATGCACAGCATTATGAAACAATGCCCGATACTGGGCCAACCTCACTATTGTTGCCACACTTGAGCCCATTGATGATGCCATTTTGCCAATCCATCTCACTGGGGGTCTTCCTCTTTTTCTCTGACGCTTCACCCTACCAAACATGGTACCTGACAGTGTTTCTCTGCTAAATATTCAGAAGTAGTCACTCCTTCTTCCTAGTCTGTCTTTGTCTGGAAGCTCGTCTGAAACCTGTCCACCATGGGTAGCCCTGCTGGCATTTAAAATACCCATGGCATGCCTTCCAGAATCACAGCAACTCACAAGCTACCACAGTTAGACAAACTGACAGATGTGTGGTGACCACTCACATTAATATGCTGCCGTCCAACAATGTACCTTTGAAGATTTCCTGTTGGCAAGCTACTGTTCACTATAATTGCTCTTCAAGGAGTACCACATTCCCTTAAGATATTAATTACTCTCCACTTTTTGTATGCACATATTATTTTTATCTCTAGCTAGAATGTTAAGAATGCTTGCTTTTACATAAAAAGGAATACGAGAGGAGAAAAGAACAAAAATTAAGGGATATGAGGCTATAGTCCCACAACTGAAGATTTTTTTATGTGTATATGGGGGAATTGATGGTTTGACCAGTCAAATTAAATGAAATATACAACGCAAAAGAAAGCAACATAGTCCTTCCTAGAACACTTTCATCTCCTATCTATCACCTTATCTCTGACTCTCAAATCGAATCACATCTTTCTGACCCCCACTACCACCACCACATTCCATGTCAGAATAGCAGTAAAGTGAATGGGAAATTTCAGTCTTCTTTTTATTTGACCTCAAAGCAGCATTTCACTCTTGTTTATTTGCTTCTTTTTTGAAGCACTTCCTTCACTTTGTAGTGGTATGAAGTGAATTTAATAAATACATTCATGAGTATCTTTTTCTCTTCATAATGTCAAATAAGCTGAAACAAATTTCCTCATCAGTTTTTATTTTTTTAAATACAATAAGTCAGTTAAGTTGAACATGTACTCATCTGATTGCTCTACGTTTCCTTGGTGTCCATTCACGAGATGCATCACTTTCTATGAAGTAAAATCCTAGTAATTTGGGTTGGCATTTTGGACTGAAACATATCTCTGATTGTAAAGTTGGCCCAGAACTAGGATGCGTTTCATTTTGTTTAATATAGTCCCTCCTGGTAATATGTCCAACATACATGAGACAAAGTCTTGCCAGCCTTGATTCTAAGGAGAATTCTGGCTAAATTTTTAACAAGACAAACATTTTTTCTACTGGTTGTTGTTAAGTGCTGTTGAGTCGATTCTAACCTATAGCAACCCTTCATATGGTTTCTGAGGAGCAGCTGGTGAGCTTGAACAACCAACCTTGCAGTTCAAATCGATTTGCAGTCTGGCACATTAACCCACAGCGCCACACCAGGTCTCCTCTGGTAGTCTATGGTATATTCAGTATTCAGTGCTAACGCCATAATTCAAATGCTTTAATTTTTCAGCTTTCTTTATTAATTGTTCAGTTTTTGTATGTATTTGAAGAGACTGAAAAGACAGTTGTTTGCCCAGGCACACATTTTCCCTCAAGTGACATCATAAGTTTTTAACACTTTGAAGAGGTGTCTTGCAGTAGATTTTCCCAAAGCAATTTGCTATTTGATTTCTTGACTGATGCTTTCATTGATGTTGATTGTGGAATCCAGTAAAAGAAATTCTTTGTAAGTTCAATGATTTCTTGGTTTATCACAATGTTCTTTACTGGTCTAGGTGTGAGAAATTTCATTGTCTTTATGCTGAGGTATAATCCAATCTGAAGGATTTCTTCTTATCAATAAATGCTTCAATTTCATTTCACTTTCTGCATGAAAAGTTGTATCATTTGCATATCACAAGTTATTGATGTGCCTTCTTCACATAGTCCATTTTCTCAGATTATTTGCTCAGTATGCAGGTTGAATAAGGATGGTGAAAGGATACAATCCTAATGCACACATTACTGATTTGCAATCACACAATATCCCTTTGTTTTGTTCAAATGACTATCACTTGGTCTATGCACAGGTTCTACAATGACACAATTATGTGTTCAGGAATTCCTATTCTTCCCAATGTTTGTTATAATCATGTAGTCAAATGTCTTTGTATAGACAATAAAACACAGATAGATTTCTTTCTCCTATTCTTTTATTCCAGCCAAGGTTGATATCTGCAATGATATCATTTGTTGTACATCTTCTTCTGAATCTTGCTCGCATATCTGCCATTTACATGTCAGTGTACTGTGGCAACTTTGAATTATCTTGAGCATAATTTTTTGGGATATTTCATTATGTCCTGTCATATATCCTATCATGGATTGAATTGTGTTTCTCCACACTGAACTGCTAACTGCAAGGTCAGCAGTTCAAACACACCAACTGCTTCTCAGAACCCCTATACAGGGTGGATATAAGTCAGAATGGACTCAGTGGAACTTTTGAGATATAGAAAAAATTAAACATGCCAAGCAGAGCTGATAAGGACCTATTAAAACCAAGAAAAAAGAACCAAGACTAGCGTGCATCCTTTGGACCTGGGGTTCCTGCATTGTGAAACCCCTAGATCCAGGAAAAAATTGATTCCAAGACACATGGAGATCTCTGAATACACTGGACCAACAGATGCTGAAAAGTGACAGGCTCTTCCCCCAAAGCCTTCTTCTAGAACTGTCAGTCTGAACTTGGACTTCTAGCTTCCCTAACTGTGAGAACATAAAATGTTTTGTTACAGGAATCCACTTGTGGTATTTCTGTTACAGCAACACTAGATAACTGAGACACTACCATAAAAGGACTTCCTAACTTTTGTCCTCAGATGTGGTGATTCATGATAATCATTATTTGGATTTCTAAAATATGCTGATACCAAGGTCCCAATGGTGAGCTTATGATTCTCTAGATTTGAAGTGGGGATGAAGAGCTTCTATCTTTAATAAACATCATAAATCATTCTGATGTGTGTATAGGTTTGAATATCACCACTTTATAGAAAGAAAATTCAGGTCATCTTTACTCCTCAATTTATGGAGCTCTTTTTTTCTTTTCTCATAATCATTCATTTTAGAAATAAACTTCAAACTGAGAGCATTTTCCTATTTATTCTGGTAGAAAGCATTTCTCATGGGTTGAAAAAGCAGTCCACTATGGGTTGCATTTCCCTCAGACAGAGATGGTTTGCATTGTCTTGCTGTCAATCATTCTTTCAGAAGCAATCACCTATCAATTTCACCTCTCCTGTCAAGTTAGTTTTATGCTATCTGTGATTTATGTGGCAGAAAATGCATTCCAGAGCAAGACATCAGTTTTGAACACTGTTTACATGACTAGGATCCATCTCAGTGCTATGCTAGCAATGATTACCCTAAATGCTGAAGAGAAGTAGTTTGAACAGCTTGAGATTTTGTGACAATTCTCCTCATACAATCATCAGACAAACTCAGTACATTGGATTTACTTTGCCAAAAGGGTTGAGAAAATAAACATCTCTATGATCAAAAGACATTTTATTTATAATTCAAAATATATAAAAGATTATTATTTCAGTCATGAAATGGGATAGGATATACATAAGTCAAAAATGGAATTTTTCAATAGCAAAATCACTATATATTATTATGTAAATAAAACATGCAATCACATTTACAATGGCATTCCAAACCTGAAGTCTTAAATAAGCTAAATATAACTTAGAAATTTTGGTCATTAATCATTTGAAAAAAACTACCTAACACCATGAGTATATATAGAGTCCTGGCGTGGTGTTGTAGAATAAGCACTTGACCACGAAGTTTGTTTGAACTGCAAGGTTGGTAGTTCAAACTCACTGGCCACTCCTTGGAATCCCTACACAGGGTCACTATGGGTAAGAACTGACTTGATGACACTTAACAACAACAACAACAACAATGAGTATATAAAAATGGATGCCTGATTACCAAAATGCAAATGCTTTGTTATGTGGTACTTGCCACAACAGTACCAACATTTTCTCTGATATTCTGCCCTTTAATTTTTGTTGTTTTTGTTGTTAAGTGCCATCAAGTCAGTTCTGACTCATAATGACTTTGTATAGGGTTTCCAAAGAAAGGCTAGTGAGTTTGATTTGTCAACCTTGCAGTTCAAATCGACCTTGTGGTCCAGTGCATTATCTTACAGTGCCACACCAGGACTCTTAATAAATATTAAACTATTTTTAATATTCTATTTACCCCAACATCCATGAATAAAGCAAATATACTCCTATTTTTGTTGCTGGGTATCTTCAAACCAGTGGGGACTCAAAGTGACACTATGTTACAGAATAAAACTGCCTAATCTGGTGCTGTAGAATAAGCTATAGGATAAGCACAGGAATGCTAACCACAATGCATAGAGTTCAAGGCTACCAGCTGCTCCTTAGAAACTGTACGAGGTTGCTATGAGACAGAATCAACTGGACCATGTTTCACAACAACACTGGGATTGTATCAAGAAGTGAATCACTAAGACTTTCCTCTACAAAGTCACTGGGCTCAAACCCTCAGCCTTACTTCTTATCGTTAATAACTGCTGTCATTGGTTGAAGTCACAGCAACCCTGTTTAAGATGGTTTCCAAGGTTGTAAATCTTTGCAGGAACCGATAGCCTCATCTTTCTCATGCAGTGACTAGTGGACTAGAAGCGCTGGCTTGTGGTCTGCAATTCAGTTCTTTCCCTGTAGAAAACCTCCAGCCTTACTTAGCAGATGGTATTTATTAGAATGGAGCCCTGATGTGAGGCTGTAGGATAAGCAATGAACTGTTAATCATAAGGTTAGTAGTTCAAACACACTATGTGCTCTTCAGAAAACCTATACAGGTCGCTATGAGTTGGAACCAACTCAGTGACACTTAAAAATTGCAGTGGTGGTGTACGGTGGAGATTGGTTCCAACTCATAGAGTCATAGAGACCCAGCATAGGCTTTTTAGATTACGAGTGCATGGGGCCTCACCTTACTCCTGTGGAATGGCTGGTAGTTTCGACCACTGACTTTGAGGCTACAAGAGCTACTTCTACTTAGCAATACAGACAAGCTATTAGAACTCTGCAAGTTTAAAGATGAGGATATTTAAGACGTATCCACTATCTTCAGAATTACTTAAAACTCTATTCCCCTAATTTTGTCTTGATAATCATTAAAATAGATGCAGATAATGCTAAAGCATAAATCACAATGATTAACTAATTGTCCTGGTTTACATACCCATCTTTTATTTTTTTTTTTTTAATTTATTTTTTCAGTTACAAAATGACTGCAATGCTTTTAATGTAGTATTTCCACTTAGGTTGCCTAAACAAAACTGGAAATTGTTGGAATGGTTCTTTACCCACTTGAATTATTTCATCATAACCATGGACATGTTATCCCGACACAGAGATAAAGAAATATCCATCATTGCTCTCATATTTCAATACCATTAGAGGGCATACAAGTTCATTGTCCAGAGCAGTTTTCATTTAAAACATTTGACTTCTTCTATTCTCTATACTTTGAAACTTGCTGACAAAATTTAAGCTTTTTACTCTGGTGGTAATGTTAATTAAACGCCGCACTGCTCCCGTAAAGATTTATAGCCTCGGAAACTCTATACAGGGTAGCTATATATCGGAACCGACAACCGACT
>NW_006408688.1:2509108-2512974 GCF_000296735.1 Chrysochloris asiatica | reverse complement strand
CGCTATGAGTCGGTTCCGACTCGATGGCACCTGACAACAACAACATATATATATACACACACACACATAACAGATATATTTATATACATAGATTATTTTCTTTGCTTATTTCCAACACAGAAAATCAGAAACAGATTATAAGTTTTAAAAAATATGGTGGTATATTTCTGTAACAGTGGAATCACTTTTCTTGTTCTGTCACCAGAATGTACTGTAATTTTTGTATGGCCCCAGCCAGAGATGTTTGAATCAAAGAAAGAGGAAAAAAATAAAAGGAAGGGAAAGCTCTCAAGATAGCCTGCTGGATGTCATATTTATTCTCACACCTGAATGTTCAAAAGATGATTGGTATACGCAGAAATAGCATTCTTTTATAAATTGTATTTTTAAAATTAACATTAAGTGGTGGAGGTAGAATGAAATAATGCTAACAATTTCTTGATTTTCCATTTTACCTTTAAAGAGTACACGATTATCAGAAAATAGTCAAAATGAAACACAGAAATCTAATCCCTTTCACTTTTTATTGTATTTTCCTTATTAGAAATTTGTAGATTTAAGAATTAAAGAAGACCTGTTATGTGTGAAGAGGAAATAAAGGGGAACGGAGTAAAACAGTATAAACAACAATGATTAGTCTAAGGCATGTTAAAGAACACAAATTTAATTTTTGTTCTTTTAGACGTAGTCTTCAACATTCATCTAAAGAATTTCAAATCAAGGACATTTATATATCAGAAAATGTTCTCTATGGAATTTAAAATCATATGATAATATTCTTAACCACTGATTTAGCCCTTAGATGTCCATGTGTCACTCCATTAGCTGACTACTGATATGATTAATTAGTAATTCTCCTTTGAAGTGATCCTTAGAGTCTTAAAGAATCAGCAATGCAACCTAAGTCATTTCTACTAACCTATTCTATAGGTGTCACATGTTTTCTTTTATAAAAGTTTTCCATAGCCCCATGCCTTGAGAAAGACTAATTAAAATTGCCAAAGGATATACAATCAGACAAACGAGGTAGAAAATAAACCTGGAGGACAATCACTGGGTATTTGTTGCATTTTTATTTTAAAATAGTTTTAGACACTAAAAAATGGTATCCCATTAGTAATTATTAAACAGAGAGTGTGAGTTTACTACTTTATTTTCAAATGTATTATACTAACATATCTAAATGTCCAATAAACATATTCAATAAAAATCAACTATAAAAAATATAAACATATGAACAGTAGACTGCATAAGATATAGAATACATATTTGGTAGGCTGATCAGTTAGATCTGAAATAATTCAGGATGATAATCAGAAGTTGTCTCAGACTAGAAGAATCCACAGGCGGGACAAGTCCTGTGAGGCCAGGTTAAACCTTGATGCTTGTAGACAGGTCTCAGGTGGGAAAACAGACATATATGTCATATAAAAGGTACTGTGACTACTTCTTACAAATATTAGATTTTAGCTTAAAATTTTTCTCAAAAGTTGCTTCTTATGGAAAGTGGAATCCAAGAAATAAAAAATTAGAAAAAAAAATGTGATTCTTTTTAACAATGACTTTCAAAAATTAATATTAAAATCTAAGTCTGTATGTTTCATGTATAGTTTCTGTAATCTGGAATTTTTTTTTATTTTTTGGGGAGGGGATGAAAATCAATTTCTAAAAGGTATTAGCAGTTATTTAACTGGTATGGTGTTGTAGAATAAGCACTGGACTGCTAAACTCAAGGTCGGCATTTCAAACCCACCAACTGCTACTTGGAAACCCTATATGGGGTCACTATGAGTCAGAACTGACTTGACGGCACTCAACTACAACAACAACAAAATGGCAATCTAAAAAAGGAAGGATTGAGGATGATAATAGTGGTTCTATGGTAGAATTCTCATCTTTCATGAAGAAGGCCTGGAATCTATTCCTGGCTAGTGTAGCTCACATGTATCCACCATCTCTGACTTTCAGTGGTAGCTTGTATCTTGTGATGATACTAGATACTACATCAAAGGGATTTCCAGTGATGGACAGGTTTCAGGAGAACAGTCAGACAAAGACGAACTAGACAGAAAGGCCTAGAGACATACTTCTGAAAATCAAACAATGAAAACATTGTGGATCCCAATGGTCCAAGTATGGAGATGGTGCAGAAGCAGTGGTGTGTTACTTTGTGCATGCTTCTCCATAGAGTTGGGGCTGACTTGAAAGCACCTAACAGTAACAACAAATGCAAGTAAATGTACATTTTACACACACACACACACACACACGTATGTATGTATAACATCCTACAGTTTTTTGTGCCAGTTTTTACTAAAAAGGGAACCACAAAGTTATCATTATGATCTGATTTTTTTTCTTAAATCCTATAAGTTAACTTAATAAATTCTTTGTAAATTTTGAATGGAGTTCCAGTATCACATTCTAGGACGAGCTCTGGACTGATAACTGAAAGATTCAAACTCAGTCACACCTAGGAAAGCCTATGCAGGGTTGCTATGAGTTGGAACTCACTTAATGGCACTAAATAACAACAATTTTTAAAAATTTCCTCTGTGTTATGCATTCATTTCTTCATTTTTGTCTTTGAATATTTCTAACATTTATTTTGCTGTTCTGTTATCACCAGCCTCTCACTAATGAATGTTCCAGTGATACTCACTCTCATGCAGTGATATCATCTTGTGATCTGTAATTTTTTTAGCTCATACTTACAAGACTTACTTTTAAAACATTTTTTAGTAGGTTAACCCTGAATCCTCATGTGTTGTTTTGTGATTGTCTCAGACATGGTCCTATGGGGCTCAATGATTCAGGACAAAATTACAGGGAGCCTCAAGACTAGGGGTTTTCATACTAATGAGTAGTACAAATTTAAATCTACTAAATGCGAGCTGGAGTCCTGGTGCAGGTTAATGCGCTGGACTGCAAAGTTAGTTTGAACCACAAGGTCTGAGGTTCAAGCTCACCAGCTGCTCCTTGGAAACCCTATACAGAGTCTCTATGGGTTGGAACCAACTCAATGGCACTTAATAATAGCAACAACAAATGCAAACTTGAATTTCCAAATTCTCACTGGGAATTCTCTATCACCTAAGTGAAAAGCCTCTTCCCAACTGTCTTTGTTTTCTAATGCTGTTGTAGCAGTAATACAACAAGTAGATGACCTTAAAGAACAGAAATTTATTTTCTCACAGTTCCGGAAGTTAGATGTCTGACTCCAGGGCACCTGAGACAGGGGAAAGCTCTCTCGTTATTTGCCCTAGGGGAAGATCATTTGCACAGCTTTCATAGCCCCATTTTAATTTTGTTCTTTGGTAATCCTCACATGTGTGTCTGACTTCTTATATTGTTAAAGGTGATTTATGCTGGCTTAGTGGTGTGTCTATGCTATTCCATACAACTGAAAAATGATAAGGTTTAGAGCATACTCTATGAAGATATGGTCTCATTAACATAATACAGAAAGCCCTATTACTAAATGGAACTTCATACACAGGTATAGAGGTGATAATTCCAAAACATATTTTGACGGAACACAATTCAATCAATAACACCAACTGTTCAAGTTTTCTGCAAATAGCTTGGGTTCAGTCCTCATATATTAAATGAATGTATGCCCCAGTTGTCCAGATCAGCCCTGGTTTTCTGAGCATCATTTTATTAAATCACTTTTTAAACTCAAAAGTACCCAAGACTATGCAGTAAATTACCCAATTCTCTGCATACACAATGTCTGTGGCCTCAACTTTCTTTATTCTCTTGTTAAAGCATCAATATCTAAATAGGGTTTATCAAATGTAAGCATGCATCACGTTAAAACAGATACATCTGTCTCCTCTTGCTCTATTAATTATTATTTTTTA
>NW_006408688.1:2506350-2507008 GCF_000296735.1 Chrysochloris asiatica | reverse complement strand
AAATGGTTAAACATCAACCATGTCCTTCTGGTAAAGTGACTGTCTATATTCCTTGCATCTTCTTTTGGTGCTTTATTCATCATTTAGCAGTTTGCACATTTGTTGTTGATAGGTGCCATCAGGTTGGTACCAACTCATAGTGACCATATGCACAACAGAACGAAACACTGACCAGCTCTGGGCCAATCTAACAATAGTTGCTAAGTTTGAGCCCATCGATGCTACCACTGTGCCAATATATCTCATTGGGGTCTTCCTTTTTTTTCTTTGATGTTATGAATCAGGCTGTGAAATGCAAGGTCAGCAGTTTGAAACTACCAACTATTCTGCAGGAGAAAGATGAGGCATTCTGCTTGTTACAATATCAGGTCCGCCATTTTAGGCTGTACCTTCCAGGTTCTTTCCTCTCCTCTACTTTCAACTCCATTTTGTCTGTTTCCTCACCCTAAGCTACAAGGCACGCAGTTTAAAGGGCAACATGGCTTTTGATAGGCCAGAGCTAAATTACCCCAGCAATGACCACTCCCTTCCTGTTGAACCTATATAAGACCACTCCCTTTCCATTGACTCTCTCTTTTCTTCTGCCTCCTGCATTCTCTCTCTGGCAGAGGTCACCTTCCTCTTCCTTACCCTGAATAAAAGTCTCTAGATGGGCCAT
>NW_006408688.1:2489628-2490263 GCF_000296735.1 Chrysochloris asiatica | reverse complement strand
TCTTCTTCAGTAAAAAAGTTCATAGATTTACAGATTCCCTCTAGAAGGAAAGTCTTCAAGAAAATATTCTACAGGCTTTTGATTGTAAATCCCATGAATTTAATATATGAAATAGCCTTCTTGCTTCTAAGGAGCTTTCAGCACAAAATATGAATAAAGTATTTGCTAAGAACTATAATTTCTGACCACATAGATTTTATATTCTAGCAGGGGAAGACAAACAATAAAAATTAAGGAAAAATAATTAATGAATAGAAATGTGAAAAGAAAAAATAATAAGATGAAGGTAATAAGAAGTATCACTAGAAAAGGAAAAGTAGACTCAAGATCTAATGAAAGTGTGAGAATGACCTGAAGATATATTAAGGAAGAAAGTTCCAGGAAGAGTATACACAGGAATAACAAGGCTGGTTTGAAAAGGAAAGTGGTAAAAGATGACATCAGTAAAGTTATTGTTGTTGTTGTTGATGGGTGCTATCGAGTCAGTACCAACTCATAGCCACCCTATGCACAACAAAATGAAACAACTGCCTGATCCTGGGCCAACCTCACTACTGTTGCCACACTTGAGCCCATTGATGCTGCCAATTTGCCAATACATCTTGCTGGGTTTCTTCCTCTTTTTATCTGACCCT
>NW_006408688.1:2487627-2488628 GCF_000296735.1 Chrysochloris asiatica | reverse complement strand
AGACATTGGCTACCTAAAATGAGTGAGCGATAAAGGCACAAAGTGACTGGCTTACAAGGTCTCAAGAAAGACTTTAGTATAAGAGTGTGTGAGGAAAGATAGGGTCCCCACTGAATAGTTTTCATCTTGTCTAGTAGGGTCTGGTAAAAACAGATGGGAATAAGATTCTTGTGATTCAATAGTGAGTAATTGTTATCATGACTAATTGCGACTGACACAATTGTAAAGGTAGAAGTTTTGTAACAAAAATGAGGGAGTAGTTAATCTTACAATCCAGAAACATAGGACCCTAGGACTTCAAAGGAGACGAGCACAAGCGGAATGTGGGACCTTCTCCAGAGATGCAGGACACCAGAGATGGAGGCAGAGATAGGGACATAGAGAGAGGGAGCAGCTGAGGACTCTGGACTCATGGAAAGAGAGAGACTGAGTGTTGGTGGCCAGGAGACAGGTTTACTGAATGTGCTCTTTGATGGTGTAAATTATTATATATGCCTGAGTGTTTTAAAAAGAAAAAAGGTAAAATGAATAGAGAGAAATGCTGTTAACTGATGGTTACATGTAGGGGATTATAATCATTGTAATTAAACAAGGTATACGACTGGTTGGATGTAAAACTGATGATCTGCCCTGTAAACTTTCACTCAATTCACAATAACAACTTTAAGAAAAAGTAGATCTGTGGGATATCTAAAGGCAGTAACTCTGGTAGGCTCTCAGGTAAACTGATACGGCAATGCAGATTTCTTTCAACATACATAACTGGTTCTCATATTATTTAAATATTAAAATAAAGGTTTACCCACATGAACACACAGTATCAACCTCACACAAACACTGACTGGCCCACCCAGAAAATTAAATAATATTACAGATATATTATCATTTGTCTTCATTTTTAAATCTATTTACTTTCCATGAATTCTCTGGGATTTCTAGATAAGTAACTATATTATCTGAATATAATAATAATTTTATGTTTTTCTTTTTAGGAGTTTTAT
>NW_006408688.1:2482917-2487527 GCF_000296735.1 Chrysochloris asiatica | reverse complement strand
TCCCTCATTACAAGTCCTCTTCTGAATCTGGTTTGAATCAGTTTAGTTAAAGTGGTGCAAATCCTGTAGGACTTTATAGGTTATTGTAAGGAGTATGATTTTTTTTCTTAAGTGACATAGGAAGCCAGCTGAGTTTTGATCAAGGAATAATATGATCTTCCTTCATCACTGCTATGGAAACAGGGTGGAAAGAATAAATTCCAATTAAGGAGTTATTGCAATAATTTAGGCAAGAGTACAGTGGTTGGTTTTTGATATATTTTGACAATAGAAGTAACAAGATATGCAGAATCATTGGATAGAACAGTGAGCTATAAAGCTAAGTCATACACCACTTATATTGCATTTATCCAGAACAGCGGAAAGTATGGAAGTGTCATTTATTTATATGGAGAACTCTGGTTGGGCCAAGGTTTGAAAGGATAATCATGAGCTTGCTTTTTAATATGTTCAGTTTAAAACACCTATTAGACATCTAAATTGTAATGACAAGTATTGGAGTTGTTATTTAGAGACATGGTGGAGGATAAAATACACACACACACATGTAACTATTTACATTAGCCTGACATATATATTCAGCATTGGGATTGCTTTGGAAGCCAGAGAATTACTTTGTGATTTTACAAAAAGTGAGCATAAACAAAGTAAAGGGGAGATCTTCAGACTCCCCTTTACTTTGGCCAGTATAGGAGACAATGTTGGAGCTCAGAATCATAAGAGGATAATTAAAAAGTAGATATTTCACAGAATCTAACTGAAAATTTTGCTCAGGAAAGAGAAAATAACCACTTAGTCAGTTGCTATTTTCAGGTATTGATGGAAGATGTCCAAGCATCGCCTAAGGCATTAGCAAAAAACAAGGCAACAGGAATTGATGAAATACAAGTTGAAATGTTTTAACAAATTGATGCAACACTGGAGGTGCTCACTTGTCCATGTAAAGAAATTGGAAAACAGGTTCCTGGACAACCATTTGGAAAGGATTCATTTTTGTGCCCGATCTAAAAAAAAGGTTATCTAAAAAAAATTGATTGAAAAATGTCATCAATATCATATGCATGCTAATTTTTGCTGAATAAAATGGCTGCAGCAGTACATTGACAGGGAGCTGTCAGAAAATCTGGCTGGATGAGAATATGAGTTGAGAAATTAAAAGCTTAGGAAGGAGAAAAATTGCTATATCCAATATTAATGAGTTGATGTCCTCATTATTTAATTATATTTTCTTGATCCTGAATTATAGAATAGAATGTATAATAGAATAGAATAATGTGTACTCTGGAGTCAAAAAACATTAAAATTTTCTGTAAGTTTTGGTTTCCTATTTGATAAACAGGGTGATAAATAACCTTTACATGTTGTCTTGAATGTCTACTATGCTACATGATGACATATGATCCATATAAAATGTCTAGAAATCACTTACAAAAGGATAATTTTAATGAAAATTTCTACTGTTAACTACCTTAATGTATACTGCTATTGTTAATATCTGACTATTGTTTTTTAGTATGTTGCTAATGTTTAAACTAATATACCTTTAACTGTTTTAAAAATTTTTTCCAAGATCTTAGAAGTAATGTGAGAAAAAGGAAACATTTAGTATAGAAATGAACAAATGGTACACCTTGTTATTATTATTGATATTGTTAGCTTCCTTTGAGTTGGTTCTGACACTAAACAGTCATATGCACACTAGGATGAAATACTGGAATCACTGCCTGATCCTGCACTATCCTCACATTGGTAGCTATGTTTGAGTCCATTGTTGCTGTCACTATGTCATTTCATCTCCTTGGGGTTCTTCTGCTTATTCCTTCTCTAAGAACTGACCCCTTCTGACTACATGTCCAAAGTATTCGAGGGCCAGACATTCCCCACCCCTGCTTTAATGGTAGAAGTCACCTTTTTGTCTTTGGGCCTGCTCTCTTTTGTTAAAAGGAACCAAATTAGCAGGCATTTGTAGTTAAGCAAATGCTAAGGAAGTTCTGACTCTGGGATGATATCCAAATACTTATTTTTTATTAAGATATTAAGCATTCTGTTTAATAATGAACTATATTTTCATTCTTGACACAGAAGCCATTTTATATATATTCTTTTTTTTTTTTTTACCATTTTTGGTATCTTGCTGGAAATCAAGACCCCAGAATTGAGACAATTCTATAGAGAATATTAAAATACTGTTCAGGCCAAGGAGAAAGGATGCTCCTGAGGAGGCTATCCCCAATAAACTTTCTAGAAGCAGCAAAACCTGATTATCTGGTTTAAAGTTTCACTTTATGCATTATAATTCCTTTATGTTATCCACAATCATTTGATAAATTTTGTTAATCAACACACTTTGTTTTAGATGTAAGTTAAATAACTAGAAAAATGTCACCAGAAAGCCCAGAATGAACATCTGAGCATCAGACCTCCTCACAGCATGATCTGTCTCATGAGTCCCATGTTCAAAGAAATGCTTCTTGCTGAACAAGTGTCTAAAAATCTTTAAGAACTTTCACAGCAAGTTACTCCTGGTGGTATTGTAAGGAGTTCCAGAAGTAATGAGGAATTTCCAATAATAGAAAACAACTTTGTAAAAGATTTTGAAGAACCTATCAAGACTAATGTAGCTGAATGAGGACCTGATGAGATTTAAAACTAGATGGTATTCTATTATATATAGTGTAGAACTGGTGTGGTACTGTAGGATAAGCACTGGATAGAAATATTGGTTTTAACTACAAGATTGGTGGTTCAAATCCACCAGCTACTCCTCAGAAAACTCATACAGGGTTGTGATGAGCTTGAGTTAACTCAATGGCACTAAACAACAGCCACAACATAATATATAATGATTTTTTCATTCTTTACTTAGAAATGATTTTCAGAGGATACTATTTGTACATTTTTAATGTTAGTAATTTATTTTTTAAAACAGAATAATTAGTAGCATATTAGAATAGGAAGAGTGCAACTATTAAAAGACCTGCTTTTATAATGGTCAGAAGTGATTAGTGGAGACCTCTAGGAAAAGTAGATCGGACAGAAAACCAGATGAAGCAGGTTCAGGGGATGGTCCTAGAACTCTAAACTATACATACAGGAATATTTAGAAAGTTTGAAGGCTTACAGACCATGGAGTTTGTAGCAGAAGCAAGCAATCCAGTGCTTTCAGATCTGCCAGCTTAAGTGGCTCCCAGAGCAGCCATCTTGGGTGAGACAGAGCAGGGAAAGGATCACAGCCACTACAGATGCTTAACATCTGACTAATACTCAATGATAAAGGTGTGGACATTCTTTTCTCTTTTTTGTATCAGTTCATTGATCTCTTGTTGTCTGTACACCTCCATTCTGCCGACTAGAGGAGGTGCCTGAGCTGTGGACACTCCCCCACCCCCAAAGTGTTCTAAGATGCTTGTGCACAGATTTGCTTGGCAGAATTTAAAGGAACAGTTTCCACTTAAAACTAAACAGCAGTGCAAAATGACCACAGACGGCCCTGAACTGTTTATCACTAGGAAAAAGGCCTGAACAGGGGTTGTGGAGCAGGAGAGAGACAGACTACAAAGGAAACAGGCTGAAAATTTAATTCCGAGTTATGTCAAAACGACCAGCAGTGGCATCTTGAAATTTCCTAGGCAGACTTTAAGATAAGAAGCCGAGGGAAGGACATTAGAGTCATACTCATATTTGGCTACAGAATTTTTTTGTTTTGTTTTTTCTTCTCTCTTTTCTGTAAATTTAGACTACAGTCTCCAATCTATCTTTTTTGCAGTTGCTGGGGTTTTTTTGGTGTTTTTTTCTTTTCTTTTCTTTCTTTCTTTTTTTTTTTTTTTGTCTCCTCTTTACCATTAGGGGGCTCTTTCTCTCCCTACATTAACCTAGAAAAGACAACAATTGTAATCATATAGTCAAGCTACATTCACACACTATAAAATACCACCATCCAGGCAAGAACCAATACCACCTGCTATATACTAGGCAGGCAACCAACACCTTAAACAGTTTCTCTGAGTTGATTAATAAGAAGAGTGAAAAGGGAAGTGCATCTCCTGATCACATTTACCTGGAGAGGATCAGAAAGCATAACAAAATACCAAAACATACATTCATTTAACTATTAAGGTCAAAGCCAACAACTAACTGAATATGCTCAAGAAACAGATGACCACTTCTGGACATGTCCAGAAACGAGATAAAGAGATTGAGACAAATGAGCTGGAGGTAGACCTAGACTTCATAGAGAAAAGAAGGAAGGCTTTGGAAATGCCTGAGAAGGAATTCAGAAAAATGATAATGAAATGTATCAAAACACTTTATAGAGGAGTTGAGAAAAATAAGGAAGAAGTCAGGAAACCACTACATGAATAATCAAATAAGATAGATACAGCACTGAAAACAATTCAAAACCTACAAAAACAAGTCCAAATGATTAATAATAGAATTTTAGAAATGGACAATACACTGAAAGGGCAAAGGAGTACAATTGAAGAGATAGAAGCCAGAACCAGTGACCTGGAACATAAATCTCTCAATATTACTAACATAGACGAGCAAGCAGAAAAAAGGATTAAAATAATTTGAAGGAGGTCTAAGATTCATGTTAGACAACATGAAGA
>NW_006408688.1:2469973-2474897 GCF_000296735.1 Chrysochloris asiatica | reverse complement strand
GTATATATATATTTGTTGTGGCTGTTATTGTTAAGTGCCATTGCATTAGTTCCAACCCATAGTGAACCCCAGTAACCCTGTATAAGGTGTCTAAGGAGCAGCTGGTGAGCTTGAACTGGTAACCTTGTGCCTCAAACTGACCTTGTAGTCCAGTAGTCCAGTACTCTGTCTCTCTCACTCTCTTTCTACATATATGTATATAGATAGATAGATAGATAGATAGATAGATAGATAGATAGATAGATAGATAGATAGTATTTTATATAGTTACAAGCATATGTAAAAAAGCATTACTACAAAATTGTTGTTGTTGCTATCAGATTTCTGTTGAATCGATTCAAACTTACAGTGCCCCTGTATATGGTTTCCAAGGCTGTAAATCTTCAGCAGAGCAGAAAGCCTCATCTGTATCTGAGGAGTGACTGGCAGGCTTGAACTGCTGACCCTGTGGTTTTCAGTCAATTATTAAACAAAAATATGAAAATGTGGAGCTATTGTTTCTCCATATGTCTTCCATCTATAAGGAACTCTGGTGATGCAGTGAGTTAAGTATTGAGCTGCTAACAGAAAATTCCGCAGTTTCAATTCACCAGAGAACTATGACACAGTCTGTCTTCTATAAAAGATTGACAAGGTCACTTTGAGTTAGAATCATCTCTACAGCTGTAGGGTTGTTTTGTTTTTGTTTTATAATCCTTCCCTGACGAATCATTTACTTTTCAATTTACATCATGTCAAAACAACAGGTTTGACTTCCTCAAGGGACTCAAATCCTGTGACTTTTCCATGTTTTTTGAGTTTGGGGAATGAAAAGAAATCTGAAGGGGAAAGAGCAGTGCTGGAAGATGAGGGGGTAAGGGTTCCTAATGAAATTCTCACAATACAGCCCTTGGTACCCTCAAAGAATGAACAGGTGCATTTGTGATGGAAAACAATTTCTTGACTCACCTTTCCTGACCATTTTCACAGCAATGCAGTTTTCAATTTTCTTAAAACTTCCTTCTAATAAGCCCCGTGATCATCCTGTGTCTTTCTATAAAATGTATCAAGATTACCCCTTGAGCAGATTAAAAAAAAAAAAAAATCAGTAGCCATAAGTTTGTGAACTGACCTTTCTGTGTTGAATTTAACTGTCCAAGCAGATCTCTTCAGAAGCCACTATTTTGATTGGACCTCTCTTCTGAAAGCACTCAAATAAGACTAAAACATTAATCTTGTCTGCAGTCATCCACTAATCACTGAGACATATTTAAACAGATTTTGTTTGAACTGGAATCCTAGTAACAATATTTTTTACTTACCCTTTTATTAGACTTTTGGTTTTAAGTGGCAGATACTAAACTGTAAGAGGTTACCAAAAACTGAAAATGAATTTACATACTTTACTATAACTTTTAGGAGTACAGCTTATTTTGGCTTATACCTGAATGTTGTAGTGCAAACACTGGTAGATAGGCATCATCTTGATCCTTATAACTGGCTTCTAATACTCTATGTGGAGGTGACACTTGGACAAAACTTGAAAGGATGAAAGCAGAAACTTGTGTTGATATCTGAAAGTAGAGTATATGAGGCAGAGTCCTAATGTTTGAAAACAGCAAGGAGCTATTTTGACTGTAATGAAGTAAGGTAGGTTTGCACCCACAGAAATTGAAGGCAAGATTTGTAGATTTTCATAGGACTTAACTTTGACTTTCAAGGACCATGAGATGAAAAAAACCAGAAGATTTTGTTTATGAAAGACGTGATGTATTTCAAATCTATTTTGTTTTGAGAGCAGACTCTGGGAACACACGAACAAAAGGTAGAATATGAGTTGGAATGTTTAAAAGAATTCAGTAGCGATTGTTAAGAATATTTAGTAGTAGCAGTCTTAGAGAGGGAAAGGAGATTATTTGAGTTCTGAATATTGTTTGAAAGTAGATCCATGAATTAGATGTAGGCTAAGGTAAGAAGGTAAGGGTTATAGGCATAACTAAGTTTTTTCCTGAACAACTAGAAGAATGGCTAGCTTTTAATAAAATGTGGAAGGCAAAAACAGAAAGAATAAACAAAGTATGAGGAAGCATATTTTAGTATGATTTTTGAAATACTATAATTTTAGATATGTATTAGGCATCCATGAATATTGAATTTGATAGTTCATTTTCAGAAGATATAAAATGTGACATCATGAAAGGTATAAATGTAAATTCAGGACGGAAGAAATCTTATGGTCAAGCTTGAGTCACTTCAATTATATAATGGATAGGAGAGATGGGAAGAACCAACAAAAGACAATGCAGATGACTACTGAATAGTTTCATCTTGTCTAGACAGGTTTAGTGAAAACAGGTGGAGATAAGATTCTTATGATTCAATAGTGACTAATTGTTATCATAACTAATTGCGACTGTCACACCTGTAGAGGTAGAAGTTTTGTAACAAAAAGGCTGGAGTAATTAATCTTACAGTCCAGAAACAGATGACCCTAGGACCATTAAGGGAGAAGAGCATGAGTGGAATGTGGGAACCTATCCAGAGAAGTAGTGACACCAGAAATGGAGGCAGAGATGAGGACATGGAGAGAGAAAGCAGATGAGAACGCTAGACTCATGGAAAGAGAAAGACTGAGTGCTGGCAGCCAGGAGGCAGGCTTACAGAATGTGCTCTTCGGTTGTTTAAATTATTATATATTCCTGAATGTTTTTGTATATAACTCCTCCTCCCCCACAAAATAATAATAATGAAAAAAAGAAAAGAAAGGGAATGGAAGCAAATACTGTTGAATGAAGATGCACGGAGGAGATTATAATCATTGCAATGAAATGATGAGTGTAAAACCAATGTCCTTCCATTTAAACTATCACTCAAATCACAATAAAAACTTTAAAAAAAAAAAAAAAGGACAATGTGAATGATAGGCTAGTGAAGACAGAAACAAGGGGGACTAGTGAAGACAGAAACAAGGGGGAGTGGTGTACTGGAAGCCAAATGAAGAAAGTGATTGAAGAGTAGTAAGTGACCAACTATCAAAGCTGATTTGAAGTCTTACAGAATGAGCATTGAGAATCAACAGTGAGTTTGTAAAAGTGGAAATCATTGGTGGCCATGACAGTAACAAATTTGTGTGAAGAGAAATAATTTACTGATTAAGCTGGAATAAAAGGAAAGAAAGTGGAAATAGAGAATAAAAACACATTTTACATGGTTTTGTAATATAATTATTTTATTTTTTCTTCAAGACAGTTATTATATGCTGATGGAAATAATGTTTTATAGGAAATAATTGATGATATTGGACAGAATAGGGAATTGATCAAGCAATGTCTTTGAATGGTCAAGGGCCCAGGAAAATTGTGGGCTTTCAGATTCAAAGGAATAGGAAGAGAGGAAGAGTATATAGACACAGCTGCTGGTAGATAGGGATTATATATATATATTTTTTTTTTTTTTCCCATAAAATCTGAAGCTCATTAGATGAAGGTGAGGATAGAAACTGGATTGTCTAGAAGAGAATAAGTATAATGGACTAGGGCAGCATTTCTAAACACGAATCACTTACCTCAGAGGGAAAATGCCCTAAGACCTTTCCAGGAGGTCTAGAGATCCTTTGCTTTATAACTGCATAGCTGTGTGTCAAATGTTCTTCTACCTTAATACACAAAACAAATAGAAACAGAGTCAACAAGCAGACAAAAGAATACAAATCCAAAGACACACGTCAAAAAGAGATTTGCAAAAATGTAAAATAGCGACACTCACAGCTAAATTTTTGTATGAGAAAATACAGATGTTTTTCCTAAAAATGTTTAATTTATGATAGTATAAAATAGGCTTATTATTGATATCTTAACTTTTCTCTGTTTTTATACTTACTATGATAAATTCCAAAAGCTATACCCACACTGAAAAACAAAAAAATTCTTTGGGAGTTCTCAATAACTTTAAGAGCATAAGGTGTCCAGAGATCAAAGCTTTGAAAACCACTGGAGTAAGAAATCAAACAAGCAATTCAAAATTGTCCCCATCTTTTCCAGTTTTATTACTAAAACTGGCAAATGCTTTTGCTTTCTGCAATATTTTTGAGTAAACCTGACTTTAAAGCAGTCTCTTAGCTTTCACACTTCCTCATCACCTTCTCTTGAAAAGAATGGGCACTCCTGTTTTCTTTATGCCTTTGTTGCTTGAATTAGTGGATGCTTTTGTCTTCATGTATATGTTCAATTGTATTTTAATAGACAATTATCAGAGGTCCCATTTTTCTTCAATAGTAATATGGTTTTTCTTTCAGGTTTTACCAAAAATAATCTAGGTAAATTTAGGATCTTGTCATTATATGAAGAGCAAACCTGAAAAGGAAGCTTGAGAAGCATTTCAAATTCAGTTCTATGTGTTCCGGCTTCCTCCTTCCTTGCTATGTTCTTTCCCATCATCTCTCACGATAACTGACAAGTGATTGGTGACATCGGAAGGGCTGCTGGAAACACCTTCCTTAAGAACAGAGATTTATGCATTTATTCAGAGGCAGAAATCTACTTGTTGTTGTTAAGTGCCATTGAGTCAGTTCTGACCCATAGCAACCCTGTATAAGGTTTCCAAAGAGCAGATGGTAAACTTGAATCACTGACTTTGCAGTTCAAACAAACATTGCAGTCCAATGCATCAACCCACTGCGCCTAACTAGGGCATCCAACAATCTACTAAAGAGACTCAATTCCAAGCTTTAAATATTTCTTAGGCAGCCTCATTAAAATTCTTCATTATCTTTATTGTTGTGTGTTATAATCAAGTATGTTCTTGTCCTCACTTTTTTATGAGCTTAATGTTGACTTGTTACTAAATTGTACTGTCTTATTCTCCAGCATTCTACTTCAAGTTGATCATATTGTGCTGGTATGTGTGTTGCTAGAAGCTATGCCACCAGTATTTCAAACACCAAAAA
>NW_006408688.1:2468909-2469873 GCF_000296735.1 Chrysochloris asiatica | reverse complement strand
TTTAAAAGATTTGAAGAAAGAAATACACAAATCTACAATAATAGTGGAAGATTTTAATACACTTCTTTCAAAAACGGATAGAACAACCAGGAAGTAACTCAACAAAGACACAGAGGAGCTAAATAACACAATCAGTCAATTGGACGTCATAGATGTTTACAGAGCATTCAACCCAACAGCAGCACAATACACATTCTTTTCCAGTGCACATGGAATATTCCCCAGAATAACTATACGTTAGGCCACCAAAACAAGACTCAATAAATTTACAAATATCAACATACTACAAAGGATCTTCTTAGACAATAATGCTAAATCAACAACAAGAAGACCATGGAAATAAAATCAAATACATGGAAACAGAATAACACCCTGCTGAAAAGCGATTGAATAGTAGAAGAAATAAATGTGAACTCAAAAATTCCTAGAAACAAATGAGACTGAAAACAGAACATACCATAATCTTTGGGATATGGCAAAAGCAGTGCTGTGAGGACAGTTTATTGCAATAAATGCACACATCCAAAAAAGAAGAAAGAACAAAATCAACACATTAACACAACATTTCCAAGAACTAGAAACAGACCAACAAAGTAAACCTATAGTTAACAGAGGAAGGGGAATAATAAAGATTAGAGCAGAAATATATGAGATAGAAAATAGAAAAGCTATAGAAAGAATCAA
Source organism: Chrysochloris asiatica (assembly GCF_000296735.1). Lineage (NCBI taxonomy): Eukaryota > Metazoa > Chordata > Mammalia > Afrosoricida > Chrysochloridae > Chrysochloris > Chrysochloris asiatica. Next base: position 2,469,189 of record NW_006408688.1, on the reverse strand, counting down.
CAGGACAAGAAACTGGTTCTTTGAAAGAATTAATAAAATTGACAAACCATTGGCAACTCCAACAAAAAAAAAGAGGGAGAAAACACAAACAACACACATAAGAAACTACATGGGTAATGTCATAACAGAACTAGTAGAAATAAAAAAGGATAATAACAGAATATTTTGAAGAGTTGTACACCAATAAATTTGAAAACCTAAGGGAGACAGATACAGTTTAGAAAAGCACGACCTACCTAAACTTATATAAAGTGAAGTAGAAAATTTGATCAGACCTACA
>NW_006408688.1:2462870-2467946 GCF_000296735.1 Chrysochloris asiatica | reverse complement strand
TCCCCCACTCATTTGCCAGTGTGTCGTACTTGGATGACTTGCATGTTACTGTGATGCTGGAAGCCATGACATTGGTGTTTTAAATACCAGCTGGGTACACTGATAGTGGATAGGCTTCAGCTGGGCTTCCAGACAAAGTTGTAGATCAAGAGGCAGTCGTTCAAACAGAATAAGGGGACACTGAATGGTTTAAAATCAGGAATGATGTGTGCCATGGTTGTATTCTTTCACTATGATTATTCAATACGTATGCTGAGCATGTAATCTGAGAAACTAGATTACATGAAGAAGAATGTGGCATCAGGATTGTTGTTGTTGTTGTTATGTGCCGTGGAGTCGGTTCTGACCCATAGCAACCCTGAACGGGGTTTCCGAGGCTGTAAATCTTTATGGGAGCAGAAAGCCTCATCTTTTTCCTGTGGAGCAGCTGGTAGTTTCGAACTGCTGACCTTGGGGTTCGCAGCCCAATTCATAACCACTAAGCTAACAGAGCTTTGGTACATACATAGGTTTTAAATACTTTCAAGTTTCAAAGTTAAAATGGGGAGTGGCACATACCAGACTCAGGTGGAATCTCTTTGTGGACTCCTATTACTTACATGATTAAACATTACAGTCCCAGATCAGTTTTAAATGCTATTGGAAGAAAGTGATTTTGCTTCAAAGATAGCACCAGCCCATCACATGCCACATTTGGACTTCAAAAATAAAATTTATAGAATCATAAGTTTTCAAATTATATTAGACATTATACCTAACAGATACTGGAAATGTAAGACTTATTCTCTCTAATAGCACTTCAAATGCATTTTATTTTGAACTAGTGACATGAGGTAGAAGATAAGAAACTCACAAAATAAAGAAAGATCCAAAGTATCTGTTGTTGTTAGGCGCCATTGATTCAATGCCAACTCATAGTGACCCTATGCACAACAGAATGAAAAACTGCCCAGTGCTGCGCCATCCTTGCAATTGTTCTTATGCTTGAGACCATTACTGCTTCCACTCTGCCAATCCATCTCATTGCAGTTCTTCCTATTTTCCACTGCTCCTCCAAGTATGTTATCTTCTTCCAGGGACTGCTCCCTCCTAATAATATGTCTGACGTATAACAGATGACATCTCACCATCATGGCTTCTAAGGAGTATTCTGATTGTATCTCTTCTAACATAGTTGAGTTTGTTCTTCTGTAGTCTGTGATACTTTTAATATTTTTCTGAAACACCATAACTTGAATGCACTGATTCATCTAAGGTCTTCTTCATTCATTATCAAATTTTTAAATGCTTATGAGGATATTGAAAATACCATGGCATACCATAGTCCTCAAACTGACGTCTATATTCTTGAACAATTAAAAAAAAATACTTTGCAGCAGGTTTGCTGAAAATAATATGTCATTTGAGTTCTTGACTGCTCGTTCCATCAATGTTGATAGCTAAGCCTATTCAATATAATTCTTCCCATAAAAAGGAGTAAAAACAAAAGAAGAGCTGTCAAACTGATTATTGTCAAAATATAGCTTTTATCTATAAGAAATTTCTTATAATGGAAATTGCTTTTCTTAGTCCTAGTTTTAGGTTTAGAAAAAGGACAATACATACTGTGATATGTTCATAATAACTTCTCTTGGCTGTTTTTATTTTACCATGTTACTTTAACCCACTTCTATAAAGACACAAGTCTTTTTAAATAAATAAATGACCAATATCAAATGAGTGATTAAAAATTCTTCAAGTTTAAGAAGCAAGATAAAAGAACCAATTTCCACTTAAAATAATGTCCTTTTTTATAAAAACTAGGAGTACTTCTTTCTACCAGAATATACAAATTTGGCTTCGTGGACTGTTGAGGAATAACAGAAAATATCCTCAGATCCCAAAATTCTCCTTGAGTTGGATGGTGCAGAGAGGACTGTGAAAAGAGTTTTGTTGTTGTTGTTGTTTTTTGTTTTAACAATAAACTATTTTCTCATTTGGTGGTACATCCAAATACACAATAAAAACAAGAAACTAGAGTGCTAAAGCTCTGTTCCTAACTGCCCCTTTAAAATCTCTCCTAGAATGGACACTGAAGGTACTTTCAATTAAAGAAATTATTATGTTTCAAATAACCAGTAAAATGAATTCAAACTCAAAAGGATACAGTGCTACAAAAGACACATAATGTGAAATTACATAAGACTGGTTTTTGAGCTGGTCTCAGAGACTGATGAAAATATGTAATTTTTCTATCTTTTTTCTGTGTCTAAGTTTCTTTTTTATTTTCTTGTCTTTGGAAGCCAAGACTAACAGTTGTTGCCTTTTTTTTTGTTTTCACAATAATTGTTTATTGTGCCTAGATGTCTAATAGCTTCTTTCAGAAACATTTATATAAATTGGTATATTTGAAAAATGCATTTAAAAAAGACAAATTATTCAGAATTATTTCTCTAAAAGATCCTATGAGGCATGCAAAAGACAGAATTATAAAAATATAGTAATTTATCAACTCTGGTTGGTAGTATTAAACTGGGTTTTAAAGAGCTTGATCTGATGGGTTTAATTCTAAATAAGCACTGAGATAAATTAAATAATCCTAATAGGAATGTTTCTAGGCATCAGTGAAAATCTATTTGTTTTCACAGTAGTTTTATGTTTATGACAAAATTGTTTAAAAAAAATTCAAATAGTTTAAACTACATATTATATGGAATGTCATATTAAAAGAAAGAAAATTATTTTATTAATTTGAAAATAGACTTAGGGGTCTTCCAGCCATGCTTAGTCTTCTGTATTTCAGATAAAATTGGGTAGAAGAAATTAAGGGAACAACTTAAGCTATTTCTCAAATTACTTTAGGCCTTATGATAAGTAAGGAAGGAGATTTTTGAAATGTGTTTATTAATAACTCTAATTTTTGTAAATTTGATTTAGAAAGACTTTATAACATCAATAGTCAACTAAGACACAAGAAATTGGAACATAGGAAAAACATGAAAGGGATTATAAAGAAAGTAGTAAACAGAAAGAACTCGATTATCTTTCTCTTTCAAAATACCTTGTTGATTGTTGTTAGATGCCATCCTGTAGAGCATTGTCAAGTCCTACACCATCATCACAATTGTTGCTATATTTGAGCCCAATTGTTGCTGCCACTATATCAGTCAATTTTCTTGGGGGTCTTCCTCTCTTTCTCACTGACCTTTTACTTTTCCAAGCCTGATACCCCATCCAGGAAATGGCCTCTCTGGAACACATGTCCTAAAATGAGACACAAAGTCTTTCCATGCTGGAATGAATCCAAGGAAAATTCTTAATGTACTTATTTCAACACTGTTTATTCCTCTGGAAGTCCATGATACTTGTAATATTCTTCTCAAACACCATAATTCAAATGTATCAATTGTTATAAGGTCTTCTTTATTCAATGTTCAACTTGAACATGCATGTGAGCATTGAAAATACCATGACTTGGGACAGGGGCACCTTAGTCTTCAAACTGATAACTTTGCTCTTGGACACTTTAAAGTGGTCTTGTAAAGGACATTTGCCTAATGCAAAATGTGATTTTATATCTTGACTGTTGCTTCCATGAGTGTTGATTGGTAATATCTGAAAAATGAAATATTTCACAACTTCAATCTTTCACCATTTATCATGATATTATTTATTCATCCTATTGTGAGTACTTTCACTTTCTTTACAGTGCAATACAATACATACTAAAAGTTGTAGTCTTTAATCTTCATCAGTATTTCAAATCGTCTTCACTTTCAGCAAGGAAGGTTGTACAATCTGTACATCACAGGTAATTAATGAGTCTTCCTCCAATATTGATGTTATATTCTTCTTCATAAAACCCAGTTTCTCAGATTATTTGTTCAGGCTATAGATTGAGTAAGTATTATGAAAAAATACAACTCTGGTAAACACATTTTCTGATTTTAAAACACTCATTATCCCCTTATTCTGTTTAAACGACTCCCTCTGGTCTATTTATAGGTTCCTCGTGAGTACAAATGAGTGTTCTGGAATACCCATTATTCACAATGTTATCCATAGTTTCTCAAGACCCATACACTCAAAAGCTTTTGCATAAACAATAAAGTACAAGTAAACTCCTTTTTGGTATTCTCAGTGTTAAGCCAAGATCCATCTGATGTCAGCAATTATATCCCTAGTGAATCTGGCCTGAAACTCAACTAGTTCCCTGTTGATGTACTGTTGGAATGATTTTTAGAGTCTTGGTGTGATGCTCTAAGATAATGCCCTGAATCACAAGATCAGTTTGAACCACAAGGTCAGCATCTAACAACAGCAACCAAACACAAGGTCAGCAGTTCAAACCCACCTCAGAAATCCTCTACAGCATTGCTCAGAGTCAGAAACCACTCCACAACACCTAAAAACAATAACACAAATGAACATCTTACTTATATGTGATGTTAATGATATAGTTCGATGATTTCTGCATTCTATTGGATCAACTTTCTTTGTAATGGGCACAAACATGTATCTATTCTGATCAATTTGCCAGGTAACTGTCTTCCTAATTTCTTGGCATAGATGAATAAGCACCCCCAGTGCTTCATTAGTTTTTTGAAAGATGTTAATTTGTATTCCATAAATTATTTGAGTCTTGTTTTGCACCAGTGCCTTCAATACAGGTTGGAATTCTTCTATAAGGACTATCAGTTCTTGATTATATGCTACTTCTTGGAATGGTTGAATATAGACTATTTCTTTTTGGTATAGTGAATCTGTGTGTTACTTCCATTTTCTTTTGATGCTTTCTGCATCTTTCAATATTTAGCCCATGAACCTTTCAGTATTGTGAGGCTTAATTACTTTCTTCAGTTTTTTCAGCTCGAGAAATGCTAAGCATTTTTTTTTTTTTTCCTTTTGGTTTTCTAACTCAAGGTCTTTGCATATTTCAAATTCACCAGCCATTCCTTGAAAACCCTATACAGGATTGTTGTGAGTTAGAACTGCCTCAACAGCACTTAACAACAACAGCATGTGTATAATTGCCTTTTATGTTGTTTCAAAAAAGTCGTTTGGTACTGTCAAGTCAGGTCCAACTCATAGTGACCT
>NW_006408688.1:2447832-2459852 GCF_000296735.1 Chrysochloris asiatica | reverse complement strand
CTTTCATTGTACCAGTACCAAGCTGTTTTAAGCACTGTAGCTGTGTAGTAAATTTTGAAGTCAGGAAGTGATATTGCCAACTTTTCTTGTTGGTAGTCTTCCTCTTTTTCTCTGACCCTCCATTTTACCAAGTATGATGATGACCTTCTCCAAGGACTGGCCCTTCCTGATACTATGATTGAAGTATGAATATATATATATATATATATGTAATGAATATGTTGTTGTGCTTGAAAAATTCTATCATGTAATCTCCATAATCATTTCTGTCAATAAGGTCATATTTTACAACTACAGAACCTTCCTTTTTGTTTCCAACCTTAGCATTCCAATCACCAGTAATTACCAATGCTTCTTGATTGCACGTTTGATCAATTTCAGACTGAAGAAGATGGTAATATTCTTCCATTTCTACTTCTGACTTTAAAATTGGTGTATACATTTAAATAATAGTGATATTAATTGTCTTTCTTGTCTGTTGTTGTTGTTAAGTGCTGTTGAGTTGGCTCCAATTCATAGCAACCCTGTATAGGGTTCCCTAGAAGTAGTTGGTGGATTTGAACTGCCGACATTGTGGCTTGCAGCCCAGTGCGGATCCTACAGCATCACACAAGTAGTAGGGACTTCCTCGTAGGTATATGGATATTATCCTATCTAGACAGCATTGTACTTTTAGATAGATCTTGAAATGTTCTTTTTTATGATGAATAAGATACCATTTGCTTGAATCTGTCATTCCTCTCATAGCAAACCTTATGACTGTCTGATTCAAAATGCCCAATACCAGTCCATGTCAGCTCACTAATGGTTAGGATATCAATATTTATGTATTCCCTTTCATTTTTGACAACTCCCAATTTTCCTAGATTCATACTCTGTACATTCTATATTCTGATTATTAAATGATTCAAAATACCTAAGCCAATTTGAACATATATAAATGAATTGGAATGACTAATTCTGCTCTCTGATCATGAGGGAGTATGAAGTAGGATCACAGTTCCTCTGCACCAGTTTCTGAAGCCATGTAGCTCCAGGGAAGCTTTTAAAGAACTCCTGCCAATTAGATGAATACCTTTTAAAACTATAGAAAAAAGACTGTCTTACTATATACCAATATATCTATATGCTGTTGTTGCTGTTAAGTGACTTCAAGCCAATTCTGACTCATAGCGACCCTTTATAGGGTTTCCAGGGAGGAGCTAGCGAGTTTGAACTGCCAACCTTGTAATTCACAGTCCAGTGCTGATCTTAAAGTGCTATTTCAGCAGTCCATATATCTATATATAGAGAGAAATTCAGTGGATTCCCGTCATAAAAGAACTTTAAACAAGTTCTAGATATTGCAGAATTCTAAGTCAAAACACGGAATTCGTAGCGATATACTCAAATGAAATGGTAAGGGTGAATTTAAAGCGTAGCCTAATTTTAAAAGTAATTATGTTTTATAGCATATGTTGTTGTTGTTGTTGTTTTGAAGTGTCCTCAAATCCATTCCAACGTATCTGTTTTCTGAGGAATGACTGGTGGTTTTGAATCACTGACTTTGAAGTGAACAGTCCAATGCTTATCCTGTAGCACCACACCAGAACTCCTTATAACGTATAGACAAAATAATTTTTGAGACCTTTAAGTAAATTACTAATATTAGATTTAGTAAATAGCCAAATAAAACTCTTTTGATTTGTAATTCACAAAGAAAAGATATATAGATAGATATAAATCACTTAACCTCAAAGACATAGTCTGTTAAATAAGATGTTATATGATTTGAATGTTGTGTGACTGCCTTTTGGGAAATGTTCCAGTTCTCTTTGCCTATACTGCCACTGCTGCTGCTGCTGCCACCGATGATGATATTGAAGGTTTTGGTTGGAGTAGTGACAGTGGCTGTGAGGCACCTGTTAGGGCAAAGTGCAGGAAATAGATCAAGAGAAAGTAGAGTATACTCAGTTCTGCCCACTGTTCAGGCTGCCTACCTGCTGGACAAAGTAAGAGAGACCTTACCCAGAGCTGTGTTCTCTGTCTCATCTGCCTATATTCCATCTGCTATCTAGTATTGCAATTGGGTTTTTAAAACCATTATTGTTTTTGTTATTAGGTGCTGTTGAATCAGTTCCCACACAAAGTGATATAGCGCAATATTCATAAATTCTGTGTTTGACTACATGGCTGCTTCCACTGTGTCAACCCATCTTCTTGAAGGTATCCCTCCCCATTTTTTTTTTTTTTTAAACACAATCCACTTTACTAAGCATTATGTCCTTCTCCAAGGACTGGTCTTTCCTGATAACATGTCTGAAGTATGAGAGATGAGTCACACCATCCTAGACTCAAGGAGTATCCTAGCTGTACTTCTTTGAACACAGATTGTTAGCTCCTCTGGCAGTCCATGGTACTCTTAACATTATTCTTAAATACCATAACTTGAATGTACTGATTCATCTAAGGTCTTCCTTATTCATTATTCAATTTCACATGCTTATGAGGCTATTGAAAATACCAAGACATGGGTCAGGAGCACTATAGTCTTCAAAATAACATCTCTGTTCTTTAACACTTTAAAGAAGTTTTTTTTGCAGCAGATTTACTCAATGCAATATGAAATTAGAGTTCTTAACTGCTGCTTCCATGAGTGTTGATGGTTGATCTAAGCAAAATGAAGTATTTGACAACTTAAATCTTTTCTTCACTAATTTTGATGTTGTTTATTGGTCCAGTGGTAAGGAATTTTGTTTTCTTTACATTGAGTTGCAATCCATACCGAAGATTGTGGATTTTGCTCTTCATCAGTAAGTACTGTAAGTCCTTTTCACTTTCAGCAAGCAAAGTTGTATCATCTGTATATCACAGGTTGTTAATGAGTCTTCCTCCATCTCTGATGCTACATTTTTCCTCATATAACCCAGCTATTTGAATTATTTGTTCAGCATACAGTTTGAGTGAGTATGGTGAAATTTCTGAATTTATACCATTCAGTGTTCCCTTCAAACCATTGACTCTTGGTCCATGTACAAGTTCCTCATGAGCACAATTAATGTTTCGGAATGCTCGTTCTCTGACATGGAGCTCATAGCTTGTCATGATCCATGCAATGAAAAGATTTTGTGTCATAAATAAAGCAAAGGTAAACATCTTTCTGGTATTTTCTGCTTTCAGCCAAGATCTATCTGATGTCAACAATAGTATCCCTCTTTCCATGTCCTTCTCAGAATCTGGATTGAACCGTTGGCACTTCTCTATCAATGTAAGGTTGCAGCCATTTTTGAAATATCTTGAGAAAAATTTTACTTCTTTGGGATATTAATGATATTGTTGGATGATTTTCACATTCTGTTGGGTCACTTCTCTTTGGAATGTACACAAATATGGATCTCTTCCAATCATTTTGCCAGGTAGCTGTCTTCCAAATTTCTTGGCATAGATAAGTGAGTGCCTTTAGTGTTGCATCAGTTTGGTGAAATATTTCTATCTGTATTCCATCAATTACCAGGAACTTGTTCTTTGCCAATGCTGCAGTTTACCATGGACTCCCTCCTTCAGTATCATTGGCTTTTGATCATATGCTACCTCTTGAAATGGTTGAATACCAACCATTTCTTTTTAGTACAGTGACTCTGTGCATTGTACATTCCTTCCATATCATTTTTTAAATCTGTCTTCATCATTCAATATTTTGTCTATTGTTGTTGTTGTTATGTGCCGTGGAGTCAGTTTCAACCCATAGCAACCCTGCACAGGGTTTCTGAGGCTGTAAATCTTTACAGGAGCAGAAAGCCTCACCTTTCTCCCGCGGAACAGCTGGTAGTTTTGAACTGCTGACCTTGCGGCTCCCAGCCCTATTCGTAACCACTATGCTACCAATATTGCAAGTCAAGGCTTGAGTTCTTTCTTCAGTTCCCTCAGTTTGAGAAATGCTGAACGTGTTTTTCCCTTTTGGTCTCCTAACTTCAGGTCTTTATGCATTTCATTATAATATTTGACTTTGTCTTCATGTTGTCTTTTGAAATTTTCTGTGCAACTCTTTTACTTCTTCTTTCTTCCATTCGCTTTAGCAGCTCTATACTGGAAAGCAAGTTTCAGAGTCTCATCTGACATCCATTTTATTATTATTATTATTATTATTGTTTCTTTTTTATCTTAATGATCTTTTGCTTCTTTTCTGTATGATGTTCTTGATGTCATGCCACAACTCTTCTGATCTTTGGTTATGAGTGTCTAACTCATTAAATCTCTTCCTGAGATAATCTCTAAATTTAGGTGGAGTATGTTCAATGTCATATATTTGTTCTTGTGGACTTGTTTTAAATTTCTTCAGCTTCAACCTGGATTTGCATATGAGCAATAGATCATCTGTTATGCAGTCTGCCCTGGCCTTATTTTGACTGATGATAGGGAGTTTTTCCATCATCTCTTTCCACAGATGTAGTCAATTTGATTTCTGCATATCCCATCTGTTGAGTTCCATGTGTATAGTCATTTTTTATGTAGTTTAAAAAAGATGTGTGCAATAAACAAGTCACTGGTCTTTCAAAATTCTATCATGCCATCTCCAGCATCATTTCTTTCACCAAGACCATATTTTCCAATGACTGATCCTTCCTCTTTGTTTCCAACTTTTACATTCCAATCACCAGTACTTATCAATACATCCTTACTGCATGTTTGATCAATTTCAGACTGAAGAAGTTGGTAGACTTCTTCAATTTCATCATTGATTGGTGAGTACATAAGAATAACAGTTGGATTAACTGTTCATCCTTATAGGCATATGGACTACCCTGTCACAGACTGCATTGTACTTCAAGATAGATCTTGAAATGTTCTTTATGATGATGGATGTGATGTCATTCCTCTTCAATTTGTCATTTGCATTATAATGAACCATGTGGTGGTCATATTCAAAATGACCATTATCAGTCCATTTCAGCTCACCAATATCTAGGGTATTGATGTTTATGCATTCCATTTCATTTTTGACAGTTTCCAATTTTTGAAGATTCATACTTCTTACCTTCCATTTTCTGATTGCTAATGGATGTTTTTAGCTGTTTCTCCTCCTTTTCAGTTGTGTACTTTCAGCCAATGAAGATTCTGCAAGCATTACTTCATTCATGTTATCATGGTAAACTCTACTTTGAGGAGGCAGTATTATTTTGAGTGCCTTTCAATCTTGAGTGCTCATCTTCTGGCATTACATCTGACAAGATTCTGGTGTTCTTCATCCTGTTTCTATAGTAGATATTTTGTTGCTATCGGACAGTGTTCCACTACTATTCATTACATTTTCAGTCATTAAATATTCAGAAGTAGTCAGTCTCTTCTTCCTACTAGTCTGTCTTAATCAGGAAACTCACCTGAAATCTGAATACCAAGGGTGACACTGCTGGTATTTAAAATACCATTGAAATAGCTTCCAGAATCAGAACAACATGCAAGCCACCACAGTAAGGCAAACGGACAGATGAGTAGTGACCTTGTATAGGGTTTTCAAGGTTTACATTTTCATGGAAACATGAAATGTCCTCTTTCTCCCATGGAGTGACTTGCAAACTTGAACCTCAAACTTTGTTGTGCACAGTTCAAATCTTATCATATGGAGCCATCACTGTCCCTTAAAACCATTGTCATTGTTGTTGTTAAGTGCCATCAAGTCATTTCCAACTCACAGCGACTCTGTATAGCATTTCTGAGAAGCAGCTGATAAGCTTGAGGTGCCAAACTTGCAATTCAAACCGACCTTGCAGTCTAGCACATTAACCCATGGCATAACACCAGGGTTCCTTATAACCATTATTGGGGAATTATAAGGAAAAGCTAAACTGCTTTTTCTTTTTAAACAAACAAAAATATATAATGGTGGACATATATGCAGTCAGATATTCTGAGAATAGGCTTTCACGGATGTGTACCTGCATGAAGAGACTAAAAAGTTTGTGGAAAATGTGGTTTGAAACTAATGAAAATTTCCCAGAAACTTTTAGAAAATATTTTATTGTGAATTGAGTGAAGGTTGACAGATAAGATCATTAATTTTACATACAATGAATCACAATGATTGCAATCCCCTCCATGTAACAATTAAATTGCTTCCTTCCTTGGTTCCTATATCCACTCCACTCACCTAATTCCTTCTCAGCTTTGTCCTTAGGTAAGTACTTCCCTTTGGATTTTGAATGAATGACCATTCATTGGTGTGTGTACCTCCTTACTAGTGCATAGCTGTCTATTGCTTGACTGAAAATTGAGCCACAAGGATGAGTTTCCTTCCAGACCTGAAGTGTGTCAGTGGCCATAGTCTTAGGTTCCTGTGGTCTCTTTCTAACCAGTATGTTTGGTCTTTTTTTAAATAATTTTGAGTTTAGTTCCAGGTTTTCTCCCACTCTATCTGGGACCTTCTAAAATGATCCTTTTTGAAACAGTTGCTAGTGGTAGATAGGCACCATCTAGTTCTTATATTCTCAGAGTATGGAGACTGATGTTCACATGTTCCATTAGTTCAGTGTACTAATTGATTCCAAATATGTTCAGTTTATATCACTCTTCTTTCTTCCACACATGGATAGCCCAATAGCTCAATATGTGTATCTTAGATGGCCACTTATTGAGGTGTCTGACAATGGCTATACTCCATGACCCATGCAGAGAAATTAAACCCAAGTAAGGGTGATGGGAGATTAGAAATAAAAAGGAAGACACAAGACACAAATAATAGTAGTAAAGTTGGGACCAGGTGGGACACAGCACTCTGATGGAGATACTGTGACACCCACATAGTGCCGTGAATTTATTATGTACACAGATCAAAAGAAAGTTCTGGGGGCAGGGAAAAGAATGCAAAAACATCTGGTGTTATTAATACATGCAGCAAGTGGGACTTTATCCAAAGAATGTAACTTGTGGTTCTAAGGAGACAGAGATAGGGCAGCTAGATATTTTTGCACACTTGAACTGAAGGTCATACAAGTTAAAAACCTTGCAAGTTCCCTGTCCCCCGAGGCAGCCCTGCAAGGTCCTCAGGGGGCAGCTTGACCTGGGAGCAGCCTGGTTTTCTGGACCACAACTGTTCAGTTGCAATCCTTCAGTTAAACTACCCACAAGTCTGAGACCTTCAGCTCAAATCGCTCCCAACAACTTATGAGGTTTTAAGATTCCAGGTGTTACTCACCAAAGTATCATGTAGAATATTGCCTTTGTGGACTAGGTTATGCCAGCTGACCATGGTGTCCCCTAAGACTATGGTCCTGAGCTTCAGACCTAGCAACTAATTGCCTGAAGATGTTTGATAATATCTAAGAAGTTTTAATCGTTTGCAACCTGTATACCAAACCACATTATAGCTGTGTTTGCAGGAAAGCTAAATATCTATGCACAAATATTCTCTTTCTCCCACACCCATTCAGACTGTGTCTCTGTCCCTGTAATGACCTACAGAACACTGTTTTTCCAAGATTGTATACATATTATTATTTACCTTTGTCTGCTTTCACCCTTGCATACCTACCTGTGTCTTCATCACTCTTCCTCATTCTTCTGTCAACTTCCTCTTCTTGAATATTATCTTCCTCCTTCTTGTATATTGCCCTCTCCATCATCCACGTTAACATGTGTCTACTCTTTAGCCAGTACATTACTTTCCCTTCCCTCCTACTCTTAGCAGTCATCAAAGAATATTTCTTTTAGTATGGAAAAACTTAAACTTTTTTTGAGTTTTTAATAACACTCATCTTACACCATATTTGTCCTTTTGTGGTTGACTAATTTTACTCAGCATTAGTTCTCCAGGTTTATCCAAGTTATGAAATGTTTCACAGATTCACCCTTATTTTTCAATATTGCATGGTATTTCATTGTGTATATGTACCAAAGTTTGTTTTACTTTGTAAAAGAAATTAATCTTTTTGGAGTGGCTGGGACTCTAGATTCAAGGAGGGAGAGGGACGTGTGATGATAGCTATGTGGCAGGCTCGTTTGGTTGTTTGAATGGTTATATATTCCTGAGTGCCTCAGTGTACATCAAAACAAAACATTACAAAACAAACGAACAAACAAAAAATGGGGAAAAAAGAGTTTGTGAGGGAAGCTAGAGTCCCCGCTGAATAGTTTTCATCTTGTCTAGATGGGGATATCATTCTTATGATTCAATAGTTAGTCATTGTTACCATGACTAATTGTGACTGTCACAATTGTAAAGGTAGAAGTTTTGTAACAAAACTGAGGGAGTAGTTAAGCTTACCATACAGAAACAGAAGACCCTAGGACCATTAAGGGAAAAGAGCACAAGTGATATGCAGAACCTTGTCCAGAGAAGCAGCGACACCAAAGGTGTAAGCAGAGATGGAGGAAAATAGAGAGGGAGCAGCTGAGGACTCTAGACTCATGGAAAGAGAGGGACTAAGAGCTGGCGGCCAGAAAGCAGAATTGCAGAATGTGCCCTTTGGTGGTTTAAATTATTATATAAGCCTGAGTGTTTAAAAAAAAAAACTAAAATGAATAGAGAGAAATCTGTTAACCAATGGTACGGGGACGGGATTATAACCATTGTAATGAAAAAGTATATGATTTCTTGAATGTAAAGCTGATGATCTGCCTTGTGAAATTCCACTCAGTTCACAATAAAAACTTTAAAACAAACAAACAAACAACAATAACAAAAGAAATTAATCTTGTATATCTAGCACCATCAATTATCAAATAATTTTAACTGAGAACTATACATTCTTCCCATAACTCATGGGAAATTTGTCACGCTGTGGTGGCTTGCATATTAATGTTTTGTTGGACTGTACCACCAGTATTTAGAATACCAGTAAAATCACACATGAAGTTCAGATGTCAGCTGGTTTTCCAGACTAAAACACTGTATATATGCTAAAGTTAATGCAAGAAATGAGGAAGCAAAGATCTGGAGTTAGACAACCAAAAGGAAAGGACATGCTCAGCATTTGCCAAGCTGAAAGAACTGAAGGAAAACTTAAAGTCTGAGCTTTAAATATTGAAGAATGCTATGGGGAAAATAATGAATGATGCAGAAAGCATCAAAGAAAATGGAATGAATACATAGAGTCATTGTACCAAAAAGAAATGGTTAATGTTCAACTATTTCAAGAGGTAGCATATGATCAAGATCAGATGGTACTGAAAAAAGAAGTCCAAGCCGCACTGAAGGCATTGGTGAAAAACAAGGCACCAGGAATTTATGGAATACAAATTAAAGTCTTTCAGAAAACTGATGTGAACTGGAGGCACCCACTCATTTATGTCAAGAAATTTGGAACACAGCTACCTGGCCAATCAGTTGGAAGAGATTCATATTTGTGTCCATTCCAATGAGAGGTAATCTTATAGAGTGCTTAAATCATCTAACAATATCATTAACTTACATGCAATTGATATTTTGCTGAATGTAATTTAAAAATGACTGCAACAGTATATCAACAGGGAATTTCCAGGAGTTCAAGCTGGATTCAGAAGTGGAGGTGGAATGAGGTATATTATTGCTGGCATCAGATGAATATTGACTGAAAGCAGAGAATACCAGAAAGAAGTTTACTTGTGCTTTATTAACTATGCAAAGGCTTTTGACTGTGTGGATGTTAACAAACTATGAATAACATTGTGAAGAATGGGTATTCTAGAACACTTAAATTCAGAACACTTGGCTGCACCTAACAACCACACTTTGTTCACCCTTTATTACTTTTCACATATTTAGAAACTCAATAACTTTAGCATATTGCTGACATATCCTAATGATATAATAGTATGCCTCAATAAAATTTTATTATATAATGAATACTTTGAAAAACAGATTAAGCATTATGTTTAGAGATATTTTCATCTAATATTCTTTTTGTTGCTAAATAGACTTATTTGGCTTTGTATTTCTTTGTATTAAGTCTTTCAGTTTTAAAAAACTATTGATATAAATTAGTATTCACCATTTTAAGTTTATTATCCTTGGATGAATTTTTCTAAACTGATACACTGAAGACTCTAGACCAAAATATTTCTAACAAAAAATGAACTATACCAGATTTATGAATAGTGATATAATATCTCACATATGGATATCATTAGACTAAGTCAAGGTTTTTATAATTCCTATGAAAAAAATTATGAGGTTTTCATACTGTTTCTGATCCAGAATTGCATGGAACCTAAATTAAATATATTGGATTGTGTAAACCTAAATAATTACTATAAGATTTATAGGAGATAATGGTGGAGTTCAACATTCTATCATTTAGATATGAGAAACAATGTTTTTTTTTTTTTCACTTGTTAATACAAATCTGTATTTCAATAGTGTAACCTATAGCTTCCATTTTTATACCTCAAATAGGATTAGAAAATGTTATACCACAGATCAAAATGTTAACTATACATATTCAGAATGTTTTGAAATGATTATACCTATGGACCCCTAGTTTGGGGCTTTATGATAAGCACTGGATTGCAAGTTCAGTTTGAACTCAACTATGGCAATTCAAACCCATCTGCCGCTCCTCAAAAACTCTACATAGGGTTGCTATGAGTCAGAACCAACCCGATGGCACTTAACAACAGTAACCCATGTACTTCAGAAACCAAATACAGAAATGATTGTGAAGACAGAAATATTTCTGTCAGTCCCTTAAGGAAGGACAATTTAGTTTTGAAGTGAATAAGGAAGACCATAGAAGAATTGATGCTTTTGAGTTATGGTGTTGGAGGAGAATATTGAAAGTCCCATGGGATGCCAAAAGAACCAACAGATCTGTGTTGGAAGAAGTGCATCCAGAGTGCTCCTTGGAGGCCAGCTTGGCCAAACTGTGTCTCTCATACTTTGGACATATTGTCAAGAGGGACCAGTCACTGGAGAAGGATATCATGTTTGGTAAGGTAGCGGGTCAGAGAAAAAGAGGAAGACCCCCATCGAGATGGATTTGCAAAGTGGCAGCATCAATGGGCTCAAGAGTGGCAACAATAGTGAGGTTGGCCTAGGATCGGGCAGTGTTTCATTCTGCTGTGCATAAGGTTACTGTGAGTCAGTACCGATTCGATGTCACCTAGCAACAACAACATGTTGCTTATAGAGTCTTGGTGTGGTTCTTTGGGTTAATGCGCTGGACTGCTAAGTCAGTTTGAATGGCAAGGTCGGCTGTTCGAGCTCACCAGTCATTCCTTGGAAACCCTATACAGGGTGGCTATGGGTCAGAACTGACTCAATGGCACTTCACAGAAACAACAACAACAGTGTTGCTTTTGGAGTCCTGGTGTGGCACCATAAGATAAGCACTAAACCTCAAGGTTGGTTTGTATCACAAGGTCTGTGGTTCAAATTCACCAAGTGCCTTTTTGAAAACCCTATGCAGGGCTGCTATGAGTAGGAACCAACTTGACGGTAATTAACAACAAATGCTGCTTATGGAGTCTGAGTATGGCACTGTTTGATAAGGGACTAGACCAATAGGTCAGTTTGAACCTTGAAGTCAGTGGTTCAAACTTGTCAACCGTTCCTCGGAAATCCGATACAGGGTCGCTGTGAGTTGAGAGTTGGAACTTGACCGAACTTAAGAACAACAATAGTGTTGCTTATGTAGATGATATTAATTCATTACTCTAAATATGTTTCAAAACTCGAAACCAAATCTGTCTCCTGCTTTTAATTGTTACAACAACTCAAATTAAAATTCAATGTCACCACAAACTGCAGAAAAATACACGACGTTTCAACCAGTTGAAATGTTAAGACTTCATTTGTATTGACTTCGATTGATTCTCATGGTCTTTGCTCTTCTTCATGAAGTTGGAATTTTCACTTGCGATAAACAGAAATAATTGACATTATTCATTTTTGTCTAATGGGTATTTGTTTTGATATTGCACTATTTTATAATCTAAACTTTATTAACTGGTAACAATTTCATTATAGTTATTGTTAACTGTTATAAAAACAACTCTGATTCATAACGACCCTGTATAGTAAGGTTTCCAATGAGTGTCTGGTGGATTTGAACCAAAGATATTGCAGCTAG
>NW_006408688.1:2431876-2446852 GCF_000296735.1 Chrysochloris asiatica | reverse complement strand
TGAAAGCAATTTTCCATTAACTGCCAGTGGCCTCATTTGTTACACTCAGCCCTAGAGGGCCTCGAACCTCTGACTAGTCTTACATGGTCTGCAACACAGCACCACATAAAGACTCATTATTATCATTTATTTGTTATTAAGATAACATTTCTCATGTAACTTTTTGGTTTTAGTATTTAGCTGTTTTCCTACTTCAGTTTTACAAACTAGTGAATCATCATTTATGTCACTAACTTAAAAAAATGACATGGACACATAAAGATTAATATCCTAGACATTAGTGAGCTGAAATGAATTAGTATTCACAATTTTGATTATGACAGTCATATGGTTTACTAGACTGGGTGCAGGGAATGAAAAATTCAAATGAATAGTGTCACATTCATCACAAAAAGAACATTTCAAGATATAACTTGAAGTAAAATGTTGACTATGATAGGATAATATCCATATGCCTACAGAGAAGACCAGTTAATACAACTACTATTTAAAGTTACACACCAATCACTGAGCCAATAATGAAAGAAATTGAAAAAGTTTATCAGCTTTTTTAGTCTGATATTGATCAAATATGCAATCAAGATGCATTGATAGTTACTGGTGATTATGGAGTATGAAATTTGCAAATAAATAAGAAGGATTGGTAGCTGGAAAATATGGTCTTGGTTTTAGAAATGAAGCTAGAGATTCTGTGACAGAATTTTGTAAAACCAATGACTCATTCATTGCAAATAACTTCTTTCAACAATGTAAATGGCAACTATACACATAGATCTTGCTAGATGGATTAATCAGGAATCAAACTGATTGTGTCTGTGTGACGAGGTGATAAAGAAGCTCAGTACCTACAATCAGACAAAACAAGACCAGGAGCCAACTGTGGAACAAACCATCAGTTCTACATGCAATTCAGATTTAAGCTGAACAAAATTAAGACAAGTTCATGTTGAAGTTGAAGAAAAACATCCATGAAAGCAAATGTACAACTTTGTATATATGCCATCTGAATTTAAAGACCATCTCAGAAACAGATTTGATGCATTGAACACCAGTGACTGAAAATCATATGAGTTTCAGGATGCAATCATGAACATCATGAAAGAAGAAAACAAAGGGTCATTAAAAAAAAAAAAGAAAAAAAATTGGATATCAGAAGAGATTCTCAAAATGCTCTTGAGCATAATGCAGCTAAAGTATGAGTAAAATGATGAAATGAAAGAGATGAAAAGAGTATTTCAAAAAGCTGAACAAAATATTTGGAGAAGATTAAAGTATTATAATGAAATGTACAAAGTTAGAAAACCAAAAGAGAAAAATACGTTAAGCATTTCTCAAGCTAAAAGAAATGAAGAAAAATATTCAAACATCAATAAAATTTAAGAATTCATGTTTGGTAAAGTGTAGGGTCAGAGAAAAAGAGGAAGACCCTCAATGAGATGGATTGGTCAAGTGGCAGCATTGATGGACTCAAGCGTAGCAACAGTAGTGAGGTTGCCCAGAATCAGGTAGTGTTTCGTTCTACTGTGCATAAGGTCACTATGGGTCAGTACCGACTCGATGGCACCTAACAACAACAACAATAGGCAAAATATTGAACAATGCAAGGAGCATCCAAAGAAGGTAGAAGGAATACAGTCACTGTACCCAAAAGAATTGGCTAATGTTCAGTCATCTCAAGTGGTAAGCTATGATCAAGAAACAATGGTGTTGAAGGAAACGTCAAAGTTGCACTTATGGCACTGGCCAAAACAAGACTTCAGGGATTGATGGGATACCAACTGAACTCTTTCATCCAACTAATGAGGCACCAGCAAAATTTTGCAAAGGATATTTCAAAATTGGTTGCAACAGTAAACAGACACATAGTTACTAGCAATTCAGACTGGGTTCAAATAGGACATGGAAGGAAGGATATCATTGCTGACATCAGAAGGATCTTGACTGAAAGCAGATAGCACCAGAAAACTGTTCACTTGTGTTTTATTGACTATGAGAGGGTGTTTGACTATGGGGATCATAAAAAAACTATGGACAACATTGCAAAGAATCCCAGAACCATTGTGCTCTTGCATAACCTATACATACACCAAAGGCAATCATTCAAAATGAACAGGTAGTACTGAATGGTTTAAATCCTGAAAATGTATTTGCAAGGGGTGTACCCTTTCATTATACGTATTTATTCAATATGTAAAATGAGCAAATAGTCCAAGAAATTGGATTATATGAAGAAGAACATGGCTTTAAGGAGGGTACACTAAAAACATATGATAAGCAGATAACACAGCAAGTGAAGAGGAATTGAAACACTTAGCAATGAAGATCCAAGGCTATATCCCTCATTAGGTATTACAACTCAATGTCAAGGAAACAAAAATTCTCATAACTGGGCCAATTAACAACATCATGAATGGAAAAATATTGAAGTTATCAAGGATTTTGTAATACTTGGACCACACTCAATATTCATGGAAGCTGTTGCTGTTTGCTGTTAAGTGCCGTCGAGTCGGTTCCGACCCATAGCGACCCTGTACAGGGTTTCCGAGGGTGTAAACCTTTATGGGAGTAGAAAGCTTCATCTTTCTCCCGCGGAGCGGCTGGTAGTTTCGAACCACTGACCTTAAGGTTCGCAGCCCGATTCGTAACCACTACGCTACCAGAGCTCCTTATTCATGGAAGCAGTAGCCAAGAAATCAAGTGATGTATTGCATTGATTAAATCTGAGGCAAAAGATTTAATTAAAGTATTAAATGGCAAAGGTGTTATTTTGAAGACTAAGGTGTACCTGATCCAAGTCATCATAATTTCAATTGCCTCATATTCATGGGCAAGCTGGACAATCAATAAGGAAGACCAGAGAAGAGTTGATGCAATTGAATTATGTTATTGGTAATGACTATTGAAAGTATCATGAACTGTCAGAAGAACAAACAAATCTGTCTTGTAAAAAGACAGCCAGATGGCTCCTTAGAAGTGAGGTTGGAGAGATTTCATCTCATAATCTTTGAACTGGATATTTGGGATGGGGGGACCAGTTCCTATAAAAGGGCATCATGCTTGGTAAAGTAAAGTATCAGTGAAAAAGAAGACCTGCTTGGATTTACACAGTGACCACAAAAATTGTTTCAAACACCATCCTACTTGCTAAAACGCTTATAAATTCACTCCCCAACAAGTACCACCACCCCACCACTGTCACGTCCCTTCAACCCTCCTCTGGTGACATACTCGTCGTATAGCAGAAAATAACATATTTTGTTCTGGAAACATTTCTGATCATTTCCTTACAAAAGCATGAAATCTAAAATTGAATGCATAAAAGTGTAAAACATATTGGCTATAAAGTCTCAATGGATTTAGTTTATTTCATTTTTATAATTTAAGCATTCCAAGTATCACAATGACAATCTTTCCAAATACTCACTCTTTGGACAATGTTATTCATTCCTCTGAACCTTATTTGGAATACTTAATCTGTTCTGCTTCTTAATAGTTCAAAGTAAGATTATTTTGCTAATATATATGAGAAATACATAGTAAATACCTATTATAGTTAGTAAATATCTATTTGAAATTATTCTCATTATATTTTTACTGCCACAATATTTAGAATATACTAGGCATTTTCTTTCTGGAGTTTACCCTGTTTATTCTGTTGGCTAAAAATATTTTTCCTTTACCTACCATGTACAGAAAACAGTACATCATACCTTGAAATAGCCTCTCATTGTTTTTCCTACATCATATATTACCTTCCTATACTACCATCACCATTTCAACATTTATTTGCATATTTTTGCATTCCACATGAAATCTTATGAATATGATTTCAGCATTTTCCATTTGAATTGCAGTTTCAGCCTGATTCAGGAACCAGCAAAAATGTCCCTGACCAGACAGATACACAATGGTAAAGTATTATTCCCAATGTTGCAGAGCTAGGGAGACATCTAGGTTATTATTGGCTTTAATTATCACTCCCACAAGCTGTAATATTCTTTACTTTTGGTGATGCAGCACTCCACCAAGTGTGAAATCCTTCCCTGCTTTTGAAAATACCCTAGAAATGAACTGAATCACTGCCAGTCTGCTGTAGCAACTGAACACCCACTGATAAGTATAAGCAAGGGGCAAATTTATCATCACCAATAGAAAATAGGCTTTTTGAAAGTGAGATTTGAGACATCTAGCTGGCTGCTTACTAGCAGCAGTGTTCAGCAAAACCAAATCCACTTTCATTTAAAACTCACAAGGCATTTTATTCTCCCTGATTGGTATTCAAGTCAATGGAAAAGCACAGTCCTTTTTTTTTTTTTTTTTTTTTTTTTTTTACTGTGTATACATTTATTTATTGCCATAAAATTTAAACATGGAAATATCAAGATAAATGGCTCTCATTGTTAAAACCTTTAATTTCATATTCCACTTCCATCCACAATGTCTGCTTTTTTTCCTTTAGTGAGATGCTTCCGGCGCAAATCAGACCTGAGGATTTTGAATATACTCCATTTATCGACTCTTCTGGAAACCCAACCCACACAATCTCAATTTCTATGCCTCTTAAGGCAAGGCTTATACAAACATACCACATAAAGACATATACTATTCAGACTGAAATCATTTCACAATGATTCACTTCTGAATATTACCTCAGGGTTTCAGCAGCTTCTTTAGTTTCCATAGTAAGACCACAGTGAATTCCTGACTGGCGCTATGCTCTGAATTTCAGATCTAGGGAAGAATAGTTATTAAAGGCAGCAGAAGAAAAAGATGCAACTGTGTGTAAGAGTTTCTGTATACTTGTTAGATTTTATAATACTTTATTTTAGTTATCTGAATCATACATTAGAATTTGCCGTTATAAATCAAAAGAAAAGTTCGTAAGTGTTTTTTAAGTTTAGCAAAGGTACATTAGAAATGTATTTAATGCCACTATTTAGCGTAAAAATCACCAGTGGCATCAAACATTGGATTGTTGTATTTGCATTATTTTTTTTAATTGTTAGACATTTTCTACTGATATTTCCTATGATTGGTTTATTACTATATTAAAAGTCTGCAACTGTGTGCCACATAGCAAGTGGCCGTTGATACAGCAAAAATGTATGAACTCAAAACTGTCATTTACCTATGTTCAATGTTACATTCTTTTGTGTGCCTGCAATTTTTAAGTCTTGTAGTCCTTGAAATTATAGGTATGAAATCCACAAGGTAAATCAAATCTGAGAAAAACAATAACTGCGAAATCAGTTTCTTTTGGCTTGACACTCTTGTTTCTACTGATGTTGGAAATGGGAAAACTTGTAGTGACTTTATAAATGGTAGGAGATATTTGATTTTAAAGCTTGTAAAGGAGATTTATTTTTCAGGGACTACTGCTCTAACATAGTATTATGCTAAAGCATGGCAGTGGTGGTGGTTCAGTGCTGCTGTGTTGGTTCTGATTCATAACAACTCTGTATAGGGTTTCCGAGGCTGTAAATCTTTACGGGAGCAGAAGTCTTATCTTTGTCTTGCAGAACGTCTGGTAGTTTTGAACTTCTGACCTTGAGATTAGCAGCCTGATTTATAACCACTAAGCTACCAGAGCTCCTTATTGCAGAGCATAGTATTGCATATAAATACAGATATTATACATTTTTCCAGGGTGGGGGGTATGACAAAAGAAATAAAAGTATAGGCAAAAATCATGCCAAAAGAAACAATTTTGTTTTAAATAAGTACACCTAGTAAATATGTAGACCATTTCTATAATTTAGACAGAACTTTCCCTATTTCTCAAAACAATAATTCTCCTAGACATTATTATTTGAGAATAAATTACAATATTAGTTCAAGTCAAGATTTATAATTGCACATCATCACAAACAGTTCAGAATGAGCAGTCCATTTGCCAGTGTTCTGAACTATGTCTAATAATTGCAGCTATCATTGCTGCCGACCATGTAATATGAACATGCAAATATTCTCTGTGTTATGGCACTTTAGGACACCTGGAGACTTTCCATTCTAGCTATTATAATCAGCGGCAGAAGCCAATTTCCTTCAAACCATATTTTTTAAGCTGGGGAGCATTAGCCAGGAGAAGTGAAAATGACAAGGCACTAAGAATATGAACAGAATGAACATCCTGGAAAGAAGTTTATAGGACGATGACTGCAATAAAAACTGATTTAAAAAAAAAAAAAAACCTGCCCAGTGATTTAGATGGTGAGCTGTCTTTAAGTTTTAAACACTTTGAGAGAGAGTGTGTAAATTTCTGTCCCAATTCCATGGTATTACTGAAAGAAATAAGAATATGACTAGACTGCATTTGCTCTTGAAATACTTTCAAATTTGGTCTGGATGAAATAAAAATGGCATGAAAATGTCAGCTGAGTCTTTGAAGATTTAGGGTACGCTGCTCTGAGAGCTAGGTGATGGCACATATCAGTAATCTAGGCAGTTCTTTCTACTCTGATTTCATCTTTGAAGAGAACTATTTCAGACTTAGTTTATAGAAAGAAAAATTAGGAACCCTCTCCCTCCCAATAATAATGCTGTGAAATATTCATTTAAATGGGAATGCTTAAGTAGGGTAATAACGGGTGAAATAAAAAAAAAAAATCAGTTGAAAAATATGTTTTAAATTCAAATTACAAATGCATGTTTTTCTTTTGTTCGTTAATTCAATAAACATTTGCTACTGTGGCTTTCTTCAATGTAAGTGGGATTTTGAAATGATATCGTCAGATTTATGGAGTGACCATATTTGGAGATATAAAAAGTTAAACCTCCTATTGTGATTAGTGCTTAACAGAAGAGACGAATCAATTGAAATCAGTAATAACATTGAATGGATAATTTGACAAATAAATATTTTACTATCACCAAAGAGTGTTGTTACCTCTGGATCTCTCAATAGCAAATAAAAACCCAAGATGAAGACAAATATAGAAGGTTTTAACTATGACTAGGCCATATATATGAAGGCTATACTTCAATCCCATCACTTCAGGTTGGTGTGTACATGGAGAAAACATGGAACAAAATAAAGCATGAGTATAACAAAATTAGGAAATAACAAGATGTTAGAATGATTATTTGTATTTGACTGTGAAAATGGGGAATTGGAATTTGGGATATGAAGACATATAATCAGATGAAGTTGGGTATTTAGTCACCTTATCAAATCACCGTATCTAACTGGGACCTCTAAATCATTAAATTTCTAATGAATGCCCCATTTCATTGAAACCTACTCATATCCCCATAGTCCAAAGCTCTTCTTTTCCAAGCTCCCATAGTGTTTTATTTGTATTTCTTCCACATATTATTTATACAAATGCTTTTTTTTTTTTCTCTTTTATAAAAAGAACAAAGTCACATTGCTTGAATTTTACTTAAACTTCAAAGAGATGCGACATAATATCCAGGAAACAAACAAACTCTCAGCAAACATAGAAGGGTTACACAAAGGGCTCCATAAAGTTCAGGAAAAAACAGAATTAAAAAATTATATAATTTTCCCACAAACATTTTGAAGTCCCTTTGTATGTACAGCAAGGCTAATCTAAAGAAAAATATCTGAACCCATTTCACAGTCAGTATTGGAAGTAAGGTGGCAAGCAAAAAAGTGGAATTTGCAAACGCTAAGAAAATATTCCAGTTCAAGGATATACTAATTAATCACTCCAAGAGGTAAAGTTTGAGTGTAGTTTTAGTGTAGTATTTTAACTTGTTGTTGTTGTTAAGAGCCATCGACTTGGTTCCAACTCATAACAACTCTGTATAGGTTTACTAAGGACAAGCTGGTAAGTTTGAGCTACTGACCTTGTGATTCAAACCAACCTTACAGTCCAGTGAATAATCCTACAGCACAACATCAGGACACCTTAACTTGTTTAGTAGAGCAAAATTTTCTCATTCAAATCACAATTCTAAGTGATCGAGGCAAGTTATTTAACCATTCTAAGTCTGCAAATTTAAGTCTTAAAAGAAATATATTGCATACTTATCTTATATTGCTGTTCTCCAGATGATGAAATCTGAAGAACAGATATGACACATTAAACACTATAGACCAAAGACTAGAAGAATTGTGGGATGACATCAAGAATATCATACAGGAAGAAAGCAAAAAAAAAAATCATTAAGAAGACAAGAAAGAAGGCAAAGATTAAAATGGGTGTTAGAAAAGACACTGAAACTAGCTCTCCAGCGTAGAGATGCAAAAACAAATGGAAGAAATAAGGAGGTACAAGAGCTGAACAGAACATTTCAAAGGTCACATCCAGAAGGTGATGAAATGCGCAAAGATCTGGAGTCAGAAAACAAAAAGGGAAGAACACACTCAGCATTTCTCAAGCTGGGGGAACTGAAGAAAAATTCAAGCCTCAAATTTTTGTTATTGAAGGATTCTCTGAGCAAATTATTGAATGATGCAGAAAGCATCAAAAGAAGATGGTAGTAATACTCAGAGTCATTGTACCAAAAGGAAATGGTTGATGTTCAAACGTTTCAAGAGGTAGAGCATATGATCAAACGCCAATAACCCTGAAGGAGGAAGTCCAAGGTGCATTGAAGGAATTGGCAAAGAAAAAGGCACCAGTAATTGATAGAATAAAAATTGAAATCTTTCAAGAAAATGAGGCAGCACAGGAGGTACACACTCTTCTATGCCAAGAAATTTGGAAGACAACTATCTGGCCAACTGATTGGAAGAGATCTGTATTTTTGCCCATTCAAAAGAGAGGTGACCCAATGGAATGCAGAAATCATCAGACAATATCTTTGATATCCCATGCAAGTAAATTTCTACTAAAGGTAGTACAGAAATGGCTGCAAGCATACATTGACAGAGAACTTCCAGAGGTTCAAGCCGGATTCAGAAGAAGTCATGGAATGAGGGATATCATTGCTGATGTCTGATGAATCTTGGTTGAAAAAAGAACATCAGAAAGATGTTTACCTGTGCTTTATTGACTATGCAAAGGCTTTTGATTGTGTGTGTCATGACAAGCTATGGACAACATTGCAAGTATGAGTATTCCGGAACACTTAATTGTGCTCATGAGGAATCTGCACATGGACCAAGAGGCAGTTGTTCAAACAGGACATGGAAACACTGAATGTTTTAAAATTAAGAAAGGTGTGCGGCAGGGTTGTATTCTTTCACCATTCTTATTCAACCTTTATGCTGAGCAACTAATACGAGAAGCTGAGTTATATGAAGTAAAACATGGCATCAAGATTGGAGGAAGACTCAGTAACAACCTGTGATACACAGATGATACAACCTTGCTTGCTTAAAGTGAAGAGGAGTTAAAATATTTACTGATGAAGATCAAAAAGCAAAGCCTTTGGTATGGATTGCATCTCAGTGTAAAGAAAACAAAAATCCTCACCACTGGACCAATAAACAATGTTCTTATCAACAGAGAAAAGTTTGAAGTTGTCAAGGACTTCATTCTTTTTTGGATCAACTATCAACACTCATGGAAGCAGCAGTCAAGAAATCAAACAACGTATTGCATTAGGCAAATCTGTTGCACAAGACCATTTTAAAGTGTTGAAGAGCAAAGATGTCACTAAGGTGAACCTGACTCAAGCCATGGTATTTTCAATAACCTCATATGCATGCAAAAGTTGGATAGTGAATAAGGAAGACTGTAGAAGAATTGATGTTTTTGAGTTATAGTGTTGGAGGAGAAGTGCCATGGGCTGCCAGAAGAACAAAAAGATCTGTGTTGGAAGAAGTACAGCCAGAGTGCTCTTTGGAGGCTAAGACGGCCAAACTTCGTCTCTCATACTTCAGACATATTGTCAGGATGGACCAGACACTGGAGAAGGATATCATGTTTGGTAAGGTCATGTTTGGTCAGAAAAAAAGAGGAAGACTCCAGCGAGATGGATTGGCAAAGTGGCAGCATCAATGGGCTCGATCATGGCAACAATCATGAGGTTGGCCCAGGACCAGGTAGTTTATTCTGATGTGCATAAGGTCACTATGAGTCTGCACCTAACTTGATGGCACCTAACAACAACAGCTAATAGTGTTATTGTGAGTATACAATGAGCTAATAATAATAATACAAGGGTAAATTTAAAAATATGTATATATTTCTACAATATGATTGTTGTTGTTATTGTTAAATGTCATTGAGTTGGTTCTAATTCATAGTTACCCTGTGTAGGGTTTCCCAGGAGTGGCTGGTGAGTTTCAAACACTGACTTTTCAGTTCAAACTGACCTTGCAGTCCAATGTTTATCCTACAGTGCTATACCATAGAAACATTTATAAAACAAAAATATAAACACTGTGAAGCTCATTTTCTCCATATATCCTTTATCTAGGTCAGTTTACTTCTGAAGGTCCTATTTCCATCTTTCTAGAGCCCTGCACTGGTATCCCCAAAGTCAGTGGCTCAAACCCACCAAAAGCTTGGAACTGACTCAAAGGCACTTAATAACACCAACAATAGCAATTTCATTGTAGGATAAGCACTAGTCTGTTAACTGAATAATTGGCAGTTCAAACCCATGAGCAATTCCTCAGAAACTGAATACATGGTCACTATAAGAAGGACTCCTGATGTGGCACTGTGGGTTAACACACCAGACTGCAAAGCTGTTTGAACTGCAAGGCCGGTGGTTCAAGCTCACCAGCTGCTCCTTGGAAACTCTACACAGCATCACTATGGGTTGGAAGCGACTCAACAGCACTTCACAACAACAACATAAGAAGGCTGGAAAGAAAGACATAATCAGTAGTTGGAAAATACGGCCTTGGTGATAGAAATGATAGAATTTTATTCATTGCAAAATTCTTTTTAAAACAACATAAAAGGCAAATATACACATGAACCTAACCAGATGAAATACATGGGACACATTGACTACATCTGTGAGAAGAGACAGTGGGAAAGCTCAATATCAGCAATCAAAACAAAACCAAGGGAAGATTCTACAACAGACCATCACATGCAAGTTCAGCCCAAGCTGAAGAAAATTAAAACAAGTCCACAGCAGCCAAAATATGACCTTGAATATGATGTTAGATGTCTAAGAGTTGATTCTGATAAATAGCGCCCCTATGTACAACAGAATGAAACACTGCTGGGCCCTGCACCATCTTCACAATCACGACTTTTAAACTCATTGCTGCTGCCTCTGTGCCAATCCATCACATTGGGGATCTCCCTCTCTTTCAATGACCTACCACTTTACCAAGCTTGATGTCTTTCCCCAGAGATTGGTTCCTCCTGATAATATGTCTGAACTGTGAGAGACCAAGTCTCACTATCTTGGCTTCTAAGGAGCACTGTGATAGTATTTCTTCCAACACAGAGTTGTTTGTTCTTCTGGCAGTCCATGGCACATTTATTATTCTTCTACAACACCATATATCATATGTATCAATTCTTCTACAGTCTTTCTTATTCATTGTCCAACATTCACATACATATGAAGCTACTGAAAATACCATGGCTATGGTCAGGAGCACCTTAGTCCTCAAACTGACATCTTTCCCTTTGAACTCTTTAAGGAGGCCTTGTTCAGCACATTTGGTCAATGCAGTTTGTCTTTTGATTTCTTGACTGCTTCTTCCATAAGTGTTGATAGTGAACCAAACAAATTGAAGTCTTTGAACTTCAGTCGTATCTCCAATTATCATGATGTCATTTACTGGTCCAATGGTGAGGTTTTTAATTTTCTTTATAATGAGATGTAACCCATGCTGAAGGCAGTGGTCTTTGATATTCATCAGTAAGTATGTTAAGCCTTCTTCACTATTATCTACATATTGTGCATTGTTAATGCATCTTCCTTCAATCCTTCAATTCTTCTTCATATAATCCATCTTCTCAGATTATTTGCTCAGCATGCAAATTGAATAAGTATGATGAAAGAATAAAACCATTCAGTATACTCTTGTTCTGTTCAAACAAATGCTTCTTGGTCTATGAACAGGTTCCTCATGATCAAAATTAAGTGTTCTTGAATACCCATTCTTTTCAATATTATCCATAGCTTTTCATAATCCACATAGTCAAAAGCCTTTGCATAGTCAGTAAAGCACAGGTAAACATCTGATTTAAAGAGATCCATGTTGTGCGCATTCCAAAGAGAGGTGACCCAACAGAATGCGGAAATCATTGGACAATATCATTACTATTACATGCAAGTAATATTTTGATAAAGATAATTTAAAAATTACTGTAACAGTGTAGAGGTGCAAACTCTGAAAGGGAACTGCCAGAGATGCAAAACAGATTGAGAAGAGGATATGAAGAGGATATGGAAATATATATATATATATATGTCAGATGGATCTTGGCTGAAAACAGAATATACCAGAACATTATCTACTTGTGCATTGACTATGAAAAAAGCTTTGAGCTATTTGGATCATGACAAGCTATGCATAACATTGGGAAGAATGGGCTTTCCAGCACTTTTAGTTGTGCTCAGGAGAAACCTGTACATAGACCAAGAATCAGCCATTCAAAAAGAATGAGGAGACACTGAATGGTTTAAAATCAGGAAAAGATGTTCTCCAGGGATGTATTCTTTCACCATGCTTATTCAATCTGTATGCTGAGCAAATAATCTGAGAAACTGATTTATATGAAGCAGATAGTGGCCACAGGTTTGGAGGGAGACCATTAAAAACCTACAATATGCGAATGATAACAACCTTGCTTGCTGAGAATGAAGAGGACTTAATATACTTACTGATGAAGATCAAAGTCCACAATCTTCAGTATGGGTTGCACCTCAGTGTAAAGAAAACAAGAATCCTCACTACTGAAACAATACAAAGTATCACAATGCATGGAAAAAAGATTGAAGTTGTCAAAGACTTCATTTTGCTTGCATCCACTATCAACACTTATGGAAGCAAGAATCAATAAATCAAAATACATATTGCATTAGACAAATTTGCTGCATGAGACCTCTTTAAAGTGTTTAAGAGCAGATATTGATTTGGGAACTAAAATGTGCCTGGCTCAAGACATAGTATTTTCAATTGTCTCATATGTATGTGAAAATTGAACCATGAATAAGGAACCAATGAAGAACTGATGCATTTGAGTTATGGTTTTGGAGGAGAATATTAAAGGTACAGGTACTTTTACATGGACAGTACATGGACTGCCAGGAACTTACAACACAAATCTGTGTTGTAAGAAGTACAATCAGAATGCTCCTTAGTAGCAAGGATGCAGAGACTTCCTGCTTCATACTTCAGGCATATTATCAGGAGGGACAAGTCCCTGAAAAAGGATATCGTGTTTGGTAGTTGTTGTTGTTAAGTGCCGTCGAGTCGGTTCCTACCCATAGCAACCCTGTACAGGGTTTCCGAGGGTGTAAATCTTTACGGGAGTAGAAAGCCTCATCTTTCTCCCGCGGAGCGGCTGGTAGTTTCAAACCGCTGACCTTAAGGTTCGCAGCCCGATTCGTAACCACTACGCTACCAGAGCTCCTTGAAAAAGGACCTAATCCCTGGTAAAGTCAAGGGTTAGTGAAAAAGTAGAAGACCTCTAATAAGATGGATTGGCACAGAGACAGCAGCATAATGATAATTATTTGGATGACTCAGAACTGGGAAGTGTTTAATTCTGTTGTACACATGGTTACTATGAGGTGAAGACAACTCTAAAGCACCCAATAAAAAATAGTAAGAATCAACTTGATGACACTTTACAACAACAATAACAACTCTTTCCCAAAGAACTCTACCCTTTTCAATTTACGCCATCTCAAAATGGTTGTTTTGGCATCCATGAGGATCTCAGATCATGTTCCTTTGAAATATTCATTGAATTTTGAAAGCAAAAATAAGTCAGAAGAGGAAAGTTCAGGGCTGTAGGGTAAATGAGGTAGTGCTTAAGAACAAAGTTCAGATAGGACAGGCCTTGCCATCCATGCAGAATGAGTGGTACATTGTCATAATGGAAAAAAAATTCCTCTCCGTAAGTTTTTTAGCCTTTTTCTCACAAATGCAACTTTCAATTTTCTTAAAAACCTTCTTCATAATAAGCCCCCATGATTTCCCTGTGCCCTTTGAGTAAATATATCAAGATTATCCCACGGGAATCCCACAATACCATAGTTAAAACCTTCTGAGCTGACCTCTCAGCCTTAAATTGATTTTTGAGGTCTTCCTGACTCTGCTTAAAATGTTTCAGTCATGTAAAAATTATTGTTTCATGTGAGGCATCATTCCTGAAAACTTGTTGCAAAACTTTAATGATTTGGGAAGATGTCCACTGGAGAGTTTTGTTTAAAATTTGATATTAGCCCTAAACTCAAAATCATTATTCCCCCCAGGGCACAAAATGTATCCCTTGTTTTTAAGATACCTGAGGAAGATAAAGAGAATTTGTGTATAGTCATCTACTGATCACAGAGAAATGTTTAAACTCATTTTGGAATAAACGCATGCCTGCAGGAATTGGAGCCCTACTAATGGTGCTTTTCGACTTGATATAAATTTTGTACAGAGCTGTTTAAGTACTTTAAATGCAGCAATATGTATTTATGTGTGTATATACATATGTTTGTGCATATAGATATACAAACAAATATATGAAGAAACAGCATCAATTCGTTTCTAAGAGCGGAAATTACAGAATCAGAACAGGGTTTCAATTCAGCTTTGCAGCTTATAACTGAATGACTTTGAAGAAGTTGTACATTTTCTCTATATCTTTCTTCATCTGTAAAATGGGATAATAATAATAATACCTATATCTTACATTTTCTTAGAAATATTGAGTAAGTCAATGCACTTATACTGCCTAGAATAATTTCTATCACATAAAATAATCTGTATACTATTTTGCTAAGAAGAGGACTTGAAACATTTACTTATGAAGATTAAAGAGCACAGCCTTCTATATGGATTACATCTCAATGTCAAGAAAACAAAAATCCTCACCACTGGACCAATAAACATCATTCTTATCAATGGAGAAAAGATTGAAGTTG
>NW_006408688.1:2428430-2431181 GCF_000296735.1 Chrysochloris asiatica | reverse complement strand
GGCACATAACAACAACAACAACAACATACCATTTTGCTAAATTGAAATAATATTTGTGTTAGGTAACACCAGAATATTATTAATAACCTTAGCAAAGAATATTATACAGGAATAGTGAATTTCTGATATCAATATGCCCATTTCTAGAATGCTGAAATCTTCATAGTTGAGGAAACATAACGACAGTATATGTACTACATGAACATTGGTCTTTTTTATCTGTCACTTGAAATTTTGCTATAGATAAAGATTACACACTTCAAGCTTGTTAGAAAACTTGTTCAAATTTTCTGAACAGAAACTACAAGGCAAATTCTGAAAGCTAAAATATAGTTACTTAATTGGAAATTGGCCAGCAATTTTGGGGGGGGGTTATCACTGTCACTATAAAATAATAGAAAAATTCTTAATTTAAGAGTAGAAGTAGGAAAAAAAAATGATGGAAGAGGACAGTAAGGGAAAATAATACATGCCAAGTCATATATGAAGGGGAAATATTATTCAAAATGAAAACTAGAACTTAATTAAAAATTAATTTGCCTCAGAAAATAAGAAAGCCTTAAAATATTGCGTTACATAAACAATGAGCTGTATCTTTTTAACCAACATAGATATATTTGAGGCTTAAATATGCCATAAATACCCAAGACGCTGTATTTTACTGCAAGCAAACATTTATTTTTTAAAATTTGTTCCAGAATTTCCCAACTTTGACACTATTGACATTTTGGGTTGCATCATTATTATTACTATTTTTAATGTGAAGATCTATACTGTGCATAAGGAATTCTGGTGGTGCAGAGGTTAAATGCTCAGTTGCTGATTGAAAGATTGAATCCACCCAGAGGGCACTTCCAAAGAAAGCCTTGTTAATCCACTTCCAAGAGATCACAGTCCATGAAAGTTGTATGGAATGCAGTTCTACTGCAAAACAGATCAGGCAGTATTAGTAAGAATCAACCGGACCCTAACCGTTTTTGTTTCTTTGTTTCATTGTTTTTAGGTTTTGGGTGCTACACATTGTTAGATGTTTAGCCACATCCCTGGGCTCCACTCCAGTCTTCATAAACAAAAACGTCTCAAGGGAAAAATAAAATCACCTTCAGATGGAGACCACTGATTTAACCAATCTGAGCGAATAATCTTAGATTTGGATGACAATTTGGCAATCATATATTGAACTTTTAACATTAAACAGTCAATTTTATGCTTAAATTCTTCAATTAATGTCCATCCAGTTCCCATTGAAATTTACCTGTGGGTAAGAATTAACTTTCTCATGCTCAACTTTCACATTATCCATTGTATTTTACTCATTGTGTGGTATTTTTTATGAGCTTTACTTCTCTGGGGCAGATTTTAGTATATTATATTCTTCTGTTTGATTTTTTCTTATTCTGGGATGGCAGGTGCAACCGTTCTTTTCCCCCACTGAGTGTCTACACATCATAGCTTTTAACCCTTCAAGTAGATATCAAATAATACAGATGCAGTGTAAGGGTAACAAAGTACTCCCATAAATGTTGCTAAGATTTCATTGTCTTTGCTCCAGATTCTGTGCGCACAACCGAAGTAACATTACTTTTTTAAAGTAGCCATATTAAACTGTTTAGTTATATCAATTTGAAAACAAGAAAATACTGGTCTCCATTTCCATTTTCTCTGCTCCTGTATTTACAGCTTGTTTCCTGTATTTTTGCCATTGTTGTTAAATACCATCGAGTTGGTTCCAACTCATAGTGACCCCATATAGGGTTTCCAAAGAGTGGTTGATGGATATAAAACTAATGTTCTTCCATGTAAACTATCACATAATTCACAATAAGACATTTTTAAAAAAAGAGTGATTGATGGGTTTGAATCATCAACTTTGTGGTTAGCAGTCCAGTGTTTAAATTTTTAGTGATCTTTAAAACAATGTTAATTCGAGGGACATGTCCTATTTTCATAACTATTATTCCTCATTTATGCTTCCCCACAAAGAAGATGGTCAAAATACTTAACAGTGGAAAAGTCAGAAGCACTGATTAATCAATCAAAATAGATTGGAAACCTGCCATAAATGACAAGTAGAGCAACAGTTGTATGTATCTACTGAAAACCAGCTGTATTCTAACAAGTGGTTTTTAAAGATAATTTAAGACCCTACATCAGGCTCTACTCATCTCACCTACTATTTTACTCTGTCCAGATTATTTGGGTCCTGACTGCAGTATAGTGAATTATTTAATGACTCTTCTAGCCATAGTCTTTTTTTTTTAAATAATGTTTTAATGTGAATTATGTGATAGTTTACATGGGAGAACATTACTTTTACATTCATCTTACCGTATATCATTTCATTGCCATGGTTAGAATCCCCTCCATGCATCATCAACCAACCAAAGGGTAAACACTACAAGCCTGTCCCCTGGTCTTCAGCACACAGTCCCTCTCCTTCTCTGGGTCTAAAGTTCCCAACTGCTCCATCTCCTCACATCATCATCTCTGCATCCATCTCAGGCATCACTGCTTGAGTAGGGTCTGCTCTCTGCTCTTCTCCCTTGATGGTCCCAGGGACTCCACTCCTAGGCTGAAAAGTTAATCACTCCCCTCCTTGCTACAAAACATCTACCTGATAACAATTATTCACTATTGTATCTCAAGAGACCCATCCACAATTCATTTCATCAGCCCCGCCTAGACAGATTGGATACTATTCAGCAGAGAATCTACCTTCCTTCACGCCCTCTGAATCTAGGTTCCTTCTTG
>NW_006408688.1:2425773-2426380 GCF_000296735.1 Chrysochloris asiatica | reverse complement strand
ATATCTCATTGTTGTTTTGATTTGCATCTCTCTAATGTTTAGTGATCGTGAACATTTCTTCATATGTTTGTTGGCTGCCCAGATCTCTTCCTTGGTGAAGTGTCTGTTCATGTTCTGTGTCCATTTTTTAATTGGGTTATTTGTCTTTTTCTTGTAGAGGTGTTGTAGTTTCCTATACATTTTAGAAATGAGCCCCTTGTTTGATATGTCATTGCAAAAGATTTTTTCCCATTCTGTGGGTTCCCTTTTTACACTTCTGATGAAGTCTTTTGATGAACACAAGTTTTTAATTTTAGTATGTCCCACTCATCTATTTTGTCTAGTTTTGTTTGGGTGGTTTTCAAAATGTTTTGTAGTCTGTGTATTCCCTGAATTAGTGCCCTTACATTTGTCCTGATTTTTTAAATTAATGGCCTTCATAATTCTGGGATTCACGTTTAGGTCCTCAATCCATGTTGAATTGGTTTTTGTATAAGGTGTGAGGTGAAGGTCTTGTTTCAATATTTTGCATATCATTTTCCAGTTTTGCCAGCACCATCTGTTGAAGAGACTATCCCCTCCGCATGTGATATATCTAGGGGTTTTGTCAAAAATCAGTTGGCTGTAC
>NW_006408688.1:2419230-2423887 GCF_000296735.1 Chrysochloris asiatica | reverse complement strand
TTTTGTAGTTTTCTTTGTATAAGTCCTTTGTATCTCTGGTTACATTTGTTCCTAGATATTTCATCCTTTGGGTGGCTATTGTAAATAGTATTGCTTTCCTTATGTCTTTTTCAATGATGTCATTTTTGGTATAGAGGAATCCAACTAATTTTTGTATTTTGATCTTATATCCTGCCACTTTGCTGAATCTTCCAATGAGATCTAGTAGCTTTTTTATTGAGTCTTTGGGGTTTTCTACGTATAGGATCATATTGTCTGCAAATAGTGAGAGTTTTACTTCTTCCTTGCCAATTTGGATGCCTTTAATTTCCCTGTCTTGCCATATAGCTTTTGCTAAGACCTCCTGCACAATATTGAATAGGAGTGATGACAAAGGGCATCCTTGTCTGGTTCCTGTTCATAGTCTTTTTAAACTCCCATCAAATGGTCTGGATAAGAGAAGGTAGGGAAGATGCTAATGAATATGATTTACAGGATCATGATTATAAACACTTGGAAATCTAATGAAGAGATTGATCAATGTTATCATCCTGCTGGGTTTAAAATGATCCATCTATGAAGCAGGGAGGTGGGGTGGGGAGGAATCTCATTACCATGAAAGAAGTCAAGCCAGGAGTAGAGTATATCCTTTTTAACCAGAGATTCCTTCATAGTGAACCTCATTGATCGAGGGACAGAAAGCTGTTGCACCAGAGGAATATCACAGAAGCAGCAGCAGTAGACCTAAGAGACAGAGAATGAGACAGTCCTGTGGGCCTCCTAGCACACAGAGGAAGTAAAACTGAGTGACTTGGGGCAGGAGCTTAGCTTGCATAGTTGGTTTCCTCCAGACACTAAATTGGAGGGCAGCTATGTTTACTAACCCACAAAGGTAGAGCCAAGTACCTTCAGGCTGAGGCTTATGGTAAAGTAACGTGTCCTGTGGGCATTTATCATCAGTCCTAAAATCACTTTGTAGCATTGACTAGGAAGACAGACGCCTGCCTGTGGACATGATAGAAGAGAGGCTTTCCTGATTGGAGAAACTATGCCCTGAACATTTCTGATTCTGAAATGTAAACTATTAACTTCTGTAATAAGCTTCAAAACTGTGAGCATGGTATCTGAGTTCTAGGGTTTTCTTAGATGAATTTAACTCAAATCACTTGGAAAAAAACTCCATCCTTATTCTTCCAACTCCAAATAAAACTGATAACTATTTTGTGTTTTCCTTAATGACTTTCCAAATGCCTACTCTGGGCTTCTCAGCAATCTTGATAATTGTCCTACTTTTACTACTCTTAATATGAGATAGTTCTTTGCCAGTCAGAGTTGCTCATGCTTATCACATTTATTCTTCAACATTTTTTTATTCTAAGTCAATTTATTGTGCCATAAAACTTGATCAGATTGTATGCTAGGCTTTTTCACAAAATTGATCAACATTTTTTATAGACAAATTACCACATCGTCTGCTTGAACAGCACAAATAATGAATGAACAATTAAATAAAGAATTTATATGCTAAGTATTTTATTTTGCAATCTATAATCCTTTAAAGACTTTTTTTTTCTTTACACTTCATCTCATTCCTAAAAATAATAAAGTCTGTGGATTTGATATGGTTACCATAAGACATATGAAAAAAAAAAAAACTGGTAATATATTAAAAAACAAAACAAAACAAAAAACAAGATCATGGAGAAAAAT
This sequence comes from Chrysochloris asiatica, assembly GCF_000296735.1. Lineage (NCBI taxonomy): Eukaryota > Metazoa > Chordata > Mammalia > Afrosoricida > Chrysochloridae > Chrysochloris > Chrysochloris asiatica. Next base: position 2,422,198 of record NW_006408688.1, on the reverse strand, counting down.
AATAAACAATTATTACAAAATTTCTAATTTGAAGATGCATTGTTGTTGTTATGAGGTGCCATCAAGTCAGTACTGACTCATAGCGACCCTATGCATAGCAGAATGAAACACTGCCCGATTCTGGGTCAACCTCTCTATCGTAGCCACGCTTGAGCCCATTGATGCTTCTGCTTGGCCAATCCATCTTGATGAGGGTCTTCCTCTTTTTCTCTGATCCTCCACCTTACCAAACAAGATATCTTTCTCCAGAAACTGGTCCCTTCTGACAATGTATCTGAGGTATGAGATAAGACCCCAAAAAAGTACACTGTTTTCATACATTTCCAATGTCCAGCTTAATATCTAATATCTAATTATAAATTTTTTATGTGAACAAATAAGAAAAAGTGTCCTCAGATACAAGTATTTTTTATAGTATATCCAGTTTGATATTGTTGTAGTTGTTAAGTGTTGTTGAATTGTTTTTGACCCATAGTGACCCTGTATAGAGTTTCCAAGGGGCGATGGGTGAGCTTGAACTGCTGACCTTGCAGTTCAAACCGACTTTACAGTTTAGTACATTATCACCCAGCACCACACAGGACTCCATACCCTCTATTTCATTTTTGCACATTTCTTTTAGGGAAAATTGTATTAGGAAAAAGATTTTTTAGGAAAATAAAATTGTATTAGTAAAATATTAAGTCAAGAAAAAGCAATAATTGATGCTTTTAATTTATTTTAGTGATATCTAGCACCAAAAATTCTGCTACCTCTAAAACATTATAAATAATCTAAGAGGAATTTTTGCTACAGAATATCTGGAAGATTATTTTCCAAACACAGTGATCTAACAGGATTTTGTTATAGTTTAAATAAATCAGCAAAGACCACTTATTACTCACTGGTAAGCTTTCTTTCTTCTTTTCTTTTTTCCCCTGTAGAATTTAGACCTATTGCTGTTGTTGTTGTTAGGTGCCATAGAGTCAGTTCCTACTCATAGTTACCTTATGAACAACTGAACAAAACACTACCTGGGTCTGTGCCATGCTCACAATTGTTGTTTAAGCCATTGTTGCTGTCACTGTTTTGGAGGTCTTCCTCGTTTTCTCTGACCCTCCATTTTACCAAGCATGATATCCTTTTCCAGGGATTGATCCCTCTAGATAACATATCCATAGAATGAGAGATGAAGTCTTACCATACTTCCTTCTAAGGAGCATTTTGCCTGTACATCTTTCAACACAGACTTGTTTGCGTTTTTGGCAGTCCATGGTACTTCAATTAATCTTTGCCAACAAAGCAATTCAAAAGTTTGGATTCTTCTACAGCCTTCCTTATTCATTGTCCACATTTCCCATGTGGATTATTGTTATCAAGTTCTGTTGAGTGAGTTCCTACTCATAGGGGCCCTGTATAGGGTTTTCCTAAGAGCAGCTGATGAGCTTGAACCACTGACCTTGTGGTTCAAACTGACCTTACAGTCTATTGCATTAATCCACAATTCCACAGCAGGACTCCATGCAGATTAGTGGTGGTGTTCTTTTGCTGAGGAGTTGGTTCCAACTCAAAGTGATCCTATATATGGTTTCCGAGGCTGTAAATCTACAGGAGCAGAAAGTTTCATATTTCAGATTGGTGATGGTGGTGTGCTGTGGGAGTTGATTCCAACTCTTAGCAGGGTTCCCAACTCTATGTAGGGTTCCCAACTCTATAAATATTTACAGGAGTAGAAAGCCTCATCTTTCTCCAGTGGAACAGCTGGTAGTTTTGAACTGCAGACCTTGGTGTTAGAAGCCCAACTTGTAACCACTGGGAGACAACTGGAAATACCATGGCTTGAATTTTGTGTACTTTAGTCCTCAAGCTGATATCTTTGTTCATTAACACTTGAAAGAGGCCTTTTGCAGCAGATTTGCCTCAGGCAATATATCCTTTGATTATTTGGTTGCTGCCGGAATCTTGTGAGAGTTGAATGCAGATCCACATAAAATAAATAAAGTCTTAGAAAACTGCAATTTTTTTCTTCATTTATCATGATGCTTCTTTTTGATCCAGTTGTGAAGGATTTAGTTTTCTTTACATTGAGTTGCTATCCTATCCGTATTTAAGGTTGTTGTTGTTGTGAAGTGTCGTCAAGTCGGTTGCTACCCATAGCGACCCTGTATAAGGTTTCCAAGCAGCGACTGGTGATTTGAATCACTGACCTTGCAGGTCAAATAGCTTTGCAGTCTGGCTCATTAACCCACAGCGCCACACCAAGACTCATTTAAGATTGTAGACTCTGGTGTTGTTGTTGTTGTTATGTGCCGTGGAGTCAGTCCCAACTCATAGCAACTCTGCACAGGGTTTCCAAGGCTGTAAATCTTTATGGGAGCAGAATGCCTCATCTTTCTCCCAAGGAACAGCTGGTAGTTTTGAACTGATGACACTAAGGTTAGTAGCCCAATTCATAACCACTACGCTACCAGAGATCCTCCTTGTAGACTTTGATAATTGTTAGTATTTCATATTCTCTTCACTTCCAGCAAACAAGGTTGTATCTTCTGCATGTCTCAAGTTGATAATAAGTTTTCTTCCAATCCAGATGCCATTTTACTCTTCATATAATCCAGTATCTCAGGTTATTTGCTCAGAATACTGATTGAATAAGTATGGTGAAAGGATACAGACCTTATATATGGTATAAGTATACAATACTGACACACATTTTTTCAGATTTTAAACCATTCAGTACTACTTCATTCTGTTCAAGCAAATGTCTCTTGATCTATATACAGTTTCCTCATGTACACAATTAAGTGCTCTGCAATACATATTACTTGAAATGTTATCCATAGTTTGTTATGATTCACAAAGTCAAATGCCTTTGCATAGTCAATAAAGTACAAGTAAACGAAACATTTTTCTGCGACTCTGCTATCAGCCAACATCCATCTGACATTAGCAATGATATGATTCCTAGTACCACATCCTCTTCTGAATTCAC
>NW_006408688.1:2414102-2416275 GCF_000296735.1 Chrysochloris asiatica | reverse complement strand
CTACACCATCAGATATCTTTGTACAATCCATCTGACATCAGTAATGGTTTCTTTAGTTCCATTTGCTTTATGATTCAGCTTGAATTTCTGCCAACTCCTTGTTGATGTATTGCTGCAACCATTTTTGAAAATTCTTCATTAATATTTTACTTATATATGATATTAATGATAATGTTCAATGATTTCACAGATCCATTGGGTCTCCTTTCTTTGCAATGGGCACAAATATGGATCTCTTTCAATCAATTAGATTTCTTCCAAATCTCTTAGCATAGGTGAATGAGAGACTGTAGCCTTGCATCATTTTGTTAAAACATCATAATTTGTATTCAATCAATTCCTGAAACCTTGTTTATCACTAATTGCTGCAGTGTAGCTAGTACTTCTTCCTTCAATACCATCAGTTCTTGATCATATGTCAAGGTCAATTATTGACCAATTCTTTTTGGTATAATGACTGTGTATTCCGTTCATCTTCTTTTGATGTTTCCTGCATCAATCAAGATTATGCCCATAGAATTCTTCTATATGGCAACTCTAGATTTGAATATTTTCCTCAGTTCTTTCAGCTTGAGAAATACAGAATGTGTTCTTCTCTTTAGTTTCCTAACTCCTCGTCTTTGCCTGTTTCATTATAATAGTTTGCTTTGTCTTATCTAGCTGCTCTTGGAAATTTTCTGTTAAGTTCTTTTGCTCCATCTTTTATTCTAGTCACTTTAGCTTCTTTACACTCAAGAACAAATTTCAGAGTCACTTCTGACATCCATTTTGATCTTTTCTTTCTTTCTTGTCTTTGTCATGACCTGTTGCTTTCTTCATGTATGATGTTCTTAATGGCATATCACAACTCTTTTGGTCTCCAGTCATTAGTGTTCAATGTGTCAAATCTGTTTTTGAATGGTCTCTAAATTCAGGTGGGATATACTCAAAGTCATATTTTGACTCTTGTGGACTTTCTTCAATTTCAATGTGAACTCATATTTGTGTAATAGATGAAGTTTTAAAATTGACTCCTGGGCTTGTTTTGAATGATGATATTAAGCTTCTCTATTGTCTCTTCCCACAGATGTGCTCAATTTAATTCTTTTGTATTCTATTTGGTGAGGACCGTGTATTTGCTCATATGTTATGCTGATAAAATGTATTTGCAATGGATAAGTCACTGGTCCTGCAAAATTACACCATGTGGTTTTCAGCACCATTTCTGTCACTAAAAGCATATTTCCCCCAAACCAATTATTTTTCTTTGTTTTCAAGTTTTGCATTCCAATCACCAATAATTATCAATGCATCTTGATTTCATGTTTGATCAATTTCAGACTGAAGAAGTTGGTAGAATTCTTCTATTTCATCATCACTGGCTTCAGTGGTTGGTGTACAAATTTGAATAATAGTGGTATTAACTAGTCTTCCTTGTAGACATATAGATCTATTCCTGTCACAGAATTACACATCAAGAGAGATCTTGAAATGCTCTTTTTGAAAATGAATTCAGTGCCATGCCTCCTCAATTTGTCATTTCCCGCAAAGTAGATCTTAATATTGTCTGATTCAAAATGGCCTAAACTAGTTCACTTAAGCTCTCTAATGCCTAGAATATCAATCATTATGCTTTCCATATCATTTTGACAGCCTGGATTTTTCTAGGTCCATACTTCCTACATTGCATGTTCTGGATATTAATGGATGTTTGCAGCTACTTTTCATTTTGAGTTTTGTCCCATCAGCAAGATCCCCAAAACTTTATTTATCCCAAAACTTCTACTTTGGGGTGCAGCACTTTCCCAGTCTTATTTTGAGTGCTTTCCAATCTGAGAGACTCATTGTCTGGCACTATATCTAACAATGTTGTAATTCATAAGGTTTTCAGTGGCTAAACATTCAGAAGTTTTCTACCTCTCTTTCTTCCTAGAATCTGACTAACTTTGGAAGCTCCTCTGAAATCTATCCTCTATGCATGACCCTGTTGGTATTTAAAATACCAGTGGCATAGTTTCCAACATCATAGCTACACACAAACAAACTGTATGATAAATTGACAGATTAGTGGTGCAGACTTTAAGCCTGGTCTGACAATATATAACATCTACACTTTTCCTCTCTGTGGAAACATAGAGTAAATTCTTATGCTTGCCAAAAGTAGGTTAATGTTCTGAACCAGGGAGCGAGAAGG
>NW_006408688.1:2408688-2413971 GCF_000296735.1 Chrysochloris asiatica | reverse complement strand
GTTTAGAAGGATAGAGAAGTCTATATCCAGAGTACCGTTCTAACTCTAGAGTAAGACTTTCTTTCTCTGTTGGCTCACAGTTTTGGTGGAAGGTCCTTGTCTTCTTTTAACATCTGTGGGCCCAGTATTCTTTGGAGACCTTTGTGTGTTTTTGAATTAATCTACCCTTTGGTCTAGGAAGCTCCCAGTTCAGGAACCCTGGGTCTGAAACACAACCTCTGCTCGTGTCTCTTCTTTCCTGCCAATTTTCCTGGATTTATACTAAGTCTCTTTCATCTCTGCTAGCTTGCTTAATCCCTTTTGTATCTCAAAAGAGATTGATTCAACTTACTACCCAGTCATGTAGAGTACATTCTTCTTCCTTAACCTCTAATCCTGCCTCATTAACTTCATAAAGGTGAAGATTTACAACACATAGGATAATTCTATCAGATCAGAAAATGGAGGGTAATACATAATACTGTGATTCATCTAGCCAATTTGACACATAGAGATGTAATTTAATCTGTGGAGTCAATTCGGATTGATAATGGTCACATGCGACAGAGTAGACATGGTCCATGGAGTTTTCTTGGCTGGTCTTTCTCCTGCTGAACCACTGGTTAGGTTCTAACCACTCACCTTTTGCTTAGTAGTCCAGCCATTTACATCAGCAGGACTACTTTTTATTTTTTTTAAAGAAAAATATTCTCGAAAAACACCCCCTAGGAATTCTGATATAGGAAAGATTACAACTCTATAATATGTATTTTTTAAAGTTTCCTTTGTTATTCTGGTCATCCACCTTCCTTGGTAAATTGCTAACCAATAATCCATGCCATCAATATTATAACTTAAAGCTGAGCCCACTCATCACTCAAGGGAAGTGTGTTTGCTGCTGAAGCTAAAAAAAAAAAAAACAACTGAGCTCTTCCTAAGTATATACAGACCATTTTGAGAAGAATAGCTAAGACAAAGGCTTCAACTGTTCATACACTTCAAGAAAAATATATTCTTTTTGTCAAAAATCTCTGATGAAATCTTGCTTTCTGGAGAATGAGAATAAACTGAAGTATAATTTCCAATAAAGCTAGCTCCTCAACATACATTGTGGGGATAAAATACTGTTCTTCGACAGATGGGTTTTGATGACCTTATTAGAAAATCTGTGGGAAAGACTTTTGGTGACAGAATCTATAACTGGTTTCTGATGAAAACTGATGCTATAAATAAACCATTATGAAACTGAATTGTAAGAGACTCCTGTGCCCTGCTGGAATTCCTTCTTTTGGGTTGTTGACTGTGTTGACTAAATTTGTCACAGACATGTTATGTGAAGAATTCAGATGCATGTTACAGAGAACTACAAAAAGTATTTCTTATAACCAGTATGGAAATGTTGAGACTATCAGTTTATTTTCGTTCTCAGAAATCAACTGGTATATCACCTCATTAGGTGTATTTTTTTCTTTGTCTAAAAAATATAAGAATTAAAATATGCATTGATTTATTATGCATGTATATTAAATATATTTTAGGCAAGGTATTCTAAGTTACCAAGAAGATGAAAGTGTAGACCTTATTACCAGAAAGTAGTAGAAATCAAGCCATGTTCATCAATATTTTTAATCCAGTGAAATGGAATATGTGAAATACAGAGGTGCAAAATGAAAGAAAGAAATGGAGATAGTAAGGAAGAAAGAAAAGAACGATATAAAGAAAGGAAAGAAGAAAGAATGGATGGAAAATGTGCAAATTCCTTGGAGGAAGAGTCTGGACTATCAGTGAAAATTTCTTTGTATTTCCACTTAAAGAATCAATAAGATTATCACTAGTAAAATTGAGTGATAATGTCATATAGTTCTTCTTTTCTTTTTTTTTTTTTTGGCATTCTTTATGGTGAGGGACTTTCTGAGCAAAGTGAGAAGAGGATATAATGTGTTTATTGCTATTTTGTGCCTTGGAATCAGATCCGACTGAAATCCAGTACAGGGTTTCTGAGACTGTATGTCCCTGAGCAGAAAGTCTCATCTTTTTCCCACTGAGTGACTGGTGCATTTGAACCACTGTCACTCTAGTTAGCAGCCAAACATGTGACCCATTACCTCATAAAGGCTCACAAAACTTATTTATAGATAGACAATTTGGGTAAGATAAGGCTATAATAATTTCCTCAGAGGTCTAATGTATTCAGGGAATCTATTAATGCATGGCAACATGTTTGTTGTCATTGAGACTGTCCAGACTTTCCAGCAGAAGTAAATATGGGTTAAAAGATAATATCATAATAGTGCAGACAGAAATGAAATAAGAGGAATGGTTTGGGTTAGATGTTGGAGGTTGCTTCCCATTCTGAGGTGTAATTTAACATAAAAACAAATTATGTCTCAAAGAAATCACTTAGGGATATCAAATGAGGCTGAGGCAAGAAGTTGAGAGGAGTGACTGAATTTTAAATGATTGCTGACATTGCAGTAATATTTATACAAGGAATGTAGATGATTAAACAAATAAGTGATGACAAGATCTTGGGGAAAGAAATAATTCAAGGTATTCTAAGTGAAATGTAAGCCTACAAAGAAACAGATGAAAATAAAAAATGCTTGAAAGACAACTAGTAATGCTTGCATAGAATACAAAAGGGGATTGTGTTGTTGTTGATTTGCTTGCAATTTTTTTTGACAAAAACATTTTCAAAATTTATATTGTTCATGAAAATTGTCTCTAATAGACACAAATGGCCCATTCAAAGAAAGTTGCTTTTAGAAACACATCATTCTTATTAGATTAAGTCATGAATGCATGGAGATATTCCTGTTTGTTTCTATTCAAAGGGGATAGCACCTGAGTGAAGGTTGTTGTTGTTGTTGGGTGCCTTGGAGACAGTACCTACTCATAGTGACCCTATGTACAACAGAACATAACACTGCCCAGTCCTAGGCTAACCTCACAATTGTTGCCACACTTGAGCCCATTGAGGCAGATATATTGCCGATCCATCTAGCTCAGGGTCTTCCTCTTTTTCTCTGACCCTCCACCTTACCAAACATGATATCCCTCTCCATTGACTGGTCCCTCCTGACAATATGTCCGAACTACGAGAGACAAAGTCTGGCCATTCTGGCCTCCAAGAAGTACTCTGGCTACACTTCTTCCAACATGGCAGCCCCTGGCACTTTCAATATTCTCCTCCAACACCATAACTCAAAAGTGTCAATTCTTCTAAAGTCTTCTTTATTCACTGTCCAGCTTTCACATGCATTAGAGGTTGTTGAAAATACCATGGCTTGGGTCAGATGCACCTTAGTCCTCAAGCTGACATCTTTGCTCTTCAACACTTTAAAATGTCTTGTGCAACAGAATTGCCTAATGCAATACATCTTTGATTTCTTGACTGCTGCTTCCATGAGTGTTAAGGTTGATCTAAAAAGAATGAAGTCCTTGACAACTTCAATCTTTTCTTTATTGATAAGAATGTGGTTTATTGGTCCAGTGGTGAAAGAAAAAAATATCATCTTGGTTTTTGTAGGCAGAGCCTTTTTCTATGACACAATGACTTTCAAATCATCAAATGTCTGGAAAAAAAAATAATTCAAATAAATTTCAAAAGAGAACATGGAGAAATCAAGAGAAAGAAGACTGAGAAGAAGCTACTGCATTTGAAAGGTAGATCAATGTTGACCACTGAGACTGAATGATTCCTAAAAGCCTCTGACAGTTCTATGATTGAATGATTCTATTGTAGTTGTTGTTATTACTAACTTTCTGCTCCTGTAAAGATGTACAGGCTCGGATACCCTGCACAGGGTCACTGTGAGATAGAACCGACTCCACAGCACATAACCACTAACCACCAAGTGCCATAGAGTAGGTTCTGACTCACAGCGACCCCTGTATGTTATTATTGTTAGGTGCCATTGAGTCGGCCCTGACTCATAGCGACCTTATGCACAGCAGAACAAAGCAATGTCCAATCCTGGACAAACCTCACTACTGTTGCCATACTTTAGTCTATCCATGCTGCCACTTGGTCAATCCATCTCACTGGGGGTCTTCCTCTTTTTCTCTGACCCTCCATCTTACCAAACATGATATCTTTCTCCAGTGACTGTTCCCTACTGACAATATGTCCAAAGTATGAGAGATGAAGTTTGGCCATCTTGGAGCACTCTAAACACTTTGTCCTCTAAGAAGCACTCTGGCTGCACTTCTGCCAAAACAGATCTATTGGTTCTTTTGGTTCTTTTGGCAGCCCATGCCACTTTTAGTATTCTCCTCCAACACCATAATTCAAAGGGATCAATTCTTCTATGATCTTCCTTATTATTGAAAATACCATGGCTTGGGTCAGGCGCACTTTAATCCTCAAGCTGACATCTTTGCTCTTCAACACCTTAAAAAGTTCCTGTGCAGCAGATTTGCCTAATGCAATACGTCATCTGATCTCCTGACTGCTGCTTCCGTGAGTGTTGATAGTTGATCCAAGAAGAATGAAGTCCTTGACAACTTCAATCTTTTCTCCATTAATAGGAAATTTGTTGTTTATTGGTCCAGTGGTCAGGATTTTTGCTTTCTTGACATTCAGATGTAATCCATACCAAAGGCTGTGCTCTTTGATCTTCATCAGTAAATGTTTTAAGTCCTCTTCACTTTCAGCAAGCAAGGTTGTATCATTTGTATATCGCAGGTTGCTAATGAGTCTTACTCCAATCCTGATGCCACATTTTCTTCATAGAACCCAGCTTCTCAGAATATTTGCTCAGCATACAGTTTGAATAAGTATGGTGAAAGAATACAACCTTTTCACACACCTTTCTAAATTTTAAAACATTCTGTGTTCCCATGTTCTGTTCAAACAATTGCTTCTTGGTCCAGGTACAGACTCCTCATGAGTACAATTAAGTGTTCTGGAATATTCATACTTCGCAATGTTGTCTATAGCTTGTCATGATCCACATAATCGAAAGCCTTTGCGTAATCAATAAAGCATAGGTAAACATCTTTCTGATATTCTCTGCTTTCAGCCAAGATCCATTGGACTTCAGCAATGATATATATCTCTTGTTCCATGGTCTCTTCTGAATCCAGCTTGACCCTCTGGAAGTTCTCTGTCAATGTATGATTTTAGCCGTTTCTGTATTACCTTTAGCAAAACTTTACTTGATTGAGATATCAAAGAGATTGTCTGATGATTTTCAAATTCCATTGGGTCACCTCTCTTTGGAATGGGCACAAATATAGATCTTTTCCAGTCTGCCAGATAGTTGTCTTCCAAATTTCTTGTCAGAGATGAGTGAGTGCCTC
>NW_006408688.1:2388660-2390039 GCF_000296735.1 Chrysochloris asiatica | reverse complement strand
AGGAGGGAACAGTCGCTGGAGAAAGATGTCATGCTGGGTAAGATGGAGGGTCAGAGAAAAAGAGGAAGATCCCCAATGAGATGGATTAGCAGGGTGGCATCATTGATGGCGTCAAGTGTGGCAGCGGTGGTGGGGTTGGCCCAGGATTGGACATTGTTTCATTCTGCTGTGCATGGGGTCGCTATGAGTCTGTTTTGACTCGATGGCAGCTGACTATAACAACAACAGTGGCATTGAGCTGGTTTTAGACTCATAATGATCCCTCGGAACAAAGTAGAACTGCCCCAAAGGGTTTTCTAGGTTATCATCTCTATGGTAACAGGTCTCTGCTGATGGATTCGAACTGTCAACCTAAAGATTGTCAGCCAAATGCTCAACAGTTAGAGCCACCTCTTGTATGTAACACAAATGAAGGTGAAATGTGGAAAAGGTAATCATAGAATAATGGAAATGAAAAAGTTTTGACTTTGTCTACCTACCCTAATAATATGCAAACTTTCAAAATAAACTTATTTGATGCTTCCATGCTTTTATACATATTACATCACTCAGCCTAGATTATTCCTTTCCTCATTCTAACATCTGCCTAAAATATCTTATTTGGGGTTCAGGGCTCAGTTCAAATATTACATCCTCTAAATCCTGATTGTGACCAACTTCATCCAAAGTAGTATTGACCCACAAGCTCATTTTGGTCCTTGGACATTTTACTATTTCAACATCTATCAAATTCTCAGAATTACACATCGATCTCCTTGCCTAAACACTGGTTTCCTTAAGGTTAATACAGGTGGCCTTATATGGTCAATCTAGTTTTTTGGAATCTAGAAGAGGCTCAGTAAATTATTGGTTTTTGATTAAACCTAATCGTCACTAATCTACTTATTTTTAGCTGCCATTGAGTCTGTTCTACCTCATAGCCACTGTATGTGCAACAAAATGAAACTCTGCCCATTCCCTTACCATCTTCACAACAGTTGCTATGCTAGAGCTCATTGTTGCGTCCACGGTGTCAATCTATTTCATGGAGATTTACCTGGTTTTTGCTGACTCTCTGCTTTATCAAGAATGATGTCTTCCTTTCATGACTTGTCTTTCCTGATTATATGTCCAAAGTATGTGATGCAAAGTGTTACAATCTTCCCTTCTAAAATGCATTGTGGCCATACTTCTTCCAAGACAGATTTATTTCTGCTTCTGGTAGTCCACTGTATATTCAATATTCTTTGATAACACAATGATTTTAATACATCATTTCTTTGTTGGCCTTTGATGTTCATTGTTCAGCTTTTAGATACATATAAGATGATTAAAAATATCATTTCAGATTCATCTTAAGTCTTCTAAGTGACATCCTTGCATCAGATTTGCTCAATGCA
>NW_006408688.1:2385955-2387200 GCF_000296735.1 Chrysochloris asiatica | reverse complement strand
CTCAATGGCACCTAACAACAACAGCAAGGAACATTCTGGTTGTATTTCCAAAACAGATTTGTTTGTTTTTCTGGCAATCCATGGTATCTTTAATAGTCTTATCCAACACCATAACTCAAATGCATTAATTCATCTATGATCTTTCTTATTCATTGTCCAATTTTGCATATAAAGCTATTGAAAATAACCTAGATGTGGGACAGTCACAATTCAATCCTGAAACTTATGTATTTGCTCTTAAACACTTTAAAGAGGTCTTGTGCAGCAGATTTGATTAATGTAATATGTCATTTGATTTCTTTACTGCTTTTTCCATGAGCGGTGATAGTGGAAGCAAGAAAAATGTAGTTTTTGGCAAATGTAATCTTTTCTCCATTTACCATTATGTAATTGACTGCTCCAGTGAGGAGGAGATTTGTTTTATTTACATTGAGGTGCAACTCATACTGAAGACTGTGGACTTTGATTGTCACCATTATTTTAAGTCCATTTTGATTTCAAGCAAAGTTGAATCATTTGCATATCATAGGTTGATAATGAGTCTCCACCACTTCTAGTGCCATGTTACTCTTCATATAATCCAGTTTCTCAAATGATTGTTCAGCATACAGATTGAATAACTATGGTGAAAGATGACAATACTGGTGCACACAGTCTGCCATCAGGCAGGTTTTGGTTGATGATACTGTGCTTCTTCACACAGATGTAGTCAATATAATTCTTTGTGCTCCATTTGGTGAAGTTCATTTGTATATTCATATTTTTAGGTATTTAAAAAGTTATTTGCAGTGAAGAAGCCATTGGTCTTACAAAATTCGTTCCTGCAATCTCTAGCATAATTTCTATCACAAAGGCCATATTTTATAATGACCACTCCTTTGTTTCCAACCTTTGCACTCCAATCACTAGTAACTATCAATATATAGTGATTGCATGCTTGAACAATTTCAAACTGAAGAAGTTGGTAGATTTCTTCAATTTCATCATCACTGACTTTAATGATTGGTTCATAAATTTTAATAACAGTATATTAACTGTTCTTCCTTTTAAGTATATATTTATTATGCTTTTACAGACAACACTATGGTTCAAGATAGATCTTGAAATGTTCTTTTTGATAATGAATGCTATGCCATTGCTCTTCAGTTTTTTATTCCTGGCATAGTAAACCATGTGATTGCCAGATTCAAAATATGCAATAGCAGTCCATTTCAGCTCACTAATGCCTAGGATATCGATGTTTAT
>NW_006408688.1:2382228-2383620 GCF_000296735.1 Chrysochloris asiatica | reverse complement strand
TTGGCAGTCCAATGCTTATCATATGGAATAACAGAACATCCAAAATCTAGGGCAGAGTATGCATCATTTTATTTCACCCCTCTTAAGATTCATTTTTGGAATGATGAATACTTTCAAAATGGAACCCAACACCTTTATAAATAAGAGTAGATAAAATATTATTCAGAGAAAGCCTTCTAAATTCTTTAAAGCTGCATCATCTCTTTTCATTAGAAAATTGAAACTCTTTCATGGAGGAATTGTTGTAAGTATATTTCAACATACCATTTCAGAAATGACAAGAGAATTTGTAACTTAATCCATTATGCCAGCAGAGGCTAAACTTTCCCCAAATCTGAACATGAAAAACTATGTTTTGTCAAACACACAATACAATAAAAACATCCCACAGAGTTGAGCACTAGGGAATAATGCCTATTCAGTTCAGGTTTTCACTTTCATTTCTAAAAACATTCCACATCCCTCCCTACAACTATAATACATTTTTTTCCTATGCTGTCAAACATAGAAGCAGATATAGTATATCTATATCACTAGATATAGTGATGAAATATGTTTTGGTACTTTTATAATAAAATATTTTATATTAGACATTTTCCCCACAACATCATTAAATTTGCTGCAAAATTGCTAAGGGCTTAATACAAATTTATAAAACAAAAGAAAAACATATTACTTCATGCACTGTTCCATCAACTGTCAAACATGGGCAAGGAAGGTAATGGCAAAATCTTGTATTTTTCTCTTTGAACCAAATTTCAGTAACTCTGAAAACACATTCTAACCCTCTCACTTCCTCACTTCCTCTCAATTCAACAATTTCTTTACCTTTCTTCCTGTTTCTTAAAATACTTACCATGATACTAGTTTAATGCAATTGATTTATTTAATGGAAATTACATCAATTAATATTTCATTTTCAAATATTTCATTTTCAAATATGCATTCTAATTACATATTTTCAAACCTATAATTAGAATGTTTCTAATTACATTATAATTAAATTATATTCCAGCTTATAAATTTTCAGAGGGATGAGGAAAGACTAATATTTACTGTTACGTATTCTAAAGAATGTCAACTAAGATAGATGTTAATAGTTATAATTTGAAAACAAATCTTGAGAAAGTCTGGGTCAAAGAAATAAAATAGATTTATTTACTACAATAATATGTTAATTCCTACTGTGAATCTCCAAGGCATAACAAGCATCATTTCTCAAGAATAAAGTTATATATATGTATATTATATATGTTGTTTTTGTTGTTAGGTGCTTTAAGTTGGTTCTAACTCATACGGGCTCTAAGCACAACAGAATGAAACACTGCCCACTATTGTGCTATTTTCACAGTCATTATTATGTTTGAGCCCGTTGCTGTTGCAAAGGTCCCA
>NW_006408688.1:2378065-2379302 GCF_000296735.1 Chrysochloris asiatica | reverse complement strand
AGATGTAGATATAGATGTAGAGTTTTTGTTCAGTTCTGTGGAGTCACTTCTGACTCATAGTAACTCTGAATAGGGTTTCTGTAAATCTTTGCTGGAACAGAGAGCCTCATCTTTCACCCAGGAACCAGATGGTAGACTCAAACTGCTGACTTTGTGGTTCACGATCCAGGGTGCCACCACTCTCTCTCCCTCTCTTTTTATTAGGTGCCTTGGGATTATTTCTGACTCATAGCATCACTATGCACAACAGAATGACATATTGCCCTTTCTTGTGGCATCCTCAAAATCATTGCTATGCTTGAACCTACTTCTAAAGTTACTGTGTTAGTCCATCTCATAGAGTTTTTCTTTTTTTCAATGACTCTCCACCATACAAAATATGATGTCCTTCTCTAGGGGACTGGTACATCTTGATAACTTGTCCAAAATTTGCTTTCCTGGCAGTCCATGGTATTTTCAATATTCTTTGCTAACACCATAATTCAAGTGCATCAATTCTTCTCTGATAGTCCTTATTCATTGTCCAGCTTTCACAATGGTATGAAACAATTGAAAATATGATGTTGTGGATCATTGTCACCTTAATCCTCAAAGTGTCATCTCTGCTTTTTCATACTTAACGATGTTTTGTGCAGCAGATTTGCCTAATGCAATATGACATTTGATTTCTTAACTGTTACTTCCATAAGCAATGATTGTGGATTCAAGTAAAATGAAATATTTTACAATGCCAGCCTTTTGTCTGCTTATTGTGATATTTTTTATTGATCCATTTGTGAGGATTTTTGTTATATTCACATTGAGTTATAATTCATACTGAAGGCTACACTTTTTTTATATTTATCAGCAAAGACTTCAATTCTCCTCGCTTTCAGCAAGCAAGGTTATGTCATCTGCATATCTCAGATTGTTAATGAGCCTTCTTCCAATTCTGATGCAGAGTTCTTTTTTCATATAATCCAGCTTCTTGGATTATTTGCTCAGCAAACAGATCGAACAAGTGTGATGAAAGTACACAGTCCTAGCTCATATGTTCCTGATTTTAATCTATGCAGTGTCCCCTTTTTTCTGTTCAAATGACTTCTTTTTCTTTTATGTCTGGGTACCACTATATAATGAGTTAAGGAAGACTTCAATGGCAAAGTGGTAATTGAGATGAGACTTGAAAATTATAATAACCCAGTCATAAAAAGAGCTCAAAAAGAAAACTCTAGACAGAGGCAACAGAGGTGAGAAA
>NW_006408688.1:2367970-2369511 GCF_000296735.1 Chrysochloris asiatica | reverse complement strand
TTAGTGAATAAGGAAGACCAGAGAAGCATAGACCAAAGAAGGATATAATGTTGGAGGAGAATGGACTGCCAAAAGAACAAATAGACCTATATTGAAGAAGTACAGCCAGAGTGATCCTTGGAGGCCAGGATGGCCAGACTTCATCTCTCATATTTTGGACATATTGTCAGGAGAGACCAGTCACTGAAGAAGGATACTGTGTTTGGTAAAGTGGATGATTAGAGGAAAAGAAGAAGGTCCCAATGAGATGGATTGGGAAAGTGGCAGCATCAATGGTCTCAAACATAGCAATGATTGTGAGGTTGGCTCAGACCAGGCAGTGTTTTGTTCTGTAGTACATAGGGTTGCTATGAGTCGGTACCAACTCGATGGCACCTGACAATAATAACAACAATATTGAGTCTATTGATGCTGCCATTTTGTCAGTCCATCTTGTTAGGAGCCTTCCTTTTCTTCCATGATTCTCCACTTTACCAAGTATGATGTCTTTCTTCAGAGACTGGTCACTTCTGATGAAGTTTTGTCACCCTCATTTATAAGCAGCCTCTGGTTGTACTTATAAAGCACGTTTGTTTGTTCTTCTGGCAGACCATAGTACTGTCAATATTCTTCACCAACACCATAATTCAAATGTATCAGTTATTCTGCTGTTTTCCTTATTCATTGTCTAACTTTCACAGTCATATGAGATTTAAAACAACATTATCTAAGGTTGTTGTTGTTGTTAAGTGCCATTGAGTTGGTTCCGACCCATAGCGACCCTGTATAGGGTTTCCAAGGAGCAGCTGGGGAGCTTGAACCACCAATCTTGCAGTTCAAAAGGCATGGAAGTCTGTCACATTAACCCACAACCTCACAGGATCTAGGGTTAGTTGTACCTAATTCCTCAAAGTGACATCCATGTTCTCTTCAATTGCTTGGCCAGGCAATTGACTTCCAAATTTCTTCCCAGAGATGATTGAGTGCCTTCTGCTCTGCACCACTTTGTTGAAGCATTTCAATTTGTATCCTGTACGTTTCTTGAGTTTTGTGTTTTTCCAGCATCTTCACTGCACCTTGGACTTCTTCCTTCAATACGATTGGTTCTTGAATTTTTGGTATTTCTTGAAATGTTGAATACTTACCAACTCAGTTTAGTACAGTTATTCTGTATATTCCTTCCATATTCTTTTGATGCTTACTACATCATTTAATGTTTTGCCAGTGATATTCTTGCTAGATACTGTCA
This sequence comes from Chrysochloris asiatica, assembly GCF_000296735.1. NCBI lineage: Eukaryota > Metazoa > Chordata > Mammalia > Afrosoricida > Chrysochloridae > Chrysochloris > Chrysochloris asiatica. The sequence goes on along the minus strand of NW_006408688.1, from coordinate 2,368,283 downwards.
AATCAGTCCTGACTCATAGCTACTCTATGTACAACAGAATGAAATATTGGCAAGTTGTGTGTCATCATCATCATTGTTGTTATATTTGAGCTCATTGTTGCTGCCACTGTGTCAGTCCATCTCTTTGGGGGTTGGGGGGCGGTTTCCTTTTTGTAACTGCTCTCCACTTTACCAAGCATAATATCCTTCTCCAGGGACTGGTACCTCCTGACAATACATCCAAAGTATGGGACCTTGCCATCCTTACCTCTAAGGGACATTCTGTCTGTACTACTTCCATACATTCTGTCCAAATTTATTCTTCTGGAAATTC
>NW_006408688.1:2355232-2367870 GCF_000296735.1 Chrysochloris asiatica | reverse complement strand
AACAACAACAACAGGGGAATTGTGTGTTGCTGTAGGATAAGCACTAGACTGAAAGGTCAATTTGAACTGAAAGGTCAGCTGTTCAAACTCACCAGCCACTCCTTGGAGATCCTATACTTAGCAACAACATCATCAAGGGAAAGGAAGACTAAAGTTTATGCACACAGAAGGAGAATTACTCGATAAGGTTAGAGGAGGAAGCACATAACTCATGTATGTATGAAATTATGAACAATGGTAAGGTGTGTATATTTTATGAAACACAATCTAAGAAGCAAATTGCTAGTGCTAATGAAAGGGAAGAACAAATGAATGCAATTTCAAAAGGGAAGATAGGCAAAATTTACCACAGAATCTAAACAGTGCTTGGTCATAGTTGTTGTTTTGTTGTTGTGTGCCATGGAGTCGGTTCCGACTCATATAGCGACCCTGTACAGGGTTTCCGAGGATGTAAATCTTTACAGGAGCAGAAAGCCTCATCTTTCTCCCGAGGAACAGCTGGTAGTTTCGAACTGCTGACTTTGAGGTTTGCAGCCCAGTTCATAACCACTACGCTACCAGAGCTCCTTTTGGTCATAGTAAGCATTCTATAATATTTGCTCAATTAAGGCCCAGAAAGTAAAGATTCTTAGCTAGAAGATACTAATTTAGTATGAAACAAAAGCAGGAATTTTTCATTTGGCAATTGTTTATCTTGTTGTTTAAGTGCTGTTGGGTAAGGTTTCCAAGGAGCAGCAGGTAAGTTTTAACTGTCAACCTTGTAGTTCAAACCAACCTTGAGGTTGAGTGCTTATCCTATGGCACCATACCAGTATCCCTTGTTCATCTAATATATAAATAATTCATATGCACTATTAAAATGAAATAAAGAGATACATGAAATTATTATAGTGAGATCCACATCCAGAATAAATTGGAATAGGTTATAATTACTTACATTTACAAAGTGAAATCATTAAGGGTCTGTAGGAGTTATTTCCTTTTTCAGACATTTCAGATGTATTTTACTGAAAAATAAAATGCTGCATTGGCTCTTATTAGGACAGTATCAAAGTTCTTAGGATATGTGCATTACACCTGACAAGAATCTACTCAGTTGGCAAGTTAGTAAGCTACATGAAAATAAGAACATCTCACAAACATAAATTGAATCTAATATATAATTTCTTAGGAAAAATGGATTTTACTTTAAGTAAATTTCTTCAATGTTAATTTAAATAATAAAGTTGTTTGTTGTTAAGTGCTGTGGAATTTGTTTCAACTCAACGTGATCCACTATACGATTTCAGAAGCTTAAATCTTTGTGGGAGTAGAAAGCATCATTTTTCTTCAGTGGAGTAACTAGAGGGCTCAAACGGGCTGTTTTATGGTTACAGTCCAATATTTAGCCTATGGAATCACCATACTTCTTAAGTAATACTATCTCTTATATCAAGTACATAGTTTACCCTAAAATATTTTGTCAATAAACATATTTATGGTAATTTTATGCTGACAATTTGATAACTGTATAAATATGCAATATAGAGGTACAGAAAATATCTAATTACACAGTAATACCCTTCCATATTTTCTGTAAACATCTTTATCTAAGATTACAATATAATCAAATGTACTGAAATGTTTCATTAACAAGTAATTATACCATAATTATTACCATGTTCATGATACAAGTGCTATATGAAAAATAATTTTAATGTTTTCATAATTATGAATCTGCTTTTCTTATTAATTACAAACAATTCCAAATGTTGATTACAACTACAATTTCAACTTATAACATCATAGACTTACTGTTAATTCAAAGGGCACTTTGAATGATTTTTCTAACCAATAAGAAATATAGACTTAGGGAGAAAAACTGTTTGTAGAGAGAAAGTTAGTACTTATTTCCTATGCATGGTACAATTTGAATGAAAAATTGCATTAGATCAAGATCATATATATTGTTCTATTTTCTAATTATGAACACATCTTTATTTTTACTTTCTTTTATGGGAAAAGTTTCATTATTCCATAATATTAAGTTTAAAGTTTTTAATATTAGGATATTTGTATGGGTCCAAAATGAGGTCAGGTTTAAAAACTGTCACCATGAACATGCCCGAACTCATCTCATCTCCGAAGCTAAGCAGGTTAGGATCTGGTTAGCACTTGAATGTGAAACTGCATGGGGATACCAGGTACTTTTGGCAATGTAGGATAAGTCCTGGACTGCTAATAACTAGGTCAGTGGTTCAAATCCAACAGCCACTTTTTGGAAACCCTGCACAGGATCAATATGGGATTGAAACTGACTTGCTGGCACTTAACAACAACAACAGGTCTAAAATGAGGTCATATTTACAAACTGTGATATCACCTTAATAACATCAATTTAACTTTGAAGAACTGAGATAAACCATAAGGTTTCTGAAGTCACCAAATTCAGAAGAAAGATTTTAGGTGTAGAAATAAACATGAAAATGCATGTAATTTGAATTACAAAATACTTCAGTTTCATTTAGACATCCTTAGAGCTTCACTTGATAGGAATCACCAAATAGGTCTCAACTATCAATACTGTTTTGTACTTTTCGTAGACAGTTTTGTTTTTTCAATGTAAAATAGTCTTAATATTGTCTGATGAAGAATGTGGACGATGTAGTCTTACAAACAGGAGCAGTAATGCCTAATCCCATATGTAGTCAGGAAGATTCAAAGAAAATAAAATAGAGTGTCTTTGGTAATGTGCATTGCATGTTAGGTGCTCAATTTATTTATTATTATTACTAATCCTTACTATTGAAACAATAAGCAGATAGAATATTCCACTTTCAAATGAGATGTTCCGACTCATAGTGACCCTAAGCACAACAGAACAAAACATTGTCCATGTCTGTACCAACCACACAATCATTGTTACAATAGAATCCATTCTTGCTGTCACTGTGACAATCATCCAGTTGGGGGTACTCCTTTTTTTGCTGACCCTCCACTTTACCAAACATGATGTCCTCCTCCAGGAACTGACCCTTCCTGATAATATGTCTGAAGTATGAGACATAAAGTCTTGTTATCCCATCTAGGGAGCATTCTGATTGTACTTCTTCCAATAGAGATCGTTTTGTTCTTCTGGCAGGTCACAGTTCTTTTAATGTTCATATCCTGATGTGGCACTGTGGGTTAATGTGTTGGACTGCAAAGTCAGTTTGAACCACAAGGTCAGTGGTTCAAGATCACCAGTTGCTCCTAAGAAACCCTATACAGGGTCACTATGTTGTTGTTGTTGTGTCATTGATTGGTTTTGATCCACAGAAACCCTGTATAGGGTGTCCTAGGAGTGAGTGATGAACTTGAACCACCTTCTTGTGGTTCAAACCAACTTTGCAGTCCAGTGCATTAACCCACAGCACCACACCAGGACTCCCATGTAGCAGAGTAGAATTGCACCATAGTAATTCCTAGATTTTACTCTTTACACTATTTATATAAATAAATGTTTGAAAGGTCAATCACTAGTAGAAATGATTAAATGTATTCATTATATGACATAAATGAATTTAGAAATTAAAATAAGTTTGACTATAAATTGTTGTTGTTGTTGTTGTTAAGTGCCATCGAGTCGGGTCCGACCCATATCGACCCTGTACAGGGTTTCCGAGGGTGTAAATCTTTACGGGATCTTTCTCCCGCGGAGCGGCTGGTAGTTTCGAACCGCTGACCTTAAGGTTCGCAGCCAGAGCTCCTTTGACTATAAATTAGAAAATTTAAATCAATTTGCCTTATTTTAACAAAGTAATTTTAGAATGGATTTTTTTTTTTTGGGGGGGGAAGCAAAATGGGGCAAGTTGGTACAGATTTTCATTTAAAAAAAAAAAGAAGAAAAAGGAAATACTGTTTTAGGAACTTACAGCTTAAATACTTAGAGATGGAGAGGAAGACAAGTTGGTGCTGTGGAGATTCTTCCAGCCTTAAATATTCTATTTTTGAAAATCATTCTGAATAAAACAAACAGCACACAACTTTTATCATTATGGTAAGATACTAAGATTGTGAAACAAATCACATCCTATACCAAATATACAGAATAATAATGATCTCTCATGCCAAAATGATTTATTTTCAGAAGGATGATTTCTGGTAAACAATAAATATGTCTGACGCACAGTTTTTGTTGTTAGGCATCATCGAGTTGATAACGACTAATAGAGACCCCATGCAAAACAGAACAAACACTGTCTGATGCAGTATAGTTCAGTAAATGCATTTAGAAATTACAATCTCTTTTTTAAAACATAGTAGAAAATGGAAATATTTTGATAGTATATTAAAAAAATGAAGAAATAAAGCTTATCCTCTTGCTAGGGCATATAAAGGTCTTTTTAGACATGTTAAAGTTTCACATGAATATAAAATGAGTAAATAAACAAAAGGTATACTAGTCATAGTGATCAATGTTTTCTTTTGATATGTACAAATAACTGTTTGGAGAGTCAGTTACTGTGAATGGGGCATTATTAACAACTTATTAACAATTTCTTAGAAAAAAGTAAATATCATTCCCTTTCTCACCTGAGAAAAACTAACAGTCAAATAAGTAGGTACAAAACTATCAAAGGCACAATATATCTTGCTTTTCTGATAGACCTATACTGAAGACAGTGTGGTGGCAAGTCTTCCTTTCCATCTATGCTAATACATTCTATCCTATTCATTAAGGCAAAATAACTTATACCCTGTGATTATTTTTGGATCACCATATCACCTTCATTTGCATCATGATTGCTCCCCCCAAAAATCCAATCACAATCCTTGATTCTTTTTAAATGAAGGCATTTAAAAGTCCATGTTGTTGTTGTTAAGTGCCGTAGAGTCAGTCTTACTCATAGCAATCCTCTATAGTGTTTCCAAGGAGCAGCTGGTAATCTTGACCCTGCAATCTTGCTGTTCAAACTGACTTTTAAATCCAGCACCTTAAGCCACAACGCCACACCAGTACTCCATAAAAGTCCATTGTTGTTGTTGGTAAGTGCCATTGAGTCGGTTACAACCCATAGTGACCCTGCATAGGATTTCCAAGGAGCAGTTGGTGAGCTTGAACAGCTGACCTTGCAGTTCAAAAGACTTTGCAGTCCAGTGCATTAGCCTACAACACCATACCAGGACTCCATAAAAGTCCACAGAGAGAAAATACTTTAGAAAGAAGGAACATAATCCAAATAATTAATAATAGTTATGATACAAGCCCATCTTTTCAGAAGGAAAGCCATGTGTATGGCCAAGCAGGTATTATATTAAGATACTATGCCAAGTCCAGAATTCAAATCTCATATTCCTGGTTTATATATTTATTTCATTCCTGGGTATCACACTTAGATTTCCCAGGTTGCTAACACCTACGCAAGTTGTACAAAACATAATTTACATATAATCCTTTACCTTATGCTCCTATTCCTATGATCCTTATTTTGAAAACAATACTCTGATTAGATAATTAAACCATTACGAAGGCAAGATATTGAGGAATTATTCTTTATATTCCAAGGGGGAAGTATTGAGAAGTAGAAATTTGCAGGAGGCAGACCATTAATGCTTTGTAACTCCATCTTAAATATTTTTGCACTTTAGCCTAAGCATAATAGATACCTCTGCGACTGTAATATACACAAAAATATGTCCACATTTAGTTTGTATTCTGAGTTTTTCGACATTACTTATGGTTGCCAGTCTCTTAAGTTCTCAGAATCCACACATGTTACTTAAAAATATTTTATACAGATAAAATACTTTGTATTTTCTCATGATGATTCCCATTTCATCCTATGTTTTATGTGTTTCTTCCCCTTTTACAATTTTATTATGTTTTCTCCATGAACTTTCAAATACCTTCATTTTAGCTAAGGCTAAACATTTTGTGAACACGTCTACCTTCTCTCTTAGTTACTACATTATTAAATGGTAGAGGACATAAAATCTCTTTCTTATCATTTCCTTTAGTGCATTAGTTCCTATATTATTTTTATTTTCAAGCAAGACTTTCAAGACATTCGATTCACATATATTCATACTTATGAATACAATTCTATCAGCTACTCAAAAATTGCTTTGTAATTTTAAAAATGTATATGCATACAATGTATTTGCATAATTTATCAAAATATATCATGTGGGATAATGCCTGCACTTATACTTATAATCTTTATTTGCTGTTTGATATGTAAGACCAGGCAATAGTTGTTTTTTTGTTTGTTTGTTTGTTTTTTAATTAATGGCAGGATGAAACAAAATCTGAAAATACCTTCATTTTCAACCAAGATTTTTGTCAATAGGATTACAAACTCAATTTATATATATTTCATGGATGTTCTAAAACAAGTATTGGATTAAAAGAAACCAGAATGTAGTAATTTATGCTTTTATTTATACCTTCAATGATTATTTTTGCTGTCACGTTTTTATACAGATGAGAAAATTGAATCATACTGGTATTCTGTCTTGCAAGATGTTAAATCAAAAGATGCTAGGCAGCCAAAGTAAGGCTTTTAAAAATTTGATTAACAAAATTGATAATTATTGTCAGTCAAGAAAATTTACAAGGAAATGAAGAAAAAAATAAAAAGAAAGACACTGGTTATAATGCCTAGGAATAGCAACCATTATGGAGATGGCACAGAACTAGTCAGGTTTTCTTTCTGTTGTACATTGTTGTTGTTAAGTGCCATGGAGTCAGTACCGACTCACAGTGACTCTGTATAGAGTTTTTGAGAAGCAGCTGGTAAGCTTGAACTGCCAACCTTGGGGTTCAAACCGATCTTGCAATCTAGCACATTTATCTGCAATGCCACACCAAGAATCCAAATTGAGGCTTTAAAAAATGTGTTTAACAGAATTGATAATGCTGTCTGTCAAGAAAAGTTACAAAGAAATGAAAAAAATAGGATGGTTATAAACATAGGCATAGCAATAATTATGGAGATGGTACAAAACCGGTCAGCTTTTCTTTCCGTTGTACATAGATAGGGCCTATATGAATTAGAACCTACTTGACAGCATCTAACAACAACAATATGAGGAACAAAAACAAAATATTTAATGTAATCAATTATACAGAACATTCAGGGCAATTAAAAAAAACCCATTAACAGGAAAAAAAAAGGTAATATATGAGTACTATGGGGAGAAACTATACAAAGTAAGAACTAAAGAGTGTTTAAACTAATCTCATACTGGTTTGTCATTGTTGTGGAGAGTTGGTAAGATGTAGAACTGTATAATAATTTGAATACCAAGTAGTCTAAAGGGTTTTGGAGACCAAAAAGCAGCAAATTTCAAAACTTCATACCTAGGAACTAAGTCTTAGATGAATTTTAAAAAGGTTTAAAAATTTATGTATAATTTTATTGAATTAATTGTGCATAAAAATAATAGAGTTTAACCATCTGTTAATATTTGCAGACTGATTAAATAACATACACACATAAAATGCACAAAGTTGTTAAAAATAGCATTCTAAATAAATATTTAAAGTACTTATTTAAAAACAAATGGTTATACTCATACAGATATATTAACTTAAAAAACAACAAAAATATTGTGTACACTATATGCTTGTCATTTTATTATATATCTATTTATGTATATGTATATTGCTGCTGTTGTTGTTAAGGAGCTCTGGTAGCATAGGAATTATGTGGTTTTATATATTTTATTGTAAAACTTTTTTTTTTTCCTAAAGATAACCCCAAGGTAATCTTTGTAATTTTCTTTTTCTTTTTTCTTTTTTAAATTTAAAATATTCTACATACATATGGAAAAGGAACTCTGGTAGCATAGTGGTTACGAATTGGACTGCAAACCTTAAGGTCAGCAGTTCGAAACTACCTGCTGCTCCGTGGGAGAAAGGTGAGGCTTTCTGCTCCTGTAAAGATTTAAAGCTTCGGAAACCCTGTATGTACAGGGTCGCTATGGGTCGGAACCGACACGACGGCACTTAACAACAGCAACAACAGTGTTGTTGTTAAGTGCCAATAAGTCCATTCCAACTCATAGTAACTCTGTATAGAATTTTCAGAGCAGCTGGTGAATTTGAACCCCCAAGCCTGTAGTTTGCAATCCGGTGAATATCCTATAGCGCCATATGTATGTGGTGGTAGTGGTGGTGGTTTTGGACAGTGGAGTTGATCCCAACTTACAATAACCCTGTAGAGGGTTTCTGAAGCTGTAACCCTTATTGAATCATAAACCTTACCTTACTCCCATAGAGTGGCTGGTAGATTTGAACGGCTGATTTTGTGGTTAGTAGCCCAAATGTAATCCACTATGCTACCAGAACTCTTTCCACATGTATGTGGTGGTGGTGGTTATGTACTGTGGAGTCGGTTCGGACTCATAGCGACCCTATACAGTGTTTCCAAACTGTAAATCTTTACAGGAACAGAAAGCCTCACCTTTCTCCCGTGGAACAGCTGGTAGTTTCGAACTGCTGACCTTGAGGTTTGCAGCCCGATTCATAAGCACTATGCTACCAGAGTTCCTTTTCCATATGTATGTAGAATAGTTTAAATTAAAAAAAAAAAAAAGGAAAAGAAAATTACAAAGATAACCTTGGGGTTATCCTTAGGAAAAAAAAAAAGTTTTTACAATAAAATATATAAAACCATATAATTCCTTTTATAAGCAAGAAATTTAAGTAGCTCAAAGTACATACTGTAAATACTAGCTACATGTGGAAACTATGTTATACACTCATATAAACAGCTAAGTCCTTGTAAAACAAAATAAAATTAATTTGTTATAATAAAATATTTAAGTCAGATTTGCAAATTCTGAGAATGTAGCAATTATTTTCATTAAGGAATTCATCAAAAACATTTTACATTTGTTGTTGTTGTTATTAAGTACTATGTAATCAGTTCCGACTCATAGTGGCCCTACACAGGGTTTCTGAGGATAGGCTGGTGGATTTGAATAAACAACCTTGCAATTCAAACTGACCTTGCAGCCCAGTGCCTTATCCTACACTGCCATACCAGCATTCCATAATAAATTATAAATATTGTAAATTTAATTAATATAGTAATTTATCAATATCCTTGTGCCTAAAATAGAATTTCTAAATTCTTAAATCGATAAACTGCAGACACTGATTATTTTGCAATCCTGGACACATTGCTAATATTCAAGACAATAAAAATCCTTTATCAAGATTTTTCTCAACTTAGAAATTTGCAGTAGAGCTAACTCCCGGAGTCTCTCCAGGCTCTACAATTACATTTTCTCACGTGTTGTAGCTGGGAAAACAAACATGAAGGACTTCATTATGCTTATACAGAATTTAGCAATGGAACTGAGATACAAACAGCATAGAAGTTAGGAACCTATGCGCTAAAATCAGACTGTTGTTACTAAGTGCCATCGAGTCAATTCCGATCCATTGTAACCCTGCATAGGGTTTCTAAGGACCAGCTGGTGAGCTTGAACCGATGACCTTGCAATTCAAACCAACTTTGCAGTCCAGCACATTAACACAAAGCACCCCACCACGACTCCTAAAATCAGACTCCTGGTATTAAATCTCATTTTTGTTACTAGCTACCTTCATGAATTCAGGCATATAATTTAACCTCTCTGTACTCCAATTTCCTCATCTATAAAAATGAAGGTCACAATACATTTGTTTATTTGTTTGATTGTTTATTCTAATGATTTTGAGAATTCAATGCTATGCTAATATCTAATTAACAAGATATATACTTAATCAATATTTGCTATCATTGTCTTTTAAATTACAGTAAATAATACATCAAATTCTATTGTTTCAAAAGAGTACACATCTAAATGCTGACTAATTTCTTGTGAACCCTTATGGATATACTCGGCTTTTTTTCCCTATTGCTTCTTCTAGAGTTATTCAGAAATGCATTTCCTTTAAGCAAGTTCTAATGGCTGTCACTATGATTTAAAGGTTTCTACAGAATCTTTCGCATAGGGTACGGCTGCCTAAATTACTTTGGACCTAATTTTAGATAAACTGCCATAGCAAGTGTTGAATAAATGCATGAGTAAGCAAAGTAAAGCAAAACAGATATTTAACATTTGTGACTGGTGTTATCTTTCTGGAGTACTTGAATAGAAGTAGTGTAAGTTGGTTAATTAGGTTCCCCACCCCCTTCTACACACACACATATGAATTCATGTTCAGAAACATTACATTGCATTCATCATTCCTCTAAAAAGCTTGTCACTGAATTACCTCTAGCTTAAAGGATAGAGAAAGAGTAAAAGAGAGCGAGAGCTCTAATGAGCTCAGATAAATTCCAGATACATGTCCCTCCAAGACACCACCTCATCTTTTAACACAATAATACCAAAATAAGAGGTGTTATTGAACAGTAAAAAGTAAAAATCATTCAATGCCCTCTCTGCCCAAAGAGGCAAGCTAAAATGCTAATCAGGTTACTGAATGGGACCAATCTTCCTGATTTTCCCCCTGCCCTCAAACAGATATGCAGCCTTGCCCCTCCCTGACTCTGACTCCATATCGTCCCATGTTACCGGCCATTCGGGGCTCAGAATCTGGAGTCAGCTGGCTTAATAAAATCTGAAACTCTGCTTCACCTCTCCGAGTGGCCTCAGTTTCTTCAACCACGAATCTAAAACTGCTGTAACAATATATTCACATTAAAGTGCATTTGCTGTTAAGTGCCAGTGAGTGGATTCTGACAAATAGTGACCCTGTATAGGGTTTCCAAGGAGCTGGTGAGCTTGAACTGCTGACCTCACAGTTCAAACAGCTTTGCAGTCTGGCACATTAACCCACAGCACCACATTTAGGCCATAAGATTTTGTTTAGCAGAAAAGCTCTGTTATATAAATGATGCTGTCTTGATAAAATAAAATTATATTGCCATGATATGTGTTCTGATTATACACATTAGCTATTAAGCTTGATGGGGATCTTTAAAAATAAAATAAAATAAATTTGAAACAATTTAAGATCCATTATTTTATAGTCCTGGAGACATTCATAATATCAAAGCAATACTCAGATAATTAAATCCTTAATCAAAAAATGCTAAATATAGAAAGTATAAAACAAAGTGGGAAATGGAATAAACGGCAAAATTCTACAGTCTGCAAATGAATTTTAAATTAAAGTGAACCTATAATAGGAATCAGAATATGGACAGAAATTTACACCTCTCAACTTTTACTATCTTTTCACTACTATGAATTGAATTTTGTCCCCTTAAAATGTGGTTGAAATCTACCCATAACAACATAAGCAATTTAGAAAGAGTAGTATTTAGTTCCTTAACAACAACAACAAAAAAGTGTAGGGATTAGGGAGTAGGGTAAATCTATTTCCATCCTGTAGGATACATCTTTATTTACCATTTCCAGTTTTTCGGGGTTCAGTACTTATCGGAAGATTGACAAGCAAAGTCTCTATAATATCTGTAGTAAAGCACTGTTTAGCAGAAAAGTGTTCAAAATTAAGTTTATTTTTGTTAATATGTTCTTTTTTTATGTACTATCATTGTGGAAATAGTCTATTATTTATATCAAATCTTTACTTATAATTATCGACTATGGATCAGGGGTCAAATAAAAAGTATTGTAAATTAGAGATCTCTTTTTTGGACAGCATCAATCTTTGGCCTGCGCATAAATTTTTTGTTGTTGTTCAATTATTAACTTCAATGTTGGAAATTCAAACTCTCCTGATGAGACCAGGTGAGAAACACCTGCTTCCATGAAGATGACAGCCAAGAAAGCCTATGGAGCAGCTCTGCATTGTAACACTTGGGGTCACCGTGATTCAAAATTTGCTGGAAAGCAATGGGTTTCATTGTTAGGTTTGTTGGTGTTGTTATGTGAGGTACCATACATTTGGTTTCTACACATAGCTATCCTGTGCTATGAGTCACTAAAGGAACACTGCCCAGTCCTACACCATCCTCATAAATAGTTGTTGCTATATTGAACAGAACAAGAGAATGCCAAATGGTTTAAAATTAGGAAAGGTGTGTGCCAGGGTTGTATTCTTTCACCATACTTATTCCATCTGTATGCTGAACAAAATAATCCAAGAAGCTGGAATATATTAACAAAACATGGCATCAGGATTTGAGGAAGCCTTATTAACAACGTGTGATATGCTTATTAACAACCTGCGATATAACCTTGTTGGCTGAAAGTAAAAAGAACTTAAAATACTTACTGATGAAGATCAAAGATCATAGCCTTTGGTACAGGTTGCACCACAATGTAAAGAAAGCAAAAGTCCTCATCACTGGATGAATAAGTAACAGTGGAGAAAATGAATAAGTAATCAATGGAGAAAAGATTGAAATTGTCACAGACTTCAATTTGCCCATATCAACCAATAATACTCATGGAAGCAGCAGTCAAGAAATCAAATGACATAATGCCTTAAGAAATCTGCTGCACAAGACCTTTTTTAAAGTTTTGAAGAGCAAAGATGTCAGTTTGAGGACTAAAGTGCACCTGACCCAAGCCATGGTATTTTCAATAACCTCATATGCTTGTGAAAGTTGCTTAGTGAATAAGGAAGACCAGAGAAGCATAGACCAAAGAAGGATATAATGTTGGAGGAGAATGGACTGCCAAAAGAACAAATAGACCTATATTGA
>NW_006408688.1:2341845-2353697 GCF_000296735.1 Chrysochloris asiatica | reverse complement strand
CAGCTGTTGACTTCATCAATTTTTCCAGTTGCTTTAGCTTCTCTATCTTCAAATGTAAGTTTCAGAGTCTATTCTGTCATTTTTGGGGGGCTTTTCTTTCTTTCCTTCCTTTTAAATGACTTTTTGCTTTCTTCAAGTATAATGCTGTTGATGTTGTCTCACAATTTCTATGGTCTTTAGCCATTAGTGTCTAATATAGCAGATCTCTTCTTGGCATGGTTTCTAAATTCAGGGAGCATATGCTCAAGGCTGCATTTTAGCTCACATGGACTTTTAAAAAAAATTTTCTTCAACTTTATCCTGTATTTGTATCTCAGCAATTAATGATCTATTCCACAGTTGACCCATGGCCTTGTTTTGGCTAGTGATGTTGTTTCTCCACACTATCTTCCCACAGATGTAGTCAATTTGATTAATGTTTATTCTATCTAGTGATGTCCACATGTATTGTTGCTATTTATACTGTTGAAAAACAAGTATTTACAATAAAGAAGCTGGTAGAGTTCTTCAGTTTCATCATTTGCTTGAGTGATTGATGCATAAATTTGAATAATAATGATATTGACTGATTTTTCTTTAAGGCATATGAATATTATTCTATTTTTGTTTTTTATATAAGTAAATATGGAGTCCTGGTGTGGTGCTATAAGCACTCTAATGCAAGTTTGAACTGCAAGGTTGGTGATTCAAATTCACCAGTCACGCCTCAAAAATTCTAGACCAGGGTCAGTATGAGTTAGAACCAACTCAACAACGCTTGACAACAATGTATGTAAATATGACCATGTTTGGAAAAAGGATTTTCCTTACTTTAATGAGGTCACAAACCCATCCTATTGTAGTATGAGTCATATTTCTGAGTCATAAAAAGATCAGAATAGACTCAGAGACACATACACTGGTAAGACAGACGTCAAGGAAAGCCAAAGAATGCCAAAAACTCTTTGTTGGCAGACAGCAGAAAGTAGAAGAGAGACTCACTGAAATAGTTGACACAGCACCTCTGACTTGGGCTTTTGTCTCCAGAACTATATAAAATAAATTTCTGTTAGGGCACTGTGATTTGTGGTGCTGTGGATTAATGCGCCAAACTGCAAAGCTGTTTGAACTGCAAGGTCGGTGGTTAGAGCTCACCAGCTGCTCCTTGGAAACCCTATACAGGGTCGCTATGGGTTGGAACCAACTCGATGGCACTTAACAACAACAACAAGTTTATTATGCCTGTTCTGTTTTGATCACCCATGCCAGATGTTAGGGAAACGTATAAAGAGATAGCAATTTCTGTTAGGGTATCACTAGGTAACTTAGACAGTCAACATACATAATTAGCATACAGGTTTCCTCAGATACAGACTTGTGGCTGAAAATATACTTAAAAGTGATTTTAATTTAGCAGTATTATTTTTTAAATGGCTGAGTATTTAAAAAACCTTTAATTAGTGTATTGTGAATACTTTCCATCTACTCTGAATTGGCTTGAGGCAGTTTTAGCAGATATCTCAGATGTTGAAACTCTGAAACTCCTCATTAATACCCAATATTACAAGTGCTTCTACTGAACCGAATGCAAACTTTGAATGCAAATTGACCACAGGGTAAAATCAATAAAGTGCACCCAGATGCTAAATGAGATCAAAGAAAATAGCCATAGGAAAATAGACAAATCAATAGTATGATGAAAGATGGCTAAATGTGAAAGTTATTATTATCAATCATAAGCACCAAACTCACTTTTAAAATGTCAAGAGGAAAGCTGAACATTTAAAAAGAAGAAAAAATAGGTGCTTTCTTAATTAAAAAAGCATAGTTCTCTTGTCTGGAAAATTGAATACTTGCAACTTCATGCTATTCTCATAATTGCATAAAAGCCTTTATTGATACTCAAGCCATTTAGAATTATTCCAAAGTCTGTGTAGTTTATAGTCAATCACTGCAGATTTAGTTGACTTTAAGCACAGTGAACAAATTTTTTCTTGCAGTTTTGAGGAACTATAGTTCTGTGCTCTTAGATACTCAGCATATATGAAAAAGTTCATATACGGACCAAGATAGCCTGTGTCAATATTAAGCCACAAACTATGACCTAAGCAGTGCATATGGTTAACATACTCCTGCTGTGTACCATCAGATGGTCTCCAACTCACAGTGACTTTGTAAAGGGTTTCAGTCCAATGCTTAACCCACAATGTCACTATGCTATCATAGTGCTAAATAACAGGTTAGTCATTTGAGTCTATCAGAGGCTTCTAGGAAGAAGACTGGTGATCTACTCTTGAAAAAGCAGCAACTGAAAACCCTATGGTGGTGGTGGTTATGTGCCATGGAGTTGGTTCTAACAACATCGACTATTATAATTCACCAGCTGCTCCTTGAACACCCAGTTCAGGGTCACTCTGAGTCAGAATCGATTTGATGACACTTAACTACTACAACAACATAGAGTGTGTGAGGCTGTAAATATGTATGGGAGCACAAAGCTCCTTCTGAGTGGCTGGAGTTCCAAACTCTTGACCTCGTGGTTAACAGACCCCTAACCCACTAGACTACCGGAGCTCTTTTGAAAAACCTACAGAGCACAGTTGTACTCTGAAGCACAAGGGTTCTCCAAGAGTCAAATTGGTGTGAACAGCAATGTTTTTAGTTTGGTTTGGTTTTAAGATAAGTTATTTTAAATCTGGAACTCCTGGCTCTCAACCACACATCCTCAATATCAAGCCATCACAGTCATTTGTTGCAAGGCAGTTGAGCCAATTCAGAATGATGCTCATTGCCAGCACTGTGCTTTACAGTTTTCTAAGATTATTATCACAATTGTAGTTTGGCCCTCCAGTCCTGTCTTCCATGCCAGATGTCTGGATGTAGCTTTAGCAGATGGACTATAGATTTTTCACATAGACATAGCGATTAGTTTCTTCCAGAGTACTCTTCCATTCTAACTTCTGCTCTTTCACATTTAGCCACATTATTCCTGGCTTCTCTCGCACTTGTCCTGATTTCTTAATGTTCTATCTCTTTATCTATTTCACTATCTTTGAACAATATTTTCCTTTTTACTCACCATGCAGTGTCTTCTCGTGACCTCAAAATGATTGCAGGTTGTTGGGTCTGAAGGTGGCAATAGTTAGGGAGTGACTACAGCTTATCAGGGACACTCTCCTTCCAGCTAGCTGGGGGTGACTCAGTGGTTCTGACTGAAACCAGGGAATGTTAAGACATTGCTATGCATGCTGCCCTATTAGAATGATGTCACACTGTTGAGTGGATTTGGCAAGATGCCTTCTTTGTTCTGTAGTAGTACTTAAGGAGCTTCCCCCATGTAAGGGGTAGGGAGAACAACAGACACAGGAGGGAAAACAGAGACACAGAAGGGAGAACAGAGACACAGAGGGAGAGGAAACAGACACAGAATGGAGAACAGAGACACAGAGGGAGAACAGAGACATAAAGGGAAAGCAAACAGACACAGAATGGAGAACAGAGAGTCAGAGGATGAGCAAACAGACACAGGAGGGAGAACAGAGAGACAGAGGGAGAGCAAACAGACACAGGAGGGAGAACAGAGAGACAGAGGGAGAGCAAACAGACACAGGATGGAGAACAGAGACAGAGTGAGGGCAAACAGACACAGAATGGAGAATGGAGCAAACAGAGGGAGAAGAAAGAAAGATGAAGAGAAAAAATTCCAAGAGAGCTCTGAGAGCTAGAGAGGGAAGAAGGGCAAGAGACTATCTGAGATCCCTTCCCCTTCTCTGAGCGTTGTTTTGATGAATAAAAGAATGAACAATCTCCCTACGGCACATCCAGTGTTCATTTGGCTTCCTGTTCCAGTGAACTTGTTGAGCTGGGATGTTGAGAAACCCCTACCTCCTGCTCTCTGATGCACAGGTGACTTGAGAATCAAAATTTGAGATACAATGAATGACCTGTTTAGTTCCTTGGTCCTCAATAAGTTTGTTAGAAATGCAGACTTTTCAGGCACACCCAAATTGATTAAGTCACAACCTGCCTTTTAAAAAGATCCTCCATTGATTCAAATGCAGTTTGCCAAAGCAATTAATTCTGTCAAGGCCAGATAACTCTCTTTCATTATTCTTCCAAGGTGATGTAGCTGAAAGTGGGTAGACATGGGAAACATGGGTAAATCACTCTCATTCTTATTCTTTTTATGATGACCTACATGTGTGGCTCTGTGGGTTAACATACTGGACTGCAATGTTGGTTTGAACCACAAGCTCACAAGCCACTCCTTAGAAACAGGGTTTCTGAGGCAGAAGCGACTCCCTGGCACTTAACAACAACAAAAACTTTACAGATGAGAAAGACTTCATGGACACATGCCACTGAAGTATGCTAACCACACAATAGTCTGCTGTTTCAAACCAAACGAAACCAACCTCATTGCCTTTTCAGACGCATGACAACCCCATGCATTACAGAGTAAAATAGTTCCATAGGGTTTTCTTGCCTGTAATCTTTATGAAAGCAGATTTCCAGGCCATTCGTACACAGCATCTCTTGGTGAGTTTCAACCTCCAACATTTTGGTTGGTTTTCGATTGCAAACCATTTAAATCACCCAGGGAGTCCTGATCGCTCGCTAAAACAGATGTCTCTAATTCACAGTGCTTTCATTTCAATCCCACAATCTACAGTATGTTACTATAATAAAATTACTTAAAATAAATGAAATGAAATACTAAAATATTTCAACAATGATAGATGGTAAGTAAGCATTTACCAAGATAAGGCTTATTTTGTGAAATCCTTTCTAATGAACACTGTTTTATCACATTCAGTGAAGAGATTGTGCTCACCAACCATTAAATAATCAGAACACTGGATGGAGGAACCTGCATATAAGAGAAATAAAGATGCACTTTATAAAATGAAAAACTGAAAATAGATACATATTTTTTCTTTTTCTTCTTTGGGAACCAAATGTCTACTTCTTCCATTATGTATATGAGTGTGAGTGATGTTTTTTGGACTGTTTCATATTTATTACTGTGCGCTTTCAACATGAAACAGTATCTAGAGAGACTATTTTAAAATATACTTCAGGCTCAGACCTAAAGATTTGAATTCTGCACCCATCTGCACCACTGATTCCATCTATAAAGCAATAAAAACTACACAATAAAGGTTCAAAAACATTGTATAAAATGTGTATAGGGCATGTCTAACACAATGAAATAAAAAGTCTGTATTTCAAAACATGGCACTCCATTTTAGTGATTGTGTACACTGTCATTCTCAAAAGAAATACACTGTGCTCCCAACACACCCTTCATAAGGTGTTATAGTACATTGCTACATCACAGTTTTGATAGAGTAAGATGATTTTTCATGTTGATTCAGAATGTGTATTATTACATAATTTCCATACTTCACTTACCTAAATTTACATGAAGTTTAAGCTATTTTCCAGTAGAACACAATGAAGTTATATTAATAATAAAAATGAATTCATGAGATGTCCAAAATCAATTGTTCATAGCCATAATTCATCCTAATTTCTTTATAAACGTATTCTTAACTTGTTATTTAGCAGTTTAAACTTTATTACTAACAGTTCTAGCCATTATAAATCCTTCAGAAACTTATTAAATTCAAATATAGTAAAGAATTAAAGGTTCTTTGTTGTTTCTATTCTGAACTTTATTGATATGAAAAATAATAGTATTTCCAAATCCTTTAAATTTGATATTTTCTCTGAATCTCTGGGTAGTGCATTTCTGTTGTAATTCCCAGAGGACAGTTGACTAAATATTTGGAATTATGACTGACACTTTCCCCTACTCCCACACACCCAGTCAAAAATATTGTGGATCAATACTGACTCTTATGAACTGCATGGGCCATTTCAGACAGTTGTGCTGAGGGGGGAAAAAAAATCCTCATTTTCAGCTAAATTACTATTCTTAGGGGTTTTATCTGCACAGAACTTCTATAAAGATCCATATGTTTGGATTGTATATACAGAAGTGGGATCATACACGTATATATAAATATCTCAAGCTTAATGGATAAATAGATTATGAAACAGACATTTTCTAAATAGTTATTCAGCTAACTGGTTCCTCTTTCTTAATCTATGTATATTGCAAAATTACTGTCAATACTCCAAATTCATGCAATAGGTAAAGTTGTGAATTCTAAAGTAGTGTGTCTGCTGATACAAGTAATGTATCCCACAGACCAAAGACAGAGGGTCTGATCCCAGGTTCAGCTGATGATTCTTTCTCTCCTGTTCTGTTTTGCGTCTCAGCAATTAAAATGTAGATTATAAATGAATTACCACTATAAATTGGTCATATGCTGTTCCCTTAGATTAGAAAGATGCTACTGAACATGATCTAAAATCAATTTTATTTGTGTCCAATACCACTGGCAACAAAATTATGAAGGAAGTGCTTCATGAGGCTATGAAACCCAGAGAAGTGAGAACCAAGTTTGAGAATAGAAACTACTCTTAGAATGTAATACTCCAAAGGCAATAGCTACATAGAGTTTTACTTCTTTATGTCACTGAAGAAAACAATCCAAGAGTTAGCATTTTACAATGAAAGCAATATAATAAGAGTGGAAGTCATCCTAAGATCCTACCCATTGGTGTTACAGTGGCAGGTACTTGAAGTCTGGCACTTAAATTTAAATATGGGGAGAGTAGTGTCCTGGTGTGGAGCTGGGGGTTAATGCGTCAGACTTCAAAGTCATTTGAACTGCAAGGTCGGTAGTTCAAGCTCACCAGCTACTCTTTGGAAACACTATACAGGGTTGCTATGGGTTGGAATCGACTCAACAGCGCTTAACAACAACAGCAGGACCTTTTAGCATAACTCCTATGCAGGGGGCAAATATAAAACAACACGTCAGTGACAAATGAAAATGTCTAGTTCAATTTTCTAAGGTTGTCTAATAACAAGAAGACACATTGAGTTGCTCCCTGTGTTCAGGTTCCTGGGTATACCTATGAAATTCAAAGGGACCAGGAGAAGAAACACCTAAAGGACCAACATTCCAAATTTTGTACTTTTTAGAGGACTTCCTGTATGTCAAATGGTTACGTTCTTGGCTACTAGTTGAAAGTTTGGGAGTTCTGGTGTGGCGCTGTGGGTTAAAGTGCCAGACGGCAAAGCCGTTTGAACGGCAAGGTTGGTGGTTCAAGCTCACCAGCGTCTCCTTGGAAACCCTATACAGGGTCGCTATGGGTCAGAACCGACTTGACGGCACTTAGCAACAACAACCTACCCAGAGATACCTAAAATGAACTGGCAATCTGATTCTGAAAGGTTAAAATCTTGAAAATCCTGTGAAGCAGCTCTACTCTGTACACATAGGGTCACCATGAGTTAGGATCAACTGGACACTAACTAATAACTACTGATATTTAATAAGTTCTTCATAATTAATGTAGGTTTAATTACCAGGAACCTATAAAATATTATTTATAAATGCAAATCTTAGAAAATGTATCAAATACATTTTCAGGCATGTATTAAATACAGTCTTAAAAATGTCACGACTCTAACTTCTAAATTTGGAGAAACATGCATGGTGTGGTGCTGTATGATAAGCACTGGAACTGAAAGGTTGGCAGTTAAAACCCACCAGCCATCTTGGGAAACTCTATACAGAGTCTCTATGAATTGAAACTGACTAGAAGGCATTTAACAGCAATAACAATCCCACATTAGTTCCCATAGTTTGTTTATTTCTATGCAAAGAGAGATGAGGGTAGATTTAGAGCAGAAAAAATGGTAATGGAAAATGAAGATCTGTTCAAAGGAAGTTCTTAGCCAAAATGTAGACAACAGAATTATAATGCTTGAAGGAATACAAAGTATCACACAAAGATACAAAAATATTTGGAATAAAAATTCACAACATCCTTTTCATTTCTCTTCTATTATCTTTCTTTCTACTCAATGGTAATAGGTAAATTTCCCGAATAACTAAAACTGATCCATATAGAGTATTTCTAAATAACAATTGTACCACGTATTTGAATTGCTTTGTTTTTAATTATTATGCTTGCAAACTGTGCAAGCATGATCACTGTATGTTTTGCTCCAATTCTATTCTCCACAATAAAATATATCACATGGTGATGTTATGCAATTACTACTGCAAAGTCCTAATAATGGGAAAGTACCCTGGTTGGAAAATGCTGATGTCTTTCTACAATGATCAAAACTGCCACAAGCAATACCCATATACCAGCGTACACACCTCACATTTTGACATGTTGATGGATCCAAGGAACAGCTGCTGGAAATACAATGACAAATCAAAGTTTAAAGAAGCTTGGGGTGTTTTATGTCAAGTGCAGTCAAATGCAAAGAAAGATGAGCTTAGATTTAGGGCAGGAAACAATGGTAGTGGAAAATGGAGATTTGTACTAAACAGGTGCTTACCCAAAGTGTAAACAGCAGAGATAGGATGATAAAAGGAATGCAAAGTATCACAGAAAGAGAGAAATATCTGGGAAATTTTGGAATAAGAACTCATAACACCCTTTTCATGTTATATGGACAATTTCTCTTCTCTTCTCTTTCTTTCTTCTGTACATAAGTAGTTCTTCTCCTTTTTCATTCTCCTATTCTGCTCTTTTGCCTTTTTTTAGTTCTTAAATTATTTTCCTCCTCTCTTATACCTAATCTTTTGGTCAGACAGCAATTTCTATAGGCCTTGCTTATCCCCAAGAGTAATACTTAGGGATAAAGGGATTGCTCTTTGAGACTCTTGAGGAATAGGAAAGGAGCTGGGAAATCATATCTTACAAATAAAAGCTTCCCATAATCGTTTTACAATTTATTTTGATAATGAGAACTGTGTCCAGAGATTATTCTGAAAAAGAGGAAAAAAAGTCCTTATTAAAATTAAAATGGAGAACTAAGATACAGTATAGAATACATTAAAATCATAAAGATTGGAAATAAGATATGTAGTATTTTGTGAAAAATGAAATCAATTTATGGAGAAAATAGTAAGTGAATTTAAGAAAATATCTAGAAATTGAGGAAGGGGAATATTGGACAATTTTATAAGCTGAAAGCACCACTAGAAACAAATAATATGTTACTGTTAAATTTGAATGAGTACTTCTAAATAGTCATTCTCAAAAAGATCATCCTAGTAATACAAAGAATTTACTTCAAGAAATGGATGGCAATGTCTTAGTTCTAAAGATTAAATAAGTATCAAATATATTCCTGAAGATATAGAAATAAGGTAGCAATAACAAAGCCAATGCCCAACTCTATTCAGCATTAATGCTCTCTTGGAAAGATGCCAGTGTGTCATCAGAAAGTATCAAATGAGAATGGAAAAAGGATTCTAAAGAACTGGTAGGAAATAGGAAGAATTTGATTAGCTGGCGGGAAAAGAAGAAAAACAAAGTCAACCTTTTTAATGTGTGGAGATAAAAATACAACTGTAGCTATTTGTTATTAGTCTTCAGTTGTTCTACCTTTTAACAGTGTGATAACTGTAGGAATTTAGAAAAAGGGAATGAAAATGTCTCCCTTAAGTTTGAAGTCTTAATATTCATATGGCTGAGTTTTATGTGATTTGATGGCACCAAAGATTGGTTTCGAATGATCATAGCCATGTTCAATACTTGACCTTTGGAGAATTGCTAGTGGCCTGATGACAAAAAAACAAAAACCACTGTATTACATTTTCCCCTTCCCCATAATGTCATCTGTCCCCTTGGTACTTTTTAGGAAGAGAAGGAAAAGAGCATACAGTGTTTACATATACATGGCAAAGCATCACTTTTCAAACAACGATTACTTTAGGTGGTATGTAGCTATATAAACAATTTTACACTACTTGTTTTGGGATTCTATTGGCTTACTTTGTACATCAGTTCTATAAGTCCAAACTTTCTGAGCCTTAATTTTTGACATCTGGGAATAAGAATAATGGCTATATCTAAGTACATAAATTTCCACACATTGTAGAAATGCAATAAATAATGCATTTATTATTATTACTGCTGGTGAAGATGGCCATATTGTTCTTAAATTGTATTCCATAGAAACACCTGTGCATTAACAGCATTGTATTAGTGTATCTGTTCAAGGCTTTGAAAAAAGGGTATTAACAAACAATAGGTTAAAACAATGTATTTAAATTTAGAGAACAAGATATTGAAGTAAAATTTTCATCAGTAAATTTTAAATATAGCTTATAACTATGTACTTTGGGCTGTGCTCCAGTTTTATTAATCTAAAATTATTATCCCCTTTCCTTGACAAAAGTAGAAGGAACAATGATATCATTAAAATTATTATTTAGGTTTTTCCAAAAAGGTAAAAGTAAACACATCAAATTATTTATTGGAAAAAAGGTATATTCTTTCATTCACACTGGCACAAATTGCTTATCTAGATCTGATGCTAATATTGTGGTTTTGGTAAAGTCCTTAATCATTTAAGTCTTAATATTTTGACTGATAACATGGGGGCAAATACACCTTTTTTATGTTTTATTGTGAATTATGTGATAGTTTACATGGGAGAACATTAACTTTACATTCATCCTATCATATATTGTTTCATTGCCATGGTTACAATCCCCTCCATGCATCATCAGCCAATCACAGGGTATGCCCTGCAAGCCTGCCCTCAGGTCATCAGCACACAGCCCCTCTCCCTCTTTGGGTCTAAAATCCCCAGCCGCTCCATCTCTCTACGTCATCGCCTATACCTCCATCTCTGGCATCACTGCTTCCATGGGTAGGGTCCCACTCTCTGCTCTTCCCCTTGATGGTCCCAGGGACCTCCGCTCCTAGACTGCAAAGTCAATCACTCCCCTCCTTTTGCTACAAAACATCTACCTGTACATTTCCAACCTTCACAATCAGTCCTGATAACAATCATTCACTATTGTATCACAAGACACCTATCTGCATCTCCTTTCATCAGCCCCACCCAGACAGATTGGATACTACTCAGTGAAGATTCTACCTTCCTCTGTGCACTTTGGATCTAGATTTCCTCTTGAAAGCTTGTAAGCCAGTCACTTCTTGCATTTGTGCCCCCCTATCCCATTTAAGGTAGCCGATGTCCAAGTTGCCCATCCCGTCTTCTCTGTATGAAGGGGATGGGAATGATTCTTGCTGTAAAGATTTGTTCCCTCTTTTGAGCTACTGCATCAATAGGTATAGGTCAAATTCATAAGATTATATCAGATTACTCTTTTTCCTCTTCTTTCTTCTTCAGGTTGAGCTCTAATCATCCAGTCATTGAAGCCAGATCAAGTGGGTATTATCTGCAAGTGAAGGTGTTCTTGTGCATATGCCCTCTCTTCTTATCAGCTACGTTGTCTGCCTCCCTGGTGTCTGGTAGTTGGTATTGGTTCTTGCCTGGATTTTGGTGATTTATAGAGTGTGATTACAGCTTGACTATATGGCAACAGTTGCTTTCTGTTCTTGGGTAATATAGGGAGAGAAAGAGTCCCCCAGAGGTAAAAGGGGGAGCATAAAACATCAAACAGCAACACACACACATACACACACACAAAAAAAAAACACCAAAAAAACAAAACAAAACAAAACAAAAAAACCCAACAATTACAACAAAAAAACCTAAACTGGATACTATAGGCTATAATCGCAGAAAAGGGAGGGTAGGGAAAGAAGGAAAAAAAAAAAATCTGTAACCTAATATGAGTATGACTTCAATGTCGTCTTTCAGCTTCTTGCCTTCAAAGCTGCTTGAGCGATTTCAAGATGCCATTGTTGGTTGTTATGCTGTACCTCAGGATTTAATTTAATTTTTGGCCTGTTTTGTTTTTAAATTCTCTTTCCCTCTCCACGCCCCTTGTTCTGGCTTCTCCATATTT
>NW_006408688.1:2298840-2341745 GCF_000296735.1 Chrysochloris asiatica | reverse complement strand
AAAAAAAAAAAAAAAAAATCAGTGCTGGCTCTTGAACTGAGTGTATCTGTGCACATGCGTGGCAGAAAAGCCCACAAGCGGTGCAGGTGGGGGGTGTCCATTCACTCAGGCACCCCCTCTAGTCAACAGAATGGAGGTGCACAAACAGTGTGTGTGTATTGGGGGGCGGGGGCAATGAACAGATACCAAAAAAAAGAAAAGCAAATCAGAACAAAGCAAAACTGACAAAGTGTATTGTCCACCTTTGCTCCGAGGTCCCTGCAGCATTTTTCTGTGGTGTATCTGCTCCCCTGCTTGGTCTTGCTATTTGGTCTCACCCAAGTTATCAGCTCTGGGCCATTGAGCCTGGCAGATTCAAAAGTATGCAATTTTTACTTTTGTTACAAGTTTCCTTCGCTATAAGCCTTCAAACCTTGTAAATATTCCTACCTATGTTGTTCTGAGTTTTGGAGCTCTTCCCTGAATCTGCTTTGCCTGGTATTCTGTGATATTGCTGACAGCAAACCACACTGCCCCTCCAACCTAGCCACCGTCAAGCCCTGCTTCCAAATACACCTATTTTTAAAGGTATTGTTTTGAAGCTCAAATCAGACAGTTTATTTGAAAGGGATTTGTAACTTAAAAAAAAAAAAAATGCTATGCAAATGCTTGTCCTTATCTGTAACTGAAAGAGGAATAGTGTCTATAGAAACATATTGTTAGATGATCATTTTCATCTATACCTCTAGAAAATATGAATAAAAAAATGCCTCAATTTCACAGCCCAGTACATTTTGCCTCTTAATTTATCTTCTTAGACGCTGTTCTGAAGGAGCCCTAATAGTATAGTGGGTTATGAGTTGGGCTGCTAAACATAAGTTCAGCAGTTCAAATCTACCTGCTGCTCCAATGGAGAAAAATGCAGTTCTCTGCTCCTATAAAGACTCACAGCCTTGGAAACCCTATACAGAGTCTCAGTAAGTCAGAACTGACTCTATAGCATACGACCACATAAATTAACTGAGCTGTACTGATGACAGATCACTCTTATTCTGCTATTTATCTCTTCTTAATTCTAAAAATCTTTCTTTTCCTGAAGAAGGGCATTTAGTCATGTCTTCTGTGTGAGGAATTAATACAGATCTGTAGTTCACGAATGAATTTGTGGAAAAACTCCATTAAAATGATGCAATGTAATTTCAAATGTCCGCTTGAACTTTTCTTCTTCACTAAATATAGTAATAAAACATTTGCTGTCAAAAAGATCTTCACAAGCAGAAAGAGGCCAGAAGACAATCAGAGTTGTGTTCTAGGTTATGGCTTCATCTCGTTACACGTTCTTTAAGGAGATTCTCTTCCTCTGCTTTCCAGGTTTTTCATCCTTTGTTGAGGGCTCTCTAATCATTTTCCAGATGCACCATTCATTGATTCTACAACTATCATCCAGTTGCTTCTACAAACTACTCCATTTAGGGAAGGTGAAATTATTCTCAATTAGTACCAGACAAGCTCTGATTTTATTTATTTGACCTTAACTTCCATAGGACTAATCAAAATAAGATGATGCCACATAGAAAAATGCATTTATACACCTGACAATTTAAACAAAAAATTACATTGTTCTTGCATATCTTCCTCTAACTTATTTCCTGCTGATAGCCTTGAGTTGAAACTTATGCAGTTACTCAGAGGGTATAGTGACTTAAACTCTCCTGGGGCAGGGGTGGTGGTGGTTATGTGCCATGGAGTCTGTTCCAACTCATAGCAACCCTGTATACGGTTTCTGAGGCTGTAAATCTTTATGGAACAGAAAAGCTCATCTTTCTCCAGCAGAAAGGCTGCTGACCTTGACGCTTGCAGCCCAATTCTCATAACCACTATGCTACCATGGTTCCTTTATACCCATTCAAATAATTTTAATGCTTCAGAGCACTTCAGGATTTTTGTTTGTTTGTTTCATTTTCTGTGTATAATTACTCTCAGTACAGATTTCTTAAGTATAAATGGATTTTTATCATTATTACTTGTACGGGATTATGACATTAATGTTATGCAGTTTTAAAATAAAACAAGATTTCTTTTATACTCCACAGCATTGGACAAACTTTACTATTTAACTACATTTACAAATGCATAAAGAGTACAAAGGGAATTTCTACAAATTGGACCATAAGGTCTGTTTGAACCTCAAGGTTGGTAGTTCAAACCCACCAGTCACTCTTTGGAAACTCTATATAGGGTTACTATGAGTCAGAACCAACACAATGTCACTTCACAACAACAACTATATACTTGGATAAACTGGGTAAATTTAATTTCTATACCTAAAAAACAGATTCAAACCCCAGGGAGTAGTAACTCCCATAAACCAAACCATTTCACCTAAGAATTGGCAGCTGTGATACCTTGTATTGAAGGTATGGGATAAGAAATGGAGGGTGGCAGAATGGATAAGAAAACAAGATCCTCATGAAGTGGAAGCTGTAATACATTGTAATACCTTGCAAGAATGTTTGTAGCTATACATAGTGATAATTATTTATATAAATGACTAAAATGTAAAAGTCATTAACTAGTCAATAATTAACTGCCTCGGTGAAAGGGAAAGATCTGGGAAAAATACAAATAAGTAACATGCAAGTAATTTTGCAAGTTTTACAACAGAAGGCAATTTTGTTTAATAAAAATCACTTTTGAAAGATGCAGCAGATTATAGAAGGACTAATTATTCCAGACCCTGTGCAGGTAAGAGCAGGTATTTCAAAAATACCCAGAGGCATACTCAGTCATCAGCCAACAACTGATTATTCACAGGTGGATTGCCCACACTGCAGTCTCCAGTCAAAGCAGATTTCCTTGCTCAGCTGCTTCACACCACCTCAGGCAAACTAACTCTGCTCTCCAGTTTAGCATCTCTACTGCTCCATCAGGCTGCCCCACCCTTTGTAAATTATGCAAGGTTATAGATAGCCCAGTCCTCAAGCCCCAGCTTTGGAAAGTATAATCAACTTGTCCTGGCTTCCTGCAGCCCTTTCATTCTCAAGTGGTTCTTCCAGGTCTACAGGTTAGCTTATGCCTCCAAAACATTTCTACTTTGCCGTCAATTAAAAGTCTCAACTGTTCCCTAAAGAGCCCTGTTTCCGAGCATAAATCTCATTCTAATCCTCTCTCATCCCTTTTCCTCAGCTCAGTATCTATTGCAAAAGATGGGAAGAGTCTAAACTGACCCAGAAACATCTCTGATTGTTATACGCAATTCTTAGATGCTTCATGAAATGGGCCAAGAACTCAAAAAGAGCAAACTAGAAAGTGAAAGGCCGCCATAGCATCCCAATCAGAACCAGGAAACTATAGGGGAAAACAGATCTTTGAAGAGTACTAATGTTTATACACAAACCTAAAAACAAAACGCTCTACCTATGAGATGATTGCAACTCATAATAATCCTATAGTACAATGTAGAACTGGGCCACTGAGTTTCCAAAGTTTAACCTTCATAAAGCAGATTGCTACAGTTTTCCTTCTCATAGCGGCTGGTAGGTTCAATCCACTGACCTTCCGTTTAACAGTAATAGTTAACCCCCATGCTATCATAACGCCTTAATATTTACTCAGTTAACCCAAAACTTGTATAATTATAATTAAACAGTTTTCAAACTGCTGCTGTATTTAAGATTCCATAAAGCTAAAGATTGTGAATGTCTATTTCATCTCCATTTTTCCAGTAACTGTCAAAGTGCTTAGTACAAACCAGAGTTTAATAAATAAATATTATTTTGACAATAATTGTTATAAGGGAAAAAAGAAGACACCCCAAATTCAAACATATCCTATTTATTGTTGTTAAGTGCCTACTCATAGCGACTCTGCATAGGTTTTCCAATGAGCAGTTGGTGAGTTTGAACTGCAGGCTGTGTGGTTGGTTCACAGTCCAGTGCTGATCCAATAGCACCACACCAGGAGTCCAAACATATTCTATAGAGACCCCTTTATCAAGCCTTAAGCAGAAGAAAGATAGAAAAAGACAATCATCCAGATGAGGGTAACTAGCAGCATAAGACAAAGATGGAGTCCAAATGAAATCTTCACCACCAGGCTAGTTGTAGACAATGGAAAACAAAGACAATCATAGCAAAATCATCACTGACAACAGATCAATTCATCATTGTCACAAATGGGACCACAAAAGAAGGGGAAGGACCATGATTGGGATGTATACATATTTGCATATTTTAAAAGCTTACAGGATTGTTTCTAGGGTTTTGACCACCTGGCTATGTAGTGATTGGGTTATAATTCATGACAATGTGGCTTTGAGTCATAACTACCAGTATCCCAACTTTTAGAATGCCACGCAGAAATCACATGTAAATCATTAAGGATTTACATGGGCAAGTTCCCTGAGTCTCTGTGCAAACCCAAGGAAATACTGCCCGTCCCTAGGCTGACCTAGGAGTTGTAGTCTGCTTTTCAACACACCCTGCCTACAGACAAAACTACTACTTCACTCAGAAAGAATTCAAATGGAATCTGAATTTATTCCTAGACTCAGAATGAAATTAGGGCTTCCACTGTAAACCACAGCCTTCATAAACCAAGTGCCTTCTAAATTAAGCTCTAATACAGAATTCATAAAGAGAAATTTTTTTGCATACCTGATGTTGGTGGCTTAAAAAAGCCACACAACAGACTAGATGGAGGGGAAAAAATCCCCATAAAATCTGGTAGTATTTGCTAACACTCCAGAAATGATAAACAATCTCCAAAATAAACTTAAAAGTTATTTTTCATAATTTACAGAATTTAGAGAATGAGAAATTATAACTATGTATTTAGAGTCCTGGTAAGGTGCTGTAGGATAAGTACTGGACAGCTAATTACAAAGTTGATGGTTCAAACCCACCAACCACTCCTCAGAAACTCTATATGGGTTTACTTTGAGTTGTAATCAACTCGAAGGCACTTAACAATAACATATATAATATATAATGTATATAAATGTTATGTTGTTGTTATTGTTAGGTGTCATTGAGTGGGTATCGACTAATAGCAACCCTATGCACAACAGAATGAAACACTGCCCAGTCCTGGGCCAAACCCCACAATTGTTGCCATGCTTGACCCCATCGATGCTGCCACTTTGTCGATCTATTTCACTGGGGGTCTTACTCTTTTCCTCTGACCTTACCAAACATGATATCCTTCTCCAGTGACTGGTCCTTCTTGACAATATGTCCAAAGTATGAGACACGAAGTTTTGTCATCCTGGCCTGCAATTAGTACAGCATTTTGGCTGTACTAATTCCCACACAGATCTGTTTGTTCTTTTGGCAGCCTATGGCACTTTCAATATTCTCTTCTAACACCATAACTCAAAAACATCAATTCTTCTACAGTCTTCCTTATTCACTGTCCAGCTTTCGCATGCATATGAGGTTATTGGAAATACCATGGCTTGGGTCAGGTGCACCTTAGTCTTCAAGCTGACATCTTTGCTTTTCAATGCTTTAAAAAGATCTTGTACAGCAGATTTGCCTAGTGCAATATGCCGTTTGATTTCTTGACTGCTGCTTCTATGAGTGTTGAGAGTTGATCCAAGAAGAATGAAGTCCTTGACAACTTCAATCTTTTCTCTGTTGATAAGAATGTTGTTTATTGATCCAGTGGTGAGGATTTTTGTTTTCTTTACATTGAGATGCAATCCATAAGGAAGGCTGTGGTCTTTGATCTTCATCAGTATTGTCGGGTTTCTGAGGAGTAGTTAGTGGATTTTCAACTGCACATCTTGTATATATATGTTGCTGTTGTTAAGTGCTGTTGAGTCAGTTCCAACCCATATTGACCCTCTATAGGGTATCCGAGGAGTGGCTGGTGAGCTTGGACTATATATATATATATTCCAATGCTTATCCTACATCAGGACTACATGACTAGTAGTCTTATAGTAGTCTTTCTAACTTCCAGGCTGGTGGTTCATTTGTCTGCAAGGTTGATGTTGTTAAGTGCTATCAAGTTGGTTTGACTCATAGTGACTCTGTATAGTTTCTGAGTAGGGGCTTGTGGACTTGAACCACCAACCACTAACCTTTCAGTTAGCAGTCTAATATTTATCTTACAGTGCCACACCACAAAACTTGCTGTTACCTACTATAAAAATACAAATCCCAAAAGGTCAGTGGTTTAACATACTAAAAATTATTCCTCATATACCTCATTTACCTATTCATGGATGGTGCATGGCTTTTTGCATGTGATGATTCAGAATCTAAGCTTCTCTCATTTGATGACTCTACTCTCCTAGCGTTGCACTATAAGATAAGCACTGGACTGCTAACTTTAAGGTTGGCAGTTTAGACCCACCTTGAGAATCCTATACAGGGTCTCTAAAAGTTGGAACCAACTTGAAGGCATTTAATAACAACAACAACACCATCCCTATGGCCTTAGAGTTATTTGCAGTCATGCAGATGAGAATTGAGCAATCCCAGTTTCTTCTTAATATCTTGACCTAGAAACCACAATTACCATGTCTACTGATACTCCATTAGTGATGATTAGTTAAGATGAGGGAAACTGGAAACTGCAATCCCTTGTTAGGTGTTGCCTGACAAGTTCACGCTGTGGAAAGCAGAGCATGAATTTTGGTGAGCAGGTAGATATTTCTACCACCAAAATTAAGTTATGAATTTAAGTGTTAAGTTAGAGATTTTAGTGTTTATCATGAAACACTGAAAGACTTCATGAAAAAATTGTAAGAGGTTGTGGGCAATTACCTCAGCTGCCATTTAAGATATATGCTGTATAGGGGAATTTTATGTTCAAAACATTAAATGGGTTAGAAGATAATGCAGATTGGTCTTTAATGGCATATTATTTTATAGTGACTGCTGTAACAAAGTACCACATAATGGGTGCCTTTAAACTACAAAGTGCTATTGTCTCACAGTTGTGGAGCATGATGGTCTGAATGCAGGGTGTTCACAGAACCAGGCTTCTCTGAAGGTTGTAGGGGAAGTCCATCTCTTTCAACTTCTAGTAGCCTCAGGCATTCCTTGCAGATGCATCTTCACAAGGCTACCCTTACTTTCTGATGCAGAGTGTCTCTTTTCCTCTTTTATATAATAGCACTTATATTGAATTAGGATACAGATACTAAAGCCATCACTTTTTGTTAACTGCTAATATTTTATTGTTGTTGTTGCTGTTAAGTGCTGTTGAGTCATTTCTGACTTATAGAGACTGTAAGTTGTTGGTGAGTTTGAACTGCCAACCTTGTGGTTCAAAGGGATCTTGAGGTCAAATGCTTATTTGGGGTGCCACACCAGGACTCTGGTAACATCTCAAATAACCCTATTTCCAAACAAGGTCACAGTCACAGGTATGAGGGCTTAAGCCTTCCACATAAATTTTGGGGGAAAACAAACGTTCAATCCATAATAGAAGTAAAAAAAAAATAATTAGATTCAAGAGGTTTTAGCAAATTAGATAAATAAGTCTTAGTTGAATGAATGGGGCATGAAGCAGAACAAGGGATCCAGAGTGAGTTCTAGACAATGATATATAGTATTCAAAATACAGTCTTTATGAAGAATGGGAAATCTAGAACACTTAATTATGCTTTCTGTGTTCAAAATTTTCACATAAACAAGGCCATCATTTGAAGAGAACAAGAGGATACTGCATGATTTAAAATCAGGAAAGGTGTACACTAAGTTTTTATCCTTTCTCTATACTTATTAAAACTATATGTGAGCAAATAATCCAAGAAACTGCACTATATGAACTAGTCATCAAGATTGAAGGAAGCCTCATTAACAATCCACAATATGCAGATGATACCAGCTTGCCTGCTAAAACAAAGAGGACTTGAAGCACTTGTTGATGAAGATCAAAGAATACAGCCTTAAGTGTGGGTTATAATTCAATGCAATGAAAATAGAAATCCTCACAACTGGATCAATAAACAACATCATGATAAATGGAGAAAAAAATTGAAGTTTCCAAGGATTTCATTGTACTTGGATCATAATCAGTGCTCATAAAACTTGTTGTTGTTAAGTACCCTAGAGTCAGTTCTGACCCATAACAACCTTGTGTAGGGTTTCTGAGGAACAGCTGATGAGTTTGAAATGTCAACATTGCAGTTCAAACCAACTTACGGTAGAGTGCTTATCCTTCAGAGCCATATAATCAAAGGCATAGTACATTGAGCAAATCTGCTACAAAAGACATCTTTAAAGCATTAAATTGCAAAGATATCACTTTGGGGATTAAGGTGAGCCTGATCCAAGCCATGATATTTTCAGTCTCCTCATATACATGTGTAAGCTGGACAGTGAATGAGGAATGCTGGAGAAGAACTGATGTGTTAGAATTTATGATGCTGGTGAAGAATACTGAAATCATCATGGATTTTTAGGAGAACAAACAAACATCTTGGAAAATGTCAGAATGCTCCTTAGAAGCCAGGATAGCAAGACTTTGACTCATATAATTTAGACATGTTATTAGGAGGGGACAGTCCTTGGAAAACGATATAATGTTTGGTAAACGAAAACATTAGCAAAAAAGAGGAAGACCCCCCAAGACAGTGACTGTAACAATTGTCTCAAGCATAGCAGCAGTTGTGAGGATAGCAAATGTCCAAACAGTGTTTCTTTCTGTTGTAAATAAGGTCACTATGGTCAAGTCAACAGCACCTAACAACAGCAAAATCAACATACACTATCATAGGAAATTTACATTCACTATCATAGGAAACAAAGAGGACTTCATTTAGAAAAGTTTATGGAAAAGTCATGTTTACACTTTCACTGTGTAACTTTTTTTTAGACTTGACGATGCTAACTAAACTGTTCTTGCTAATACTTTGTTGTTGGTCTTGTCTTGTCTTGTTAAGTGCCGTCGAGTCGGTTCCGACCCATAGTGACCCTGTACAGGGTTTCCGAGGGTGTAAATCTTTACGGGAGTAGAAAGCCTCATCTTTCTCCCGTGGAGCGGCTGATAGTTTCGAACCGCTGACCTTAAAGTTCGCAGTCCGATTCGTAACCACTACGCTACCAGAGCTCCTTTAGCTGTTGATTCCATACATGAGCCCTGGATACCCACAGATAAATGTAAAAACCTTCCCTAAAAGCCGAGACTGTAAATTCCAAAAAGGCAAAGTTTCCCCCCCACCAAAAAGCTAAAGAGGATATAGAGAAACTCTGTTAACTGATGGTATGTGGAGGGGATTATAATCAATGTAATGAAACAAGGTATATGAATGTTTGAATGTGAAACCGATGATGTGCCCTG
The DNA here is from genome assembly GCF_000296735.1 of Chrysochloris asiatica. NCBI lineage: Eukaryota > Metazoa > Chordata > Mammalia > Afrosoricida > Chrysochloridae > Chrysochloris > Chrysochloris asiatica. Next base: position 2,332,469 of record NW_006408688.1, on the reverse strand, counting down.
AAAACTTTCACTCAATCCACAATAAAAACATTAAAAAAAAAAAAAAAAAAGCTGTTGAGTTGGTTCTGACCCAGAGTGACCCTGTATAGGGTTCTAAGGAGTGGCTGGTGAGCTTGAACTACCAACTTTGTGGTTCAAACCAACTTTGGAGTCCAGCGCATTAACCCACAGCACCACATCAGGACCAAAAAATAACACTTCTTACTTCTGTTCAGCATTTCTCTGCAATTGTGATGTATTATGGTGGTTTGCATGTTGTTGTAGTGCTGGAAGCTATGTCACCAGTATTTCAAATATCAGCAGGGCCAACAATGATGTAAAGATGTCAGTGGAGTTTCCAGACTACAACAGAATGGGAAGAAGGATCTGATGATCTGCCTCTGAGAAAACTGGCCAGTGAAATCCATATGGACAGCAGCAGAACTTTGTCTTACAAAGGGCCAGAAGATGAATCCCTTAGATTGAAAGGCATTCAAAATACATATGACTGATGCTGCCTCCTGAAATAGAGTCAACCTTGATTTGGATGGAATAAGCTTTCAAAACTTTATTTGCTGATGTGACATGACATAAAACAAGAAGAATCAGCTTCAAGCATCCATTACAATTCAAAGTATGGTATATATGAAGCATGAATCCAAGAAAATTGATTCATGCTTCATATGAAATGGAATACATAGACATTGATATCTTAGGCATCAGTGAACTGAAATGATTGGAATTTGCCATTTTAAACCAGGAAATCATATGGTGTACTATATTTGGCATGACTAATTAAAGAGATATTTTTTTCTCATTCATCATAAAAAATAGAAATAAGAAATCCTAGATCTATCCTGATGCGCAACACTGTCAATGATAGAATAATATCTATATCACAAGCAAGAGACGTTACTCAGAATAATATTCAAATTTATTCACCATCCACTAAGATGATTTTTTAAAAATTACTATCCTCTACAGTCTGAGGTTGCTCAAACATATAACCAAGATACATCAATAATTAAATGTAAAAGTTGGAGTCAAAAAAGAAAGATCAGTATTTGAAAAACATGGCCTTATAGCTGATAAGATGAACAGGAATTTCACAAAAGAACATTGTAAGGCCAACAATTTCATCATTGACAGTATAATTTTCTTCCATAACATAAATAGTGACTATACATGTAGACTGCCACTGATGGAATACACAGGAGTCAAATCAACTACAACTGTAGAAAGAGATGATGAATAAGCTAAATAGTCAGAACAAGGCCAGGGATCAACTGCAGACCAATCTATTGTTCATGTGAAAATCCCATTTGATGCTGAAGAAAATGAAAACAAGTCCATGAGAGCTGAAGTATAATCTTCAGTATGTCTTCCTCAATTTAGAGACCATTTTAAGAATAGATTTGATGCATTGAACACTAATGACCAAAGTTCAGACAAGTTGTGATGTGACATCAAGGACATCATACATTAAAAAAAGCAAAAGTTCATTAAAACGAGAAGAAAGAAAAAAAACAAAACAAAATGGATGTCATAAAAGGCTCTGAAACTAGCACTTAAACAAAGAATAGCTAAGACAAATGAACTAATTGATGAAGTACACTCAATGATGATGTAAAAAACCTGAGCAGAAGATTTCAAAAAGTGCAAGAGAAGACAGATTTGAATATTATAATAAAATGTGCAAAGCAAAGTTTGAGAAAAGAACATGCTTGGCATTTCTGAAAGAACTGTAAAAAATTCCATTTTGGAGTTGGAATACTCCAAGCCAGAATTTTCTATGGATAAAAAAATTGAATGGCATAGGATGTTTCATTAGATGATGAAAGGAATATACAGTGTCACTGTACCAAAAGAATAGATTAATACCCATTTCAGGAGATAGCGTGTGATCAAAAACCAATGGTACTAAAAATTAAAAAGAATCAATTGTACTAAAGGGAGCAGTGTAGGCTGCACTGAAGGCCATATGTAAAAACATCTAGGAATTGATGGAGAAATTTCAACAAATGTATGCAACTCTTTAATAATTCACTCTATGTCAAGAAATTTGTAAGACAGCTTCTTGGCCAACTGACTGGAAGTGATCCATATAAGTGCAAATTCCAAAGAAAGGTGACCCATCAGAATGTGGAAATCAAATATCATTATTATCAGATGCAAATACAATTATGCTGAAGATAATTAAAAATAATTATAACAATAAATTGACAGGGAACCATCAGAAATTCAAACTGAATTTAGAAGAGGACAAGGAATGAGGTATATCATTGTTGACGGATCTGGGCTGAAACCAGAGAACACAGGGGAAAAAAATGTTTACCTTTATTTTAGTGACTATGCAAAGACATTTGTCTGTGTCGATCATAACAGACTATGATAATATTGCAAAGAATGGGGATTTCAGTGCACCTAATTGTGCTCTTGCAAAACCTGTACATACACCAAGAGGTATTGTTGCAATCAAAACAAAGGAATATTGCATGACTTTCAAGTCAGGAAAGGTATAAGTTAGGGTCATTTCACCACACACAATCAATCTTTATGCAAATAATCAAAGACTGAACTATATGAAGAAAAATGTGGCATCAGGATGGAGCAAAACTCATTAACAACCTGCCATATGTAGTGCTTACCAGGGCTCCTTATATCCTGTTGTTGCTGTTAAGTCCCGTCGAGTTGGTTCTGACTCACAGCAACACTGTACAGGGTTTCCAAGGAGCAGTTGGTGAGCTTGAACTGCCGACTTTGCAGGTTAAACTGACCTTATAGTCCCCTATATTAGTCCACAGTGCCACACCAGAACTCTTCATATCCTGAGAGCAACGATCTTTTTTCCTTTTTCATATCTAGTTCCCAGTCTAATATATCATCTTTAAAAAGGAAGTTTCCAAAACTTTTATTTTCAAATAAAATTGTTAAAGATCTAGAGATCAGAGGAGGAGAGCATAAAATGAAGAAGTAGTTTGGAGTAAATAGTGATAACAATGGTGGTGAAAGTGTGCCATGGAGTCGATTCTGACTCATAGTGAGCTTGTATAGTGTTTCTGAAGCTGTGAATTTTTATAATAGCTGAAAGTCTCATCTTTCTCCCATGGAACCACTGGTAGTTTTGAACTGCTGACTGTGAGATTAGCAGTCCGACTTATAACCACGATACTATCAGATAATGGCCCTGATAAATTATGTGCCTCCCTGTGTCCATGGTATCTGGTATTTCGATTTTACCATTTCTTCCATTAAGATATGAAGCATTTTTCTACATCACTTTTAATCTTAATGGATGCAATTTTCTTTGACCAATAAAATTTTACTAAAATGGTTTTGTGTAAGTGCCAAACCTATACTTCAAGAAAAGCAGCTTTCTGTTTTAGTGTGTAAAAATACCGACACTGTGTATAGGAATATGTAAAGAAGGTCTTTAGTTATGAAAGACCATGTCCAGTGAGGTTCTAGAAGTTCAGACATCCCTTCCAAGACTCATAACTATATTTTGTCCTTTTGGTAAATATGCATGTATGAGCCCAGTATAACTGCCCAATTAATCTATAGCGTCATAAGAAATAACAAATTGTTGTTGTTTAATATTGTTTGAGGATGATTTATTTTATGCCTTATTCATAATTGAAATAAGGGCTTCAGACCAAATGTTGAGTGTCTGTACTACACAATTGCCAGGGAGAGAAAATTATACTGGGTAGGATACTAACAAGTTGCAGGCAGAGAGGTAGAAGCAAAAATAAAGGTTAAATGCTATGGAAATCATACACGAAAAATGCAAAAAGAGAGGAAAAAAGAAAAATGGATGTCATAAGAGGTTCTGAAATTTCTTAAGTATGGACTAAGAGAGTTAGAATAACTGTGTGTAGGAGTGGTGGGTGTTTGAGAATAATTTAAAAGGTTTGAAATAATCATCACACATTTAGGGACTGAATTGATCAAAGAAATATAGAAAGAATTTTGAGTAGTGTCAAGATTTCAATTATGAAAGGGAATCATTTTATAATGATTTGTGGTGATATTATTATTTCTTATTAATCTCCAAAAGGATTCACTGCTCACACACATATGAAAAAGATATAGTTGAGTTCAACCAGTATTGGGATTTTGAAGATGGTAAGTGAAAAGATAAAAAGGGAAGAGTCTTGATGTATTATCAAGGGAATTGTGAAAATGACAAAAGGTGCTAGACACTTAACTGGATAAAAAGAAGAAGGAATAAAAGAACAAGGCTGATAAACTGGGAAAAAGCAGAGGCATGCATGGACAGAAAGTTCAAAAACGGTCAAGAAGGGATCATAATAAGAAAACCTAATACATATAGGAGGTTATACCTGAAGGGTGTAATGGTTTAGTCAATCCTTTTAAAAATACAGAAATTCACTTATTTATACCCTTCACGGTGCTAGCTACATAATTTGTGTGTCCTAGCATAAAGTCCTGGAGTCCTGGTGTAGTGTTGTAGGATAAGCACTGGACTGCAAACTGCAAAGTGTGTAGTTCAAATCCATCAGGCACTCCTCAGGAACCCTATATAGGGTCTCTTTGAGCTAGAACCGGCTCAACGACACTTAGGTGTAAGTTTAAAATACTGGTGTGGTGCTGTATGAGAAACACTAGACTACTAACCATAAGGTTGGCAGTTTAAACCTACTAGCTACTCCTCCTAGGAAACTCTAAACATGGTCACTATGAGTTGAACCCACTCGATGGCATTTAACAACAGTATAAAGTAAAAATGCATACCCACCTATTAAAAATTTATGAAGAATTTCAAAATGGTGATACCATAAAACAATCATGGAGTCCTTGTGACTATGGAGCCTTGCATGATTGCTGAGAAGCCAGCCTTTTCATTACGTGTATTTCCTCCAAGTATGCTCTGCTATGTGTAAACGGAAACAAAATGGCATTATCGTGGACACCATAATTATTTAAACTGTTGATCAATTTTTCTTAATAGAATAGCTCAGAAACTTCCATCTGATAGATTTTGATCCCATTGTTATGAAGGCTAATGTCTTCCATTATTAAGCATTTGTTCAATAATGAATAAATTCAGTATTTTTTTGTCGTTATCTTCATTGCTGTTGTTGTGTGTCGTTGAGTCCCTTCTGACGCATAGTGACCATGTACGGAGATCTCTACAGAAGCTGAAAAACTCCTGTTTCCCCTGACTATGACCAAGGGATGGTAGATTGAAACAACTGACTTTCAGAAGAACTCGTAACCCACTATGTCACCATGGTCTCTCTACCTTCATTGTCATTGCTATAGTGTGGTTCTAGAGTCACCATGAATTTTGGATAACGTCTCTTTGAATTTATTAATGTAACTGATTACTCAGGTGCTAGAACATATTTTCCAATACAATTGAGATTCTTCTGATGCTTAAAAGTTTAAATTGTAAGTGGCAAATCATTTTAAATACACTGGATATAAAATGATTATTTAAAATATGGATTTGAGAAGGTATTTTGTTAGAGCAATCATTTATTTTAAAAATACGTTGAGCCTCTTCTATGGGAAAGAATTGGACATCTAATTTTGTTCATAAACAAGGATGATCTGGCTGAAAAATCTTGTAGGCTTTGAATCATCAAGGCTAATTAAGCATCATTATCCTAAATGGACATAAAATATTCTAAATTAAAGAACCAAATACTTATAATCATCATAATTTAGTTTAACCTTTAGGACTAAAATATCTTTCGCAAAGAACTTCTTGCATTCATGCAAATAATTGTTATACAATCCAGGGAAGGGCTATTAAAAAACCAAGGCACTTGGCACTTGGTAAATTCCCGTGCAGGCCAAACTCAATCTTTCTTTAAACTCTGGCTTGATCTAAGTCCCCCTTTTTGCCTTCCTAAAAAGAGAACCTTGATTTAGAGCTTCAGGGCATGAAACTTCTTAGGGAACATTAACTACCCATCAGTAAACAATGAAGGGTCAGTAAACAAATGCTTGTCAGGAGAATGTTTGTCAAGATGTTTGTGCAGCATGTCCCAGAAAAAAAAAAAAGTAAGTAGGTATTTTAGAAAATTGTTTCCTCAGTTGACTCCAACAAATCTGTGTTAGAAAATAAAACAGTTGCGAGTGGTGGCTGTGTGCCAGTGAGTCAGTTCTGACTCACAGTGACCGTGTGTAGCATTTCCAAGGCTGTACATTTTTATACGTGCAGAAAGCTTAATCTTTCTCACACAGAGTGGCTGGTATATTTGAACTACTAAACCTGTGGTTACCAGTCCAGCTCATAATTCATTACACTACCAGGACTCCTCAATAAATCAGTTAACTATGTGAAGTTTTCACTTGTTATTGTCTTACGGCAGGAGAAAGATGAGACTTTCTGCTTCTCTGATGCACCAATAAAAAACATCATAACCAGTCAATAGCATCATGATAAATGAAGAAAAGATTGAAGTTATCAAAAACTTCACTTTGCTTGGGTCCACCATAAACACTCATAAAGGCAGCAGTCAAGAAATCAAATGATGTATTGTATTAGGCAAACCAGCTGCACAAGACCTCTTTAAAGTGTTCAAGAAGAAAGATATCTGTTTGAGGACTAAAGTGCACCAGACCCTTGTCATGCCATTTTCAATAGCCTCATATGCATGTGAAAGTTGGACAATGAAGGAAGACCATAGAATTGATATGTTTGAGTTATGGTATTGGAGATAGGTGCCATGGACAGCCAGAAGAACAAACAAATCTGTGTTGGAAGAAGTATAGCCAGAATGCTCCTTAGAAGCCAAGATGGCCAGACTTTGTCTCTCATACTTTGGACATATTATCAGAAGGAACCAATCCCTGGAGTGGACATCATGCTTGGTAACATGGAGAGATAAAGAAAAAGAGGGAGACTTCCAATGAGATGGATTGGCACCATGGCAGCAACAATGGACTCAGGCAGATCAACAATTATGAGGATGGCATAGGACTGGGCAGTATTTCGTTCTGTTGTACACAGGGTTATTATGAGTCAGAACCCACTTGATGACTCTTAACAAAAACAACAATGATTTACAGCCTCTAAAACCCTATACTGGGTAGCTGTTGGTTGAACTGACCCTATAGCTCTTAACAACAATTTTCTTGTGATATATAATCTCAAGACACCATGGCATTGATCAGGTATTCCTTTCTTCAGGTTTCTCTATAAAAGTTTAACCTTTCCCTCAGGATGTTGAAACATTTGGTACTTTCATTTTGTACCCAGTGTTTCCTGGTCTGAACCATATTTTTGTTATTATTATTATTATTATTATTATTATTATTATTATTGCTTCTACAGAACCTTTCCTTCACCCCCACACAATTTCCTAACATATTTCTGTTTGAATTGTCACTAGTCTTGATTTATTTACCACTGTTCTCATTGTTCCCTTGATTGATTTAAGTTGGATGTATATGGCCATGGTGAATGTGCAACAAAGTAAATTGTGAGTAGACACAAGATTGAATGTTGCAATCAAACAAAACTTGAAGCCAATTTAGGCTGACACTTACTGATTTGTATGATATTTATTACTCTACTAATTAGGCATAAATGGTATAGAATCTACCAAAAAGACTGCAGTTAGTAGTACCTCTACAAAATTAAGTATCTCTATGGTGAAATCTTGGTGGCTCTGTGGGTTAATGTGCTGGACTGCAAAGTCTGAACTGCAAGATTAGTGGTTCAAGCTCACCAGGCACTCCTCAGAAACTTTATACAGGGTCATTATGGGTCAGAAATAACTCAAAGCCACTTAACAACAACAACAACAATGGTAATGCTGGTAGTGGTGTGCCACTGAGTCAGTTCCAACTCATAGGGACCCTGTATAGATTTTCTCCGGCAGTGAATCTTTATGGGGGGTAGAAAACTTCATCTTTCTCCATGGAGTGACTGGCAAAGTCGAACTACAGACCTTGTGGTTATTAGCCCATCATGTAACCATTAGACTATCAGGTCTCCTAAAGTATGTCTATTATCAGCTCTTAATCAGAAGGGATGGTAGAAAACAAGATACCTGCCTTTACGGGTATATTACAACTTCACCAGTGTATCCAGATTTCTAAGATCTCCTTACCTGGGGATAAGTATTGAAAAGACTAGGTTTTCTTATCCTACCTTATATATTACTGAAGAATGATATGCAAGGTAGGATAAGAAACTTTATTTAGTGTTCCCATTAAAGACATGATGCTGTATCCAGAAGAAAATGCATTCTTTCCTTTTTTTTCTGTCTGACAGGTGTAACCACACTATGGTCCTTGCATGTATGCATTGCATATGTACTGGGATAGCTAAAGGCATAGGATCAAAAGCCATCTGGAAATAGAAATAAAGAAAATGAAGTGAAATATGAGAGTATTATAGTAATAAATGATAAGTTTGAAATTATTAAATGTAAAAGGAAAGAGAATAAAGAAAATCTCACTCAAGCTTCCAAGATGTCAAATATGAGACCAATAGAAAATGTTTAAAAATTAAAAAAGAAAACAGAAGAGAGGGAAAACATTGCGAGATGATAAATAATTGTTTATTTTGTTTTGTTTTGTTTTATTAGAGTTAACATCAGAGAATGTAGAACCAGTTTCAATAAATAAATCCAAGTAAGTGTGGGTTGAAACTCAGAACAGGTTCACTATTGTTGTTGTTGTTGTCAGGTGCCATTGAGTCAGAAACGTCTCATAGAGAACCCATGTACAGCAGAACGAAACAATGTCCAATCCTGGGCCAACCTCATTACCGCTGCCACACTTGACACCATCAATGATGTCACCTGGCTGATCCATCTCGTTGGGGGTCTTCCTCTCTTTCTCTGACCCTCAGCCTTACCCAGCATGACATCCTTCTCCAACAACTGTTCCCTCATGATAATATGTCCAAAGTATGAGAGACGAAGCTTAGCCATCTTGGCCTCCAAGGAGCACTCTGGCTGTATCTCTTCCAAAACAGATCTATTGGTTCTTTTGGCAGTCCATGGCACTTTCAGTATTCTCCTCCAACACTACAACTCAAAGGTATCAATTCTTCTACAGTCTTCCTTATTCACTGTCCAGCTTTTGCATCCATATGAGGTTATTGAAAATACAATGGCTTGAATCAGGTGCACCTTAGTCCTCAAGGTGACATCTTTGCTCTTCAACACTTAAAAAAGTTCCTGTGCACAGATTTGCCCAATGCAATATGTCATCGGATCTCTTGACTGCTACTTACATGAGTGTTGATAGTTGATCCAAGAAGAATGAAGTCCTTGACAACTTCAATCTTTTCCCCATTGATAAGAATGTTGTTTATTGGTCCAGTGGTGAGGATATTTGTTTTCTTGACATTGAGATGCAATCCATACTAAAGGCTGTGCTCTTTGATCTTTATCAATAAATATTTTAAGTGTTCTTCACTTTCAGCAAGCAAGGTTGTATCATCTGCATATCGCAAGTTGTAATGAATCTTCCTCCAATCCTGAGTTTTTCTTCATAGAACCCAGCTTCTCAGATTATTTGCTCAGTATACAGGTTGAATAAATATGGTGAAAGAACACAACCTTGTCGCACACCTTTCCCAATTTTAAAACATTCAGTGTACCCATGCTCTGTTTGAACAACTGATTTTTGGTCCAGGTACAGATTTGTCAGAAGTACAATTAAGTGTTCTGAAATACTCATACTTTGCAATGTTGTTCATAGCTTGTTATGATCCACACAATTGAAATCCTTTGCGTAGTCAATAAGGCATAGGTAAGCATCTTTCTGATATTCTCTGTTTTTAGCCAAGATCCATCGGACATCAGCAATGATATCTCTCATCCCACGGCCTCTTCTGAAACCAGCTTGAACCTCTGGAATTTCTCTGTCAATGTATGATTGTAGCTGTTTCTGTATTACCTTTAGTAAAACTTTACTCACATGAGATATCAAAGAGATTGTCCGATGATTTCCACATTCCGTTGGGTCACCTCTCTTTGGAATGGGCACAAATATGGATCTCTTCCAATCAGTCAGCCAGATAGTTGTTCACTATTAGAGAGAGAAATTTGAGGATTATTTGCATAGCAATATTAGTTGGAAGTCATGGATATGGATGAAATGACAACACCAGAGAAAAAGGCTATGGAAAAACAAAAAGAGAATCATCTACATGAATAGAACAACATCAACAATAAAGAAAAACAGTTTGCGGTGGTTGGAAATTGAGAAGGTCATCAAAATATGCCATGGACTCCACAGAGGGGGAAAAGTCAAGTATTAAGCCCCCTTACAAATAAATTTCAACACATCATTTATTTCCTTTTTTTTTTTTTTTTTCTCTAAGTACTAAGACCATGGTAATTGATGTATTTTATTGGCCAATATAATTTCTTATGCAGGGCAAGTGGCTTGTTAGCTCTCCAGTTATTGTGTTAAATAAGGTTTAAAAGCATCTCTGTATTTGACAAGCAAAGTGCTGACTTGCTTTTCCTTTGGTCAATGTTACAATTCTTGTTTCTCTTTGTATTTTCTCTCATCCAATTATGTCTGTAGTAATCTATAAAATATGGCTCTATAGGGAACATTAATTGTAGTACTATTTAATTCCCTTTCCTTTATGATTCTCTGGTGAGTCTTCATGAAGAGAACCTAGCATCACTGATATATTCCTTGTTTTGTGTTTCCCTTGGTATCTCTGAAATCAGAGTTCAAATATTAATAAAAATCTATGTATTTTAATAGGATACTCTTTTCTGGAAAGTCAACATCAACTCAATTATATATTCTAAACAGCTATTTACAGTTTCAAAACTATGGCAAATCAGGAAATTTAATTTAAATCCTATAGATTACTCAACATTAATAAGAATTTCATAAATAGAAGATGACTTTTTAAATAATAGATATGAAATGCCCATCATTTAAAATTTATGCTAATTCTAAGAACAGTACTATACCATGAAAATGAACTTGGACTGGATGAATATTATCATTGGAGCCATCAAGAAAATTGGTTGTTAACTTCTTACACAGTTGAAATGCCTTTTACTACTATCATATTCTGTTTCATCACCCCCTCTAAAGAAAATTATCCTTCATGAAGCATGGAACTTCATTAATGATTTTATATATAAATTCAACTAAAGAACAAGAAAGTACGATTATTCCTAAATTTAGTCAATCAGTCACCATATTAAAATATTCATAATAGAAGAAAATAAAATGGAAGATATCATAGAAGTGCTGTCATTTACAATATGTGAATCTTTTTTTTTTTCTAATTGGTGAAGAAATACACATATTAGAAAGAGGTTTAGGAAGAGAATATTTCTAATGCTTAGATTTCCTAGTAAATGTAAGAGTAGAGTAATCTGCTATTTTATTGAAAGCCTTGCATAAGTTTAACTTGATTAATTTCTCTTCCAGTTTAGATATTTTTTTCTACCTGACCCTTTATCACTTGTATCTGTATGAATTCAGATATGCACAAATGGAATCTATTTGTTCACTGGTCTCATATGTGATAGACTGGTCAGATTTATGTGCAAGGAAGATCATTCCTACTCTTTTTTTTTTTAATGTTTTATTGTGAATTATATGATAGTTTACATGAGAGAACTTTAGTTTTACATTCATTCCATAGTATATCATCTCATTGCCATGGTTCCAATCCCCTCCATGCACCATCAACCTTTTGAAGGGATAAATATATTCTTGCTTCAAGTAACTTTGCTTTCAATGTTACATTATTATGTCCAGCTTTTTCTTTTTATTGTGACAGTACTCATTTTACTGGACATCCTGATTTACAAGAAAATAACTCACAGGTAAAAATGAATAGAGAATAATTGAAATGTGTAAGTATAAACATTTAAAAAGGCAACAACAACAACAAAAATCCAATGAAAACACTCAGCTATCTTCAGAAATCAATTACAGTGAAGTTTCTACTTCTAAACCATATCTTGAGAGTATATTCTTGATGTGTTTGCCTGTGCTTGGCTGTATTTGTCTATCTTTCAAGCACTGAAAAGAAAATCCTCTACATGCTTGTGTACAGCTGTGTTCTTTAAAGAACCAAAACCAGTGAAGCTGATAGATAGTTTATATCAAGGAAATGGCTCACACAACTGTAGAGGTGGGCAAGCCTTAACTCAATAGTGAGACTGGAAGCTTCTGATTCTAACTACAGAGCTGATGAGCCAAGATTGGCAGGTCAGACAACAGGCATGCAAGTTACAGAGGTAAGATGGCAGGATGCAGAAAGCTTTCAGGATCAGCAGGCAATAGATCATACCACTGGCTCAAGTCCAAATAACCAAAGGTTGGATGGCAAGTTGGATGCAGGATTCTGACTCAGCAGAAAACAGCAAGCTTTGACTAAGTGTCAAATAGATTGGAAGCAGCCCACACCACTAAAGAAACTTCCTTTTAATTTACTGGCTGCTAATAGAAGATCTCATCAAAGAGGGAATTACATTATATTAGATCTCATTACAGGGTATAACTACATCTCAATAGCAAAACCACTGAGCATCTTGGCATAGACAAGTTGACAGAAAACCTTACATATCATAATATTCTAAACAAATAGTAACAAAGAAAATCATCATTTAAATCAATTACTTTAAGAAAACTAATTTCATGACCAAATTCTGAATTATTAGGTATTAGAGGAAAGTTTTTTCTTTTTTTTTTTTTTTTTTGCTGAATACAGAGGAAAGCTATTAAAACACACACACACACACACACACACACACACAAAACAAACAAACAAACAAAAAAACACAATTGAGCTAGTGTCAGATAAAGAATTAAAGTCCTGATTACCAAAAGAATGGTGGATTAGGGAAACATGTGGTGCAAACCTCTAGAGGCAATAATACAGACCACTGAAAGAAGCAGGTTCAGGGGACAGTCCAAAAACTATGAACTACATATAAAGGAATATTTAGAAAGTTTGAGGGCTTACAGCCAGTGAAATTTGTAGCAGAAGCAAGAAAATTAGTGTTTTCTCTAATCAGTTGGCCAGCAGAGAACCCATCTTGAGCAAGACAGAATGGGGGAAGGATCAGAGCCACCATGAATGTCTGACCAATCCTCAGAGATAAAGCTGTGGACATTCTTTTGTTTTTTTTTTTCTCTGTTCATTAATCTCTTGCTGTTTGTGCACCTCCATTTTGGTGATCAGAGAGGGTGCCTGAGCCAGTGGACACCCCTGGAGGGTTCTACTATGCATGTGCAGAGATCTCCTCAGCAGAACTTAAAAGAAAAGACCCCACTTAAAACCAAACAGCAGCACAAAATGGCCATAGCTGGCCCTGAACTGTTAATCACTAGGAAAAAAATCCTGAATGGGGGTTCTGGAGTGGGACAGAAACAGATTTAAAAAAAAGCAGGCTGAAAATTAATTCCTGAGTTACATCATAAGGACCAACAGTGACATCTTGAAATTTTTCAGGCAGCCTTGAAGGCAAAAAGCCAAGAGAGGGATGTTAAAGTCATACACATTCTTGCTACAGAGTTTTTTCCTCTTTTTTCTTTGCTACGATTATAGACTGTAGTATCCAATCACATTAAAAATTGTTTTATGCTGTTGCTGTTTTGTTTTGGGTCCCCTCTTTACCTTTAGGGGGTCTTTCCCTCCCTACATTACCCAAGAAGATACAGAAATTGCAGTCATATAAGCAAGCTACAATCACACTCTATAAAATCTCACCATCCAGGCAACAGCCAATACCAGCTGCTACCCACAAGGTAGGCAGCCAACACCTGCTACAGTTACTCTGAGTTGAATAATAAGAAGAGTGAAACGGGAAGCTCGTTTCCTGATCACTTCTACAAGAGGCAATCAGAAAGCATAATAAAACATTAACATACATTCATCTAATATTGAGGTCACAGATAACTGTTGAAATTGCCCAAGAAGCAGATGACCATATCACCACACGTCCAGAAACAAAATAGAATAACTAGGACAGATGAGCAGGTGATATATCTAGACATCACACTGGAACGAGGGCAGGCTTTGAAAATGTCTGAGAAGGAATTCAGTAGAATTATAATGAGGTGCATCCAAAATGCTCCACAGAGGGGGCTCAGAAAAATAAGGAAGAAGTCAGGAAAGCACTACAGGAACAATCAAACAAGATAAATACAGCATTGGAAACAATTCAAAATCTGTTAAAAGAGATCTAAATGATCAATAATAAAACATCAGAAATGAATAATATACTGAAAGGGCAAAGGAATACAATCGAGGAGATGGAAGCCAGAACTAGTGAGCTGGAAGACAAATCTCTCCATACTGCAAAGAAGAAGAGCAAGCAGAGAAAAGGATAAAAATATCTGAAGAAAGTTGGACAATGTGAAGAGAAATAACTTAAGGATTATCGACATTCAGAACAGAAAGAATCACACAAGTTCACAGAGGAGATATTTTAAGAGCTTCTGGAAGTAAATTTCCCTAACTCCTTGAAAAATGAAAAGATAAGCATTCAAGAAGCTAAACTAACCCCAGGAAGGGTAGACTCAAAAAGAAAATCACCAAGACATATAATAATGAAGCTTTCCAAAATCAAAGACAAGGAGAGAATACTGAAAGCAGCTAGGGAAAAGACAAGTGATACATACAAAGGCAAGCAAATCAGATTAAGCTTGGATCTCTCTCAGCAGAAATCATTCAAGCAAAAAGGCAATGGGGAGACATATATAAAACCCAGAAAGAAAAAAAATTGCCAATCAAGAATCGTCTATCCAGCAAAGCTGCCAATCAAATACGAAAGTGTAATAAAAACATTCCTGGATAAACAGACACTAAGGGTTTTTTCCATAGCCAACCCAGCACTTCAAAACATCCTAAATGGAGTTCTTTGGACTGAGGACCAACAAAAACAGACAACAATCAGAAATTGACATACCTGGCAGCACCACCCGGAACTCAATCAACAAATGGAAGAGTCCAGAACAGTACAAAACTATAAGACTGAATTCAGTGGATCTGGGAGGTTAGTCTACGATCAAAACAATCACAATGTGAAAGAAGGTGAAAACATAGGAACAGATATACAGGTAGAGAAGAGTTCAGGTAGATTACAGGATAAAATAGACTTTTTAAATGCAGGGAAAAGTTAAGAGAATATAAGATAACTTCAAAGAAAATTAATACTTCACAACATACCAAGAAAAAGAAAATCAAAGAAGAATATAGAAACATTAAAACTATGAAAAACTGACAAGAAAGAACACACAAAAGCATGGACTCAGCACAGTATAGCATGCAGAATAAAGAAACCTGCAGCACCACACACACACACACACACACACACAAAACAAAAAATTGAAAAAACTGATAGCAATTAATTCATACCTATTGATAACTATATTGAATACCAATGGATTAGGTGCACCAGTTAAGAGATGGAGAATGACAGAATGGATAAGAAAACAAGATCCTTTAATATGCCGTCTGAAAAAGACACACTTTACACACAAAGGCAAAAACAGACTAAAAGTTAAAGGACAGAAAAATATTACCAAGCTAATTGCATTAAAAAATGAGCAGGAGTGGCAATACTAATCTGTGACAAAATAAACTTTAAGGCAAAAACCGGCATAATAATAAAGATGGACATTATCTCATGATTAACGGGTCAATTGAAGAAGATGATATAACCATAATAAATATGTATGCTCTCAATAAAAGAGCTCCAAAGTATATAAAGCAAACATAAATAGATTTGAAAAAAGAAATAGACAATTCTATAACCATAGTGGGAGATTTTAATACACCACTTTCAAAAATGAATAGAACAACCAGGAAGAAACTCAACAAAGACACAGAGGAATTAACAACATGATCAGCCAACTTGATCAGATGTGTACAGAGTCTTCAGTCCAACAACAGCACAATACAGATTCATTTCCAGTGCAGATGGAATATTCTCCAGAATAAACTATGTGTTAGGCCACAAATCAAGCCTCCATACATTTGTCAACATAAAAATACAACAAAACATTTCCTCAAACCATAATGCTATAAAATTAGAAATCAATAGGAAGACCAAGGAAATAAAGACAAATATATGGAAACTGAATAACACCCTGCTAAAAAAAAAAAACTCTGGATTGTGGAAGAAATAAAATGTGAATGCACAAAGTTCCTAGAAATAAATGGGAAGAAAAACACAACATACCAAAATCTTCGGGACATGGTGATAGCAGTGTTTAGAGGACAATTTGTTGCAATAAATGCACACATACAAAAATAAGAAAGAACCAAAATCAACACATTAACACAGCATCTCCAACAACTAGAAACAGTCCAGCAAAGTAAACCTGCAGTCAATAGAAGAAAGGAAATATTAAGAAATATTAAGATTGTTGTTTTTGTTATGTGCCATGGAGTCGGTTCCAACTCATAGCAAACTTGTACAGGGTTTCTGAGGCTGTAAATCTTTACAGAAGCAGAAAACCTCATCTTTCTCCCACGTAACAGCTGGTAGTTTTGAACTTCTGACCATGATATTAGTAGCCCGATTCATAACAACTACACTACCAGAACTCCTTAGAGCAGAACTAAATGAGCTAGGAAACAGAAAAGCTAAAGAAAAAATTGACAGGACAAGAAACTTGTTCTTTGAAAGAATTAATAAAATCGACAAATCATTGGCACACCTAACAAAAGAAAAGAAGAAGACACAAATAACAGGCATAAAAAACCACATGGGTGATGTCACAACAGAGACAATAGAAATAAAAAGGATAATATGCAGATAATATAAAGAGTAGTACTCCAAGAAATTTGAAAATCTAGAGGTGATGGATACATTTTAAGAAAAGAACAACCTACCTTACACAGAGTGAAGAAAACTTGAACAGACCTGGAACAAAGGAAGAAATTGACCAGGTCATCAAAAAAACTCCCAACCAAAAAAATTCCAGGACCTCATGGATTCACTGGTGAGTTTTACCAAATATTCAAAGAATAGCTGTCACCAATTTTACTCAAAGTATTCCAGAATATAGAAGAGGATGGAAAATGCCCTAATACATTCTATGATGCAAGCATAACCCTTATAGAAAAACCAGGAAAAGACATCACTAAGAAAGAAAATTATAGACCAATATCTCCCATGAATATAGAACCAAAAATTCTCATCAAAATCCTAGACAATAGAATTCAACAACACATTAAAAAAAAAGTAATACATTATGACCAAGTGGGATTCATAGCAGGGATTCAAGGATGGTCCAACATTAGAAAAACAATCAGTGTAATCCAGCATTTAAATAAGAAAAAGGAAAAGAACAACATGATCATATTAATTGATGAAGAAAAGGCATTTGACAAAATCCAACATTCATTCCTCATAAAAACTCTCAACAAAGTAGGAATTGGAGGGAAATTCCTCAGCATAATTAATGGTATATATACAAAACCAACATAGGCTATCTGGTAGCATAGTGGTTACAAATTGGGCTGCTAATCTCAAGGTCAGCAGTTCAAAACTACCGGTGGTTCTGCGGGAGAAAGATAAGGCTTTCTGTTCCCATAAAGATTTATAGTTTTGGAAACTTTATGCAGGATCGCTATGGGTCAGAATCGACTCGACAACACTTAACAACAGCAACAACAATACAAAACCAACAGCCAACATCACCCTCAATTCAGAGAAACTTAAAGTCTTCCCTTTGTGAACAAGGACCAGACAAGGATGCCCTTTATTACCATTCCTATACAATATTGTTTTAGAAATCTTAGCCAGAGCTATAAGGCAAGATAGGGAAATTAAAGTCATCCAAATGGGCAAAGAGGAAGTAAGACTCCCTGTTTGCAGATGATGTGATCCTATACATAGAAAACCCCAAAGACTCAGCTAAAAAACAAAAAACAAAACAAAAAACTACTGGACCTCATTGGAAGATTCAGCAAAGTGGCAGGGTACAAGATCAACATACAAAAATCAGTTGGATTTCGCTATACTAGTAATGACAATGCTGAAAAGGAAATTAGAAAAAAAATATCATTTACAATCACCACCCAAAGGATGAAATATTTAGGAATAAATGTAACCAGAGACACAAAGGACCTATACAATGAAAACTACAAAACACTACTACAAGAAACCAAAAGAGATTTACAAAAATGGAAGACTATACAATATTTCTGGGTAGGAAGAAATAACATTATGAAAACGTCAATAATACCCACAGCAATCTACACATATGATGCAATCCCAATCCAGATTCCAATGACATTCTTTAGAGAGATAGAAAAAAGAATTACAAACTTTATATGGAAAGGAAATAGACTCAGGATAAGCAAAGCACTGCTTAAGTAGAACAAAGTTGGAAGCCTCTCAGTGCCTGATTTTTAAATTTACTACATGGTTACAGTGCTCAAAATAGCTTGGAACTGGCACAATGAAAGTATACATAGATCGATGGAACAGGATTGAGAATCCAGAAATTTACCCAACCACCTACTGCCAACTCATCTTTGAGAAAGGGCCAAAGGACATTAAATGGCCAGGAGATAGTCTCCTCAACAGATGGCGCTGGCAAAACTGGAAATCAATATGCAAAACATTGAAACAAGACCTTTACCTCACACCATATACAAAAAACAACTCAGCATGGATTAAAGACCTCATAGTGAATTCCAGAATTATAAAGGTGATCATTGAAAAAGTAGGGACAAATTTAAGGGCTCTGATACAGGGTAATCACAGATTACCAAATAATGTAAAAATTACACAAACTAAATAAGACAAAATAGATGACAGGGATATTCCAAAAATTAAAAACTTGTGTGCATCAAAGGATTTCACCAAAAGAGTAGGAAAAAGGTCTTTTGCAATGACTTAATGACATATCAGACAAGCGACTAATTTCTAAAATCTATAGAAAACCACACCTCTACAAGAAAAAGACAAATAACCCAATTAAAAATTGGGCACAGGACATGAACAGACACTTCACCAAGAAAGAGATTCGGGAAGCCAACAAACATATGAAGGAGTATTCATGATCATTAGTCATTAGAGAGATGCGAATCAAAACAACAATGAGATATCATCTTACACCAGCAATAACAGCGAAGTTCAAAAAGCAAACAATAAATGCTGGGGAGGATGTGGAGAGACTGGGACCCTTCTACATCATTAATGGGAATGCAAAATGGTCCAACCACTCTGGGAAATAGTATGGTACTTCCTCAGAAAGTTGGAAATGTAAATATCATATGATCCAACAATTAGCTGCACTATTCACAATAGTAAAAAGATGGAAACAGCCTAAGTGCCCATCAATAGAAGAATGGATAAAGATACTTTGGTAGATGCACTCAATGGAATATTATACTACCTTGAAGAATAACAAGGAAGTTGTAAGCTACCCCATAACATAGATGAATCTTGAGGACATTATGCTGAGTGAAGTTAGCCAGTCACTAAAGGACAAATATTGCATAAGACCATTATTGTAAATGCTTAAGAAAAGATACCCATACTAAAAGGGGAAAAAAGAAATGATTTGTTGGTTAACAGTGAGGGTGGGGTGCAGAGGTTGAAGGGTGGAAGGAAAGGACGATAGAACATTTTTGTTACAGGGTAGCGGGTAGACACATCATAGTTTGGGTGTTGGGGAGGACAATACACAAAAAGTGGGAGGGGTAGAAGAACATGGAAGATAGGGAAACCCTGAGGAATATTGTTGTTGTTGTTAGGTGCCATCAAGTCGGTACTGATCCATAGCAACCTTATGTACAGCAGAACGAAACACTGCCCGATCCTGGGCCAGCCACACTACAGTTGCCATGCTTGAGTCTATCGATGCTGACACTTGGCCAATCCATCTCGTTGGAGGTCTTCCTCTTTTTCTCCGACCCTCCACCTTACCAAAAATGATATCCTTCTCCAGCAACTGGTCCCTTCTGACAATATATCCAAAGTATGAGAGACGAAGTTTGGCCTGTTAGCATGGGCTAAATGGGAAAGTGGTGAATAGTGATGTATGCTCAACCTTGGAACAAAAGAGCTCTGTGATACAGGGATTGAGGCATAGTCTGAAGAGGGGAAATAATGTAAAGATGCTTGACTGATACACGAATATTGGTTTTCCTTTCCTAATACTGTTAATTAGACACTTGATTGAGATAGAAAGGAATGTTGGGAAGCATTATTACAGAAAGCTTGTAATCCCATCTTCAGCCTATAACTGATTGGAATACCTAAAAGGGGTTATTGAACTTACCCAGTGAAATAGGCTTCTTGTGGAGCCTTTGCAGTGCATAGAACCTTATGTGAAATCTTAAGCCCCATCCAGAACCTTCTTCTGGGGGTGGGGGGAGGCATTCCCACAAGAAAAGAACAAGCAGACCATCCTGAAACAGCTAAAGCAATACAAGATACATCTTCAAAGAAAGATCAGAAGGAAAAATCCAAAACAAAAATGACAATATGATTGGCTACTGCAAGAACAAGCAAATTGTTTGCCAGGGAGCCATCAAGGCAAACAATCAAGTTCCTTCAGGACAAACCCTCCACCGAGACTGAAACTAAAAGGGAACACATCAGAAGGCATGTAAGATTGCTGGTGACCATGTTGGTCTATTGGTGAGTGGGGGCAAGGCAGCAATGAATAAAAGGACTGAGTTCAATCAAGCTCCATAGGCTCCCATTGACTTGAAGATGAGAGAGAGAAAAGGAATGACTGGTTGGTCTAAAGTGTGATGAGATCTGGGAACACCTGAACATATGGACAAGGACATAGCTACAGAGGGCTAGAGCTGAGAGTGAAGTATCCAGCTGATACGAAGTGAAGGAAGATGCACAAGAATGCCCACATTTTCAAGTAGTACCCATTTGACATAGCCTTGATGGCTTGGTAATCATAATTCAACTAGAGGAAGATTAAAAAAAAATTTCTTTTGATAAAGGAAACGAGGGTAAATTACTACAATTTGATGAAATTGACCAGTACTTATGGATGTAGTAGCTGAAAATACCAACTGAGAGGTAAGGAGTCTTAACCCCATGTATCAATCCTAAACCCTCTGTATACAGAGTAGATATGGGCAGGCAACTTAGGCATTGGCTACCTAAAAGGAGGGGCATGAAGTGACTGGCTTACAAGTTTTCAAGAGGGAGTTTAGGTTAAGAGTGTGCAAAGGAAGATAGAGTCCCCACTGAATAGTTTTCATCTTTTCTAGAAGGGTCTTGTGAAAAGAGATGGGGATAAGATTCTTACGATTCAATAGAAAGTAATTGGTATCATGACTAATTGTGACTGTCAAAACTGTAAAGGTAGAAGTTTTGTAACAAAAATACAAGAGTAGTTAATCTTATAGTCCATAAACAGAGGACCCTAGGTTCATCAAAGAAGAGAACAAGCGGAATGTGGGACCCTATCTAGAGAAGCAGCGACACCAGAGATGGAGGCAAAGATGAGGACATGGAGAGAGGGAGCAGCTGAGGACTCTGAACTTATGGAAAGAGAATGACTGGGTGTTGGCAGCCAGAAGGCAGTCTTTCAGAATGTGCCCTTTGGTTGTTGAAATTATTATATATTCCTGAGGGTTTTGTGTACATCCCACCCACTCCCAAAACAAACAAACCAAAACAGGGAATGGAAGCAAATACTCTTGAATGATGGTGTAAAGCTAATGTTCTTCCATGTAAACTATCACTCACTTCACAACAAAAACTTACAAAAAAATTTTTTTTAAATAAATTAAAAGAATAAAGTCAATTTTACTAAATACATTACAGAAAATGTGTTAACTACATTCATGTAATTACTAAGAAAAACTTCTAGATTCTGCTGAAAACTAGAAATTTTGGAAACCTGGAAGTCGAAAAAAAAAAAAGTAAGTAGAGTGCATATGGATATACTAGGCATAAGTGAGCTACAATTCACTGGTATTGGCCATTTTGGAACAATTATATGGTCTACTATGCCAGGAGTGACAAAGAGGAATGTCATCACATAAACCATTAAAAAGAACATTTCAATATATACCCTGAAGTAACTATGCTATCAGTAATGGAATAATATCCATACACCTACAGGAAAGAACAAGGAGCTCTGGAATGTAGTGGTTACGAATCGGGCTGCTAATCTCACTGTCAGCCGTTCAAAACAGCAGAACGAAACACTGTCTGATCCTGGGCCAACCTCACTACTGCTGCTACACTTGAGTCCATCGATGCTGCCACTTGGCAATCAATCTTGTTGGGGGTCTTCCTCTTTGTCTCTGACCCTCCACCTTACCAAACATGATATCCTTCTCCAGCGACTGCTCCCTCCTGACAAAGTGTCCAAAGTATGAGAGACAAAGTTTGGCCATCTTGGCCTCTAAGGAGCACTCTGGCTGTACTTCTTCCAAAATAGATCCATTGGTTCTTTTGATAGCCCATGCACTTTCAATATTCTCCTCCAACACCATAACTCAAAGGCATCAATTCTTCCAAGGTCTTCCTTATTCACTGTCCAGCTTTCTCATGCATATGAGGTTATTGAAAATACCATGGCTTGGGTCAGTTGCACCTTATTTCTCAAGAGGATATCTTTGCTCTTCAACACTTTAAGAAGGTATTGTGCAGCAGATTTGCCTAATGCAATATGTCGTTTGATCTCTTTGACTGCTGCTTCCATGAGTGTTGATAGTTGATCCAAGAAGAATGAAGTCCTTGACAACTTCAATCTTCTCTCCGTTGATAAGAAAGTTGTATATTGATCCAGTGGTGAGAATTTTTGGTTTCTTTACAGTAAGATGCAATCCATACCGAAGGCTGTGCTCTTTGATCTTCATCAGTAAATGTTTTAAGTCCTCTTCACTTTCAGCAAGAAAAGTTGTATTATCTGCATATCACGGGTTGTTAATGAGTCTTCCTCTGATCCTGATGCCACGTTTTTCTTCATATAACCCAGTTTCTTGGATTATTTGCTCAGCATACAAGTTGAATAAATATGGTGAGAGAATACATGCCTGTCTAACACCTTTCTTAAATTTAAACCATTCAGTGTTCCTATGTTCTGTGTGAACAACTGCCTCTTGGTCCATGAACAGATTCTTCGTGAGCACAATTAAGTATTCCGGAATACTCATACTTCGCAATGTTGTCCATAGCTTGTCATGAACCACATAATTGAAAGCCTTTGCATAGTCAATAAAGCATGGGTAAACATCTTTCTGATATTCTCTACTTTCAGCCAAGATTCACCATTCTTTTGTCAGTTTGTCATACTGTGGTAGCTTGTGAGTTGCTGTAATTCTGTAATCTATTCCACCAGTATTTTAATTACCAGCAGGTTTACCCATGGTTGACAGGTTTCAGATGAGCTTCCAGATGAAGACAGACTAGGAAGAAGGAGTGACAAACTACTTAATATTTAGTCACTGAAAGCTTTACGAATGTCAGAGAAACACTATCAGATATAGTGCTAGAAAATGAGCCCCTCACATTGGAAGGCACTCAAAATGAGACTGAGAAAGAACTGCCTCTTGGAAGTAGAGTTGACCATGATGACGTGAATGGACTAAAGGCCATGGGAGTAAAGCCCATGGGACCTTCATTTTCTGATGGGGTACAACTCAAAATGAAGAGAAAGAGCTGTAAATATCCATTGAAAATCAGAACATGGAACATATGAAGTATGAATCTAGGAAAATTAGAAATTGTCAAAATTAAATGGAATGCATAAACATTGGTATCTTAGGCATTAGTGAGCTGAAACGGACTGGTATTGGACATTTTGATTCTGACAACCACATGGTTTACTATGGCAGGAATGACAATTTTAAGAGGAATGGTGTTGCACTCATCGTCAAAAAGAACATATCCAGATTAGTATTGAGGTACAACACTGTCTGTGGTAGGATAATATCCATGTGTGTCTTCAGGGAAGACCAGTTAATACCACTATTGTTCAAGTTTATGCACCAACCACTAAAGCCAATGAGGATGGATTAGAAGAATTCTAACAACTTCTTCAATCTGAAATTGATCAAACATGCAATCAAGATATATTGACCGTTACTGGTGATTGGAATGCAAAGGTTGGGAGAAAAGAGGAAGGATCAATAGTTGGAAAATATGGCCTTGGTGGTCGAAATGATACTGGAGAACACATAATAGAATTCTGCAAAATCAGTGACTTGTTCATTTCAAATACTTTCTTTAGACAGCATAAGAGACAACTATACATCCCAGATATTAGTGAGTTAGAATGAACTGGTATTGGCCATTTTGAATCTTACAATCATATTGTATACTGTGTGGGGAACCACAAATTCATGGTAAATTACAACACATTCAACTTTAAAAGCAACATTTCAAGATCTGTCTTGAAGTACAATGCTGTCTATGACAGGATAATATCCATCCAGCTATAAGGAAGACCAGTAGATATCACTATTATTCAAGTTTACTCATCAACTAGTAAAACAATGATGAAATTGAAGAATTTTACCAACTCTTTCAGTCTGAAATTGATCAAACATGTAATCAAGATGCATTGACAATTACTGGTGATTGGAATGTGAAGGTTGGAAAGAAACAAAAAGGAAAGATCAGTAAATGGAAAATATGTCTTTGGTGATAGACATTATGCTGGTGATCCTAAGATAGAATTTTGCAAGACCAATGACTTCTTCAATGAAAATACTATTTTAAATAACACAAAAAGCAACTACACACATGGACCTTACTAGATGGAATACACAAAAATCAAATTGACTACATTTGTGGGAAAAGACAGTAGAGAAACTCAATATCATCAGCCAAAACAAGACCAGGGTCAGATTGTGGAATAGATCATCAAATTGCTAATATGCAAATTCAAGCTGAAGCAAAAGAAAATTTTTAAAAGTCCATGAGAATCAAAATATAAACTTTAACATATTCACTTGAATTTAGAGACCATTTAAAGAACAGATTTAATGTATTAGTCACTAATAGCTGAAGGTCAGAAGAGCTGTGGGATAACATCAAGAACTTTATACAGGAAAAAAGATAAAGGCTAATTAAAAGATGGGGAAGAAATAAAAGACTAAAATAGTTGTCAGAAGATATTCTGAAACTTGTTCTTCAGCACAGAGATGCTAAAATAAATGGAAGAAATGAGGAAGTGAAATAACTAAACAGACTATTTCAAAGGGCAGCTTGAGAAACACTGTCAAATATTATAAGGAAATGTGTTACGACCTGAAGGCAGAAAACCAAAAGGAGTGAAAGAACTGAAAAAAAAATAAATAAATAAAAAAATTAAGGTAAAATATTGAATGATGAGTAAAGCATCAAAAAAATAAAAATAAAAAAGATGAAAGGTGTACACAGTCTCTGTACCAAATATATATATATATCAAGAACTAATTATACTTAACCAAAGTCCAAATTACATTGAAGGTTTTGGCAGAAAATCAGCCTCCAGAATTGACAGAATAGAAACTGAACTCTTTCAACAAACTAAGGCGGCACTGAAAGCATTCACTCATCTATATCAAAAAATTTGGGAAAAAGCTATCTAGTCAACAGATTGGAAGAGATCCATATTTGTGCCCATTCCAAAGAGAGATGAAATAATGGAATGCAGAAATCAGAGAATAGTATCATTAATATCATATGCAACTAAAATTTTGCTGAAGATAATCCAATTATAACTGCATCAGTACACTGACAAGGAACTGCCAGGAATTCAAGACAGAGTCCGACAAGGAGATGGAACTAGGGATATCATTGCTGAGTCAGATGGACCTTGTGCTTTATTGCCTGTGCAGAGTGTCAACTGTATGGATCATGAAAAGTTATGAATAACATTGCACAGAATGGATTTATCAGAACACTTACTTGTGCTCATGAGGAACCTGTACATAGACCAAGAGACAGTTGTTCAAACAAAACAAGGGTATACTGAATGTTTTAAAATCAGGAAAGGTTTGAGCCAGGATTATGTAATTTCACCATATTTATCAATCTGTATGACAAACAAATATTATAAGAAGCTGGATTATATGAAGAAAAACCTGGTATAAGGATTGGAGGAAGATTCATTAACAACCTGTGATATGCAGATGATACAGCTTTGCTTGCTGAAAATGAAGGGGACTGTACTGATGAAGATCAAGACTACAGCCTTCAGTATGGATTGCACCTCAATGTAAGTAAAATGAAAATCCTCACAACTCGATCAAAAATTATATCATGACAAATGGGAAAAAGATTGAAGTCGTCAAATAATTCATTTTGCTTGGATCCACTACCAACACTCATGAACGCTGCAGTAATGAAATGAAATGATGTATTTGCATTGGGCGAATCTGCTGCACAAGACCTCTTTAAAGTGTTCAAGAGATAGCTGTCAGTTAGAGGACTCAAGTGCCCTGGACCCAAATCCTGGTAGTTTCAATAGCCTCATATGCATGTAAAAGTCAGCCAATGAATAATGAAGACCATAGAAGAACTCATGCATTAGAGTTATGTTGTTGGAACAGAACATTGAAAGTACCATAAACTGCTAGAAGAACAAACAAATCTGTGTTGTAAGAAGTACAGCTAGTATGTTTCTTAGAAGTCAGGATGGTGAGACTTCATCTTTCATACTTTTTGTCATGTTAACAGGAGTGGCCAGTATCTAGAGAAGGACATTATGCTTAGCCAAGTACAGGGTCATTAAAAAGAGTAAAACCCCCAAAGTGATGGATTGATACAATTTCAACAGCAATAGGCTTAATTGTAGAAACAATTGAGAAGATGGTGCAGGACAGGGCAGTGTTTTGTTCTGGTGTGCATACAGTTGCTAAAAGTTAGAGCAAACTCAATGGCACCTAACAACAGCAAGCTAAGCTTGTTGTTGCTATGTGCCGTGGAGTTGGTTCCAACTCATAGAGACCCTGCACAGGGTTTCCGAGGCTGTAAATCTTTACGGGAGCAGAAAGCCTCGTCTTTCTCCCTTGGAACAGCTGGTAGTTTCGAACTGCTGACCCTGAGGTTAGCAGCCTGATTTGTAACCACTACACTACCATAGTATTTGAATACTAGCAGTTACATTAATGGTAGACAGGTTTCAGCAGACGTTCCAGACAAAAACACACTAGTAAGAAGGGGAGGTGGGTCACTTCTAAAAGATTAGATATTGAAAAGCTTTTGAATAGCTCTAGGGTAGACTATTGTCTTATATGGTGCTCAAAGATGAGCCCCACAAGTTGAAAGGCACTCAAAACATAACTGCAGAAGGGCTGCCTTCTTGAGGTTGCATTAACCTTAATGAGGTAGATGGAGAAAAGCTTTTGTGACCTTCATTTGTTCATGGGGCACATCTCAAACCGAGAAGAAACAGCTGCAAGCATCCATTAATAATTGTAATTTGGCATGTATGAAATATGAGTCTAAAAAAATAGAAGTCAAATTGAAGGCACAAATTTAATATCTAAGGCATTAGTGCGCTGAAATAGACTGGATTAGCCACTTTGTACTGGACAATCATGTTATTTATTATGCCGGGAATGACAAATTGAAGACAAATGACATACCATTCATCATCAAAAAGAGCATTTCAAGATCTATTTTGAAGTGCAATACTGTTCATTATGGGATAATATCCAGATGCCAGCATAGTGGTTATGAGTTGGGCTGCTAACCTCAAGGTCAGAAGTTTGAAACTACCAGCTGTTCTGTCAGAGAAACATGAGACTTTCTGCTCCCATAAAGATTTACAGCCTCAGAAACCCTACACAGGGTCACTATGGATTAGAATTGACTCCACAGTACATAACCACCACTACAAATAAGAAGAGTTAATTTGCCTGTTATTCAAACTTACATACCAACCCTTATGCCAATGATGAAGAAATTTAAGAATTCTACTAAGTTCTTTATTTTAAAATTGATAAAAATGTAATCAAGTTTCATTGATCATTACTTTTAATTGGAATTCAAAAGTTGGAAACAAATAGGAAGTATCAGTAATTGGAAAATATGGCTTTGGTGATCAAACCATGTTAGAGTGTTTATGACAGAATTTTACAGACCAACGACCTTCATTGCAGATAACTTTTTCAAACCAGTTAAATGGTGACTGTATAGGTGAATACACAGATGGAATACATAGACATCAAATTGCCTACATCTGTGGGAAGAAAGATAAAGACATTCAATATCATCAGCTAAGGTCAGTGACTGACTGTGGAACATAGCATTAATTGCTTTTATGCAAGTTCATGTTGAAAATGAAGAAAATTAAAACAAGTTTGTGAGAGCCAAAATATAACCTGGTGCATATCTCAGCTGAAATTAGAGTCCATCTCAGGAATAGATTTGATGCATTTGACACTAATGAGCAAAAAACAGAAGAGCTATGGCATTACATCAAGAGCATGACATCAAGAGTCATGGCATGACATCAAATACGGAAAAATCAAAAGATCATTTAAAAGAATGAAAAGACCAAAGTAGATATCTGGAGAGACATTTAAACTTTCCCATAACCATAGAGAAGCTTAAACAGATAGAAGAAATGAAATATAAAAGAACTGAAAAAAAATTGTAAAGTGTAGCTTGAGAAGACAAAGTAAATTTTACAATAAAATGTGCAAAGACTTATAGTTAAAAAGCAAAAGGGAAGAACATGCTTAGCATTTCTCAAGCTGAAAGGACTGAAGAATAAATTCAAACCTAACCTCTGACCTTGTTTTGGAGGTCTGGTGTGGCGGTGTAGGATAAGCACTAAACCAACAGGTCAGTTTGAACCACAAGATGGGTGGTTCAAACCCACCATTCTCTCCTGGAAACCCCTATGCGTGGTTGCTGTGAGTCAAAACTGATTTGATGACACTTAGCAACAACACTGGCAAAGTGTTGAATGATGCAAGAATGAATATACAAAGTCACTTTGCCAAAAAGAATTGGTCAATGTTCAACCATTTTAAGAGGTTTCATATAATCAATAATCAATGATATTGAAGGAAGAAGTACAGGCTTCACTGAAGGCATTGGCCCATAACAGTTTTGCAAGAACTGAAGAATACAAATTGAAATATTTCAACAAACAAGTACAGTGCTGGAGGGACTCATTCATACATGCCATTCAATTTAGACGATAGTTACCTGGCCAAGCAACTGGAAGAGATCCATATTCATGTCCATTCCAAAGAAAAGATCCAACAGAATGTGAAACTTGTTGAACAATATCATCAATATTGCACAGAAATACAATTTTGCAGAAGATAAATTAAAAACAGTTGCAGCAGTATATCAGTAGAGATCTGTCAGAAATTCAGTCCAGATTCAGAAGAGAACTTGGAACAATAATCACTGATATAAGATGAATCTCGGTTGAAAGTATAGAATACCAGAAAAATGTTCACTGTTTTTTTTATTGACTGTGTAAAGGCATTTGACTGTGTTGATCATAAAAATTATGGATAACATTGCACAGATTACAAATTCCAGTACACTTAATTGTGCTTATGTGGTACCTATGCATAGACCAACAGGCAGCTGTTTAAACTGAATAAGGCAAGGTTTAAAACGTGTGCATCAGTGTTGTATCTTTTCATCATATTTATTCTATCTGTATGCAATCCAGATGGTTAATAGAATCAAGTTTTTGGATTATTTGCAGTATATTTGGCATCAGGATTGGATGATTACTAACAACCTGCATCTGGAGTCCTGGTGGGGCACTGTAGGTAAATACTGGACCGTTACAGCTAGGTCAGCAGTCCAATCCCACCAGTTGCTCCTAAGAACCACTATATAGGATTACTAAGAGTTGAACCCTACTTGAATGCACTTAACAACATCAGGCAGATTTACTCCCTTGCTTGATGAAAGTGAAGAGCACTTGAAGCACTTACTGATCAAGATCAAAGACTATAGTCTTCAGTGCGGTTTACAACTCAGCATAAAGGAAGAAAAATACTAACATGACAATAACTGGAGAAATTGAAGTTATAAAGGATTTTATTTTACATGGATCCACAATCAATGCCTACAGATATGTGAGTAAGGAAACCAAATAATATACTGTATTGGACAAATCTGCCACAAAAGATTTCTTTAAAGTGTTAAAAACAAAAACATCACTTTTAAAGTTAAGGTATGCCTGACTCAAGTCATGGTATTTCCAATTGCTTCATATGTATTTGAAAGCTGGACAATGAAAAAGTAAGAATGAAGAATTGGTGCCTTTGACATATGTAGATTTTGTTGTTGCATGCCTTGGAGTTGGTTCCAACTCATAGCAGCTCTGTATAGGGTTTCCAAAAAGTGGCTAGTGTGTCTGAATCGCTACCTTTCAGTTCAAACTAATTTTGAAGTCCAGTTCTTTATCATACAGCACTTTATCGTTAAGACTCCTTGAATCAAAGTGTTGGTGAATAATATTGAATATACAACGGACCACCAGAAAACAACAAGAAAACACATCTGCATTAGAAGTACAATCAGTGTCCTTCTTTGAAGTAATGACAAGTAAACTTTGTCTCAAGTAGTTTGTTTAAGTTATCAGGAGGAACCCTGGAGAAACACATCATGTTTGATGAAGTAGTCAACAAAAAAGAGGAAGATCATAAAGGAGATGAGTTGGCATAATGACTTCAACAATGATTTCAAGCATGAAAACAATTGTGAAGATGGGGCACGAGCAGGCTGTATTACTTTATTTTGTACATATGAGCACTATGAGTCAGAATTGACTTTACTGCATTTAACCACCACCATGAAGGAGAATACCTTTGACAAAGAAGTGGACAAATAAAACGATTTGTACATCTCAAAATTATACTTAAATGAAATAATATGCAAATGTTCTTGTGTAGTAAGTTTCCCAAGGAAATATATTTTGCTCATCCTTCCAAAGAACTTCAGGATAATGAATCAGGGAAACTGTGGTCCTATCCACAGTATAGCTCAGAAATCTCTGAACTCTTCACCTTTTGCCAAAAAAAATCTATATAACGGTTTCTAACAAAATACCGCAGGAATAATTGAGACAGCCCTGTAGGCCAGATGATTTCTCATGTAACACAGAGTGATGCTAAACTAAATAGGTTTTTCTGTTCAAGGTCCTGATCCTTGAAAGAAAAAGCAATATACCAGAAATATCCTGGAAACTGATTTGGTTCTTTGATGTACCATAGAAGCAAGCTTTGTAGACAACCAATAAAGTACTAAGTGTATATTTACAAACCACTTATTATCAAATTCTGAATAGAATTTTGAAAAGTGTTCAAGGGCAAACTTAATCCTGCTGTTGTTAAGTGCCACCTTGTCAGTTCTGATTCATAAGAGATCCTGTACAGGGTTCCCAAGGAGCGGCTTGTGGTTAGCAATCCATTGCTGATCCAACGATGCCACACCAGAACTCCAAACTTACTTCTAAAGATATCTATAATACTACTATAGATGGTTAATGGAGTTCTGGTGTGGCGCTGTGGGTTAATGTGCCAGACTGCAAAATCATTTGAACTGCAAGGTTGGTGGTTCAAGCTCACCAGCTGTTCCTTGGAAACCATATACAGGGTTGCTATGGGTCGTAACCAATTCGACGGCACATAACATCAACAAAATAGATGGTTAATAGAGTAATAAAATCTTAGATTCAATAACAGTCTTAGAGAAGAACACTTTAATTTTACAGAGAAAGAAATTAATGCCAAACGAAGAAAGGCATTCACTCACTATAATGTAACTAAGAGCTTTATAATAAACCAAGATTTCATTTTCCTGGTATACATACAATTTAGGTTAAAAAAATGACCTTGATGTAAGTCTAATACTTTAATGAAGCATGCACTTATTAATGAATACACAGCCACTCAAGACAAATAAATACTATTTCAAATAAATAATGTACCAAAATCTGCTCTTTAGCAAATATGTAAGGGCAGATTGGGTGCAGGAGGGGCTTTACTGTTGTTAATGGCATATGCCTTTTTTTAGGTTATAGTCATGATAGTTTTGCTATTCACCATGGAATTGCATATAAATGTCTGAAAATAACAGATGGTCTTTTAAACAAACATATTTCCCTCTGTGTCATCAGCATAAAGTTAGCTACAGATTGCTTATTTTTGCTCCGGTGCAGCTTTAGTGAACTCATCATTAGCACATCTTTGTTAAACTCAGTTTTAATAATAACTCAACTTTATCTTCAGAGTGTAATGTCAGAGGTAAAAATGTTGTGGCTAAAAAAAAAAAGTACTAATAAGCCAATTATTTTTCTTCACTTTGTCAAATTTGAAATATAAATTCTGTTTTGACTAATGCAGCAATTAAATTTGTTCAAATTGTAATCCAGATACACAGGAACATTAGCATAAATATGCTTCTCTTTGCTTATCCTGACAGAAAAGTACTAACCAAATGAAAAAGAGTGAAATGTAACTTTAAATTCTCTAGAGACGGTCCTGTTCTGCTGACTGAGAAGTCTCTAGCTCTTAAATTATATGAGAATTCAACAGTGTACCCTCAAGCCTAACCCAAAACAGTTATACACTATAAATTCCAAAACACTCTCTCATATTTTCCCCATGATAAGTATCACTAATCTACAATTCTTTTTAATAATGTGGCAATCTTTAATTAATAACAAGCCAAGGAAACAAAAAGACTCAGCATTTCTAATTCACAGAGGTGATATTAGGAAAAATAATACAAACCATGACTCTGTACATAACGTAACTCCTAAAGTGTGACTCAGTAATAGGTTATGTACAAGGGCTTAGTTTTAAAATTAGTTAATGGGTAAAATCATTTGCCATTCAGTCAACTCCTATTCATGATGACCGAATGTGTTTAGGGATAGAAACTTGTCCTTCAGAATGTTCAATGGCTACTATTTCAGAAGTAGATCATAAGGTCTTTCTTCTGAGATGCCTCAGGGGATGAGGAATTTGAACCTCCAAACTTTCAGTTAGCTCCTGATCATGTAACAGGAACGTGAAATGTGTAAAGTGAGTGAAAGACAAAAGCAAAGAAATAACTGCTACATAATTTGCCTTGTCAGTACATGAGGAATTAATGTCTTGGTGGGAAAATATACTAAAAAATAAAAAGTAGGGTATATGTTTATTAACATGCACACATAATTTTACACTGTAAATTATTTATATACAATATAAAATGAAAATAAACAGTGTATCAATCCATAGATAAGCATGGACATACACATATTTACAAAAATTTTAATTTGGTGTTGTTGTTATGTGCCGTGGAGTCGGTTCCGACTCATAACAACCCTGTACAAGGTTTCTGAGGCTGTAAATCTTTACGGGAGCAGAAAGCCTCATCTTTCTCCCGCAGAACAGCTGGTAGTTTAGAACCGTTGACCTTGAAGTTCGCAGCCCAATTCGTAACCTCTATGCTACCAGAGCTCCTTTTGACAATGTATTTAGTTATGAATAAAAGAGGCAGGATTTGTGCTTTTATGGAACTTATAGTACTGGTGTGGTGCTGTAGGATAAGCACTGAACAACTAACCATGAGGTAAGTGGATGAAACCTACCAGCTTCTCCTCAGAAACCCTATGCAAGGCCACTGTGAGTCAGAACCAAATCTACTTAACATTAACAATAGAGTGCTTGACAACATTTAGCTGTTACAAAAATGTATTTTTTTAAGTTTATGTATGGTTATTTCAAAGAATTCTATATTATATTACATAAAATA
>NW_006408688.1:2289546-2298674 GCF_000296735.1 Chrysochloris asiatica | reverse complement strand
AAAAAAAAAAAAAAAAGTCCAGAAATTGATGGAATACAAATTGAAAACTTTCAACAAATTGATACAACACTGGAGGTGCTCACTCATCTGCAACAAGAAATTTGGAAGACCTGGCCAACCATTTGGAAGAGATCCATATCTGTACCTATTACAAAAAGATGTGACCCAGCGGAATGTGGGAATCAATGAATAATATCATTAGTGTCATATGCAAGCAGAGTTTTGCTGAAGAGAATTAAAAACTGGCTGCAACGGTATATTGAGAGGGAACTGCTAGAAACTCAAGTCGGATTCAGAAGAGGATGCAGAAACAGGGATATTATTGCTGAGGACTGATGGATGATGTCTAAGAATGGAAATTACCAGAAAGAATTTTACTTGAGTGATACTGACTATGCAAAGATTTTTGACTGTGTGGGTCATGACAAACCGCCGATACCATTGTGAAACGTGGATATTTCAAAACACTTGATTGTGCTCATGAGGAAACAGTAGATAGACCAAGAAGCATTAATTTGAACAGACCAAGGGGTTACTGAATGGTTTAAAATAATGAAAGGTGCTGTAAGTGAAGAGGATTTAAAATACTAATGAAGATCAAAGACCACATCCTTCAGTATAGATTGCCCTTCAATGTAAAGAAAACAAAATCCTTACAACTGGACCAATAAATAATATCATGATAAATGGGACAAAAGATTGAAGTTGTCAAAGACTTCATTTTTGCTTGGATCCACAATCGACACTCAAGGAAGAATCTGTCAAGAAATAAAACAATGTATTGTATTAGGCAAATCTGCTGCATTCGCCTAATGTTAACAACTTGATTTTTAACAACTGACTTCCTGATTGGTGAAAGAATACATTTCTGACATTTTTAGCCACTCAGCTGTGGTATTTTGATATAGCTACCCTACAAAACTAAGACAGTAATAACTATTCAAGGGATTGAAAACTAAGAGGACAAAATTGTATTAGAAAGGCAAGTGCTTAAAGTAAATAGCTGTTGTTAGGTGGCATCCAAGCAGTTCTTTCTCATAATGACACTATGCACAAACAAAGCACTGCCCAGTCCTGTGTCATCCTCACAAATGTTTTTTAGTCCATTGCTGCTGCTTCTGTGTCAATCCATCTCTTTGTGGGTCTTCCTCTTTTTTCATTGACCATCTACTTTACCAAGAATGATGTCCTTTCCCAGAGACTGGTTCCTCCTTATTGCATTACCAACGTCCATGAGATGAAGTCTTGCCATCCATGTTTCTAAGAAGCATGTTGACTGAATGTTTCCCAAGATAGGTTAGTTTGTTTTTATGGCAATTCATGGTACATTAAATATTCTTCACCGACACCATAATTCAAAAACATTGCTTCTTTAAGTTCTTCCTTGTCCATTATCCAACTTTCACACTCATATGAGGAAATTGAAAATGCCATGGTTTGGGTCAGGTAAATCTTAGAAGTTTGTAAAATGCTCACTTTCATCATCTCTGGCTTTACTGGTTGGTCCTTAAATTTTAATAATTGTGGTATTAACCTCTCTTGCTTCTATGTATATAGATATTATCCAATCAAAGACAGCATTGCACTTCAAGATAGATCTTAAAATACTTTTTTTGAGATTAATATATCATTCCTCTTCAATTGGATGTTCCCAGCATAGTAAACCATATGACTATCTGATTCTCAATTGCTAATACCCACTTCCACACTCGTATACCTAGGATATCAATCTTTATTCATTCCATTTAATTTTTGGCAACTTCCAATTTTC
The DNA here is from genome assembly GCF_000296735.1 of Chrysochloris asiatica. Taxonomy (NCBI): domain Eukaryota; kingdom Metazoa; phylum Chordata; class Mammalia; order Afrosoricida; family Chrysochloridae; genus Chrysochloris; species Chrysochloris asiatica. The sequence continues at coordinate 2,296,903 of NW_006408688.1, read as the reverse complement.
CTAGATTCATACTTTGTATATTTCACTTTCTAATTATTAATGAATGTTTGCAGCTATTTTTTCCTCATTTTGAGTTTTGCCCCATCCACAAATGAATATTCTTGAAAGTCTTGTTCTATTTTATGTTTATGAGGTCAAGTCCATTTTGAGGAGGTAGCTCTTTCCCTGTCGTACTTTGAGTTTCTTCCAACCTGAGAGACTCATCTTCTGACACTATATCAGACAGTGCCCTGATAGTCATAAGGTTTACAGTGGCTAAACTTTAAGAAATGGTCTGCCTCTTTTCTTCCTAATTAGTCTTAGTTTGGTTGTATCCCTAAAACCTATTCACCATGCATGACCCTGCTGGTATTTAAATTCCCATAACACAGCTTCCACCATCACAGAAACACACAAATCACCACAGTACTACAGACTAACAGATGAGCGGTTGCATAGTGGTTAACTATTAGGGTTGCTAACTGAAAGTTCAGCAGTCCAAATCTACCATCCAGCTTAGGAGAAATATTTGGGTTTCTACTCCCATAAAGATTTACTGCCTCAGAAACCCTATACAGCGTCACTATGCGTCAAAACTGTTTCAGCAGCACACCACTACCATCACCACACTGAGAATTTAAATCAACTCTTTGTGTAGTAATATTTTTTCCAGTTTTCATATTATGAAAGCTGAGATATAGAGAGTGGTTTCCAAATGTGGTGTTTTTAATATAAGATATGTATAAAATAATCCATGTGGGTAAAAAAGAATATATTCAAATTTGTTTTTATTCTTATCACACTCCTTTACAAATAATTTTTATAGATTTTAAAAACTATTGATACAGTAGTGCTTATATATGGTTCTATACATATAAAATATTAGGGTAGTTTAGTGCCTTAGCCAAATAATATAAGTTAATAAGCAGTAGATAAAGTGTTGGACTGGTAACTACAAGGTTGGCAGTTGAAATCCATCAGCAGCTCCTCAGGAGAAACATGAGGATGCCTGATCTTATGAAGATTTTTATTCTTAGAGATACTATTGGGCAGAAATGCTCTGTCCTATGGAGTCCTGGTGTTGCACTGTAGAATAAGCACAGCACTGCTAACCACAAAGCTGGTGGTTCAATTCCACCAACTGCTCCTTCTTGCTGTTAAGTGCCATCAAGTCATTTTCATTTCATAGTGACCCTGTTTAAGTTCTGAGGAATGACTGGTGAGTTTGAATTGCCAACTTTGTGGTTCAAATCGACCTTGTGGTCCAGTACTTATCCTGTAGTACCACACTTGGAAACCATATATAAGGTTACTATGAGTCATAACTGACTCAATGGCACTTAACTTCAGCAACAACATTTTGTCCTATGGGAACACAGAGGCTCTGTAGATAAGCAATGGACCGTGAATGACAAAGTTGGTGGTTTAAGTCCAGCAACCACTCTGTGGATGAAAGATGAGGCTTTCTGCTTGCACAAAGATGTAAAACCTAAGAAATCCTATACAGGATCAGATACTTAACTGATGAAGATCAAAGACCACAGCCTTCAGTATGGATAGCATCTCAATGTAAAGAAAACAAAAATCCTCACCACTGGACCAATAAACAACATTCTTATCAACAGAGAAAAGATCGAAGTTGTCAAGGACTTCATTCTTCTTGTATCAACCATCAACACTCATGGAAGCAGAAATTAAACGATGTAGACATTAAGCAAATCTGCTGCACACGACCTTTGTAAAGCATTGAAGATCAAAGATGTCAGCTTGAGGACTAAGGTACACCTGACCCAAGCCATGGTATTTTCAATAACCTCATAGGCATATGAAAGCTGTACTGGACAGTGAATAAGGAAGACCGTAGAAAAATTGATGCTTTTGAGTTATGGTGTTGGAGGAGAATATTGAAAATGCCATGGGATGCCAAAAGAACCAACAGATCTGTATTGGAAGAAGTGCAACCAGAGTGCTCTTTGGAGGCTGGATGACCAAACTTCATCTCTCATACTTCAGACATGTTGTAAGGAAGCACCAGTCACTGGAGAAGGATATCATGTTTGGTAAGGTGGAGAGTCAGAGAAAAAGAGGAACACACTCAGCAAGATGGATTGGCAAAGTGTTAGCATCAATAGGCTCAAGCATGGCAACAATTGTGAGGTTGGCCTAGGATTGGGAAGTGTTTCGTTCTGTTGTGCACCGGGTCGCTATGAGTCGGTACCAACTCGATGGCACCTAACAATAAGAACAATAGCAACAATGAGTCAGAACTGACTTGACAGCACTTAACAATAACAGCTCTGTCTTACAGATTCGCTATAAGTCAGAATCAACCTGTTGGTAGTGCCTTTTTTAGTTTAATTTTTTTTTGAATTTGATTATTTGAATCCATTTTTTTTTTTTTTTTTTTTAACTTGTTCTCTCATCAAGGAATTGGAAAAAACCTCAAAATTTCATTATCACACCTTTTCTTCTTTTGTTGTCCTAGAATATGTCTCCTCTTATTTTTTAGCCAGCCAATAATTTTTATTGGGTAGTCATTATGGATATAGATGGAGTTAAGTCTTTGAGATACAGCAATATATTATAAAAATTACACTAATATATTGCTATGAGTATTATTTCCACTGCAAAATCTTCCAGTCTTTTACGGTGATTCTTGTGCATATCTCTGGTATAACAATTTCCACTTCAAATTAAATTTTTTTTTTTACATCTTTTTTTCCCCTCTTATTTTTAAAAAAAGAGTAGCACTATCCCTTATTTATTGAGTTTCTAGCACTCAGCACAGTTCCTAAAACATGATAAAGTCTTAATAAAAAGTGAATAGGAAATCAGAGAAATTAGGAGTAAAAGTTGCAATGAAAAATATTTGCTCAGTAGAGAAGTATGTCCCAAAGCTTGAAATTACAAATATGAGTGCATTTTTTAAGGACAACGATGTCAGCCTGGCTGGAATAAACAATTTAGGAAAACAACATATGGTCTCATGTAATATTTAATTCAACTGGCAGAATCAAGTAATATAGAAAGCTCTAGTGAATGTCAGAAAAAATGTAATTTAGGATTCCAATCAGTTTAAACCACTATATTTAAATACTGCCAGAAGGAAGCACAGTATGTATCATGTGTAGATACAGACATCAGGATCTATGAAGAAAATTGTAAGTAAGCTGATTTCAACAAATTCTAGGTCAGTTCATCCTAAGAGTTACCACAAAATGGATCACCAAATCATTCTGTGTCTTGCCTATCAATGAAATTATTCTAGTTAGCTTCAGATAACTATCTGTCTGGGCAGTCCTCTAACAAAAAGGAGATTAAGCCAGATACATTTAATCCTTAATAATCCATCAAGATTTTCAACTTTCTCTACAAAAACTCAGTGCTGTTGGGTAGGCAGTGGACTGCTAACCACATGGTCAACTGTTCAAACTCACGAGCATTTTGCTCCCATAAAAGTTTACAGCCTCAGCAACCCTACACAGGGTTGTTATGAGTTGGAGCAAACACAATAATAACATTTAACAACCAAAAATATAGAAGCTATCCAAATTCAGGATTTCAGACCACTGGATTACTGATTTTCTATTCAATGATATGTCTTAAATGGACAACCGATTACAAAATTTTCTTCTATGTGGATTGAAGTATTTAGTTAAATCAGTTTGAAATAATTAATGAGGTTGCTGTTAGGAATTGCATTGTGTTTTCAACAAAGATATGTTGAATCCCTAAGCCCAGTACCTATGAATTCCACCCTGTTGGAAAATAATCTTTGAAGATGTCATCACCTACTTAACATGTGGTCATACGAGTAGGGTGAGCCCTATTCTTAAATGACTGTATCCTTTTATTTGAAAAAAAAAAAAAAAAAAAAGATACACCGAGATAAGAACAGTAAGGAGAGAAGGCTTTGTGAAGATTCAACTACAAGATGAGAAACACCAAGGAATGTCTGTGAATTAAAGAAACTTGAAAAGAGAAGAAAACATCATTCCTTACAGCAGATAAAGAAAGCAAGACACTGCTGATGCCCTGAATTTGGTCTCTTAATCTCTAAAACAGAGTCCTGGTGTAGCACTGTGGGCTAATGTACTGGACTGCAAAGTCGTTTGAACCAAAAGGTCGGTGGTTCAAGCTCACCAGCCGCTTCTTGGAAACCCTATACAGGGTCGCTATGGGTCGGAAATGACTTGACAGCACTTAACAACAACAACAATCTCCAAAACTGTGAGAAAATCAATTTCTGTTTTTGAAGGCCACCTACTTTGTGACTTTTTCTTATGGTCACACTAGGAAATTAATACAGCTACTTCACAAAGAAGAGAAGACTCACAATGCTATTAAGTGCTAGGTGTCTCACCTTTTTAAAAGTCTGTGATATGTGCTTAAATTCTGCTAGTCACTGCATGGGAATTAAGTCATTTACTCAAAACACTTGTGTGAAATTCAACTATTTTAACCAAAAATCAACATTACAGAAAAGAAACATTCCCAGATATTTTATTTTAGAATAATTTTAAAGTATGTGTATTTTTGATCAGGATATGCAGATTACTGCCTGCTGGCCAAATCCAGCTTGCTCCCAGTTTTATAAATAAAGTTTTACTGGAACACAATATTATCCATTTCCCATCCATTATATATAGATCCTTTCACACTTTAAAATCAGGATTGAATATACACACTTCTCACTTATTAGTATGCATAAGTTCCAAAAACCAGGTCACCATTCAAAAATCAGTTTTGAGAGAAAGTGGAGGAAGAGCACAGTAAATCACATGACTGCCTCATTACATAACTATTTACAGTATATCATTGTTGTTGTTGTTGTTAAGTGCCATCAAGTTGGTTCCGACCCATAGCGACCCTGTATAGGGTTTTCGAGGAGCAACTGGTGAGCATGAAACTCCAAACTTGCAATTTAAATGGCTTTGCAGTCTGGTGCATTAACCCACACTGCCACAAAATAACATTTTTACATAACTAAAAATTACATTGTTATAAAACCACTGAGAATGATAGTCCAGCCACGTTGACATATAACCTTAGCAGTCACAGGCAACCTTATACTTTCCTCACAGCTTGGCACTTATTACTGCCAGATATTTATCATTAATACACAAAATAGTCAGATCAAAGAGTTTTTACTATTATTGTAAATGTGAAATGTGGGATAACAAGATAGTCAATAGTTGAGGAATAGGTGTAGTTGAAAATGACACCATATGGCATACAGAGTTACAGGACAGTTAATTCTTTATTATGGCCCTTCTAGCCATATTCCTCCATTCTGTGATGTCATAAATCCTAGCAGCTAAGCCTGTGATTATGGACCAATTTTGAAGTGAGTTGTTAATGAGGCAGAATTAAAGCGGGACTAAGGATTAAGGTGGATCTAAGGAATCAAATAAGGAGCTCAGGCAACATAATGGTTATGAGTCCGGCGGCTAACCTCAAGATCAGCCATTTGAAACTACCAGTTGTTCCACAGGAAAAGATGAGGCTTTCTGCCCCCATAAAGATTTACAGCCTTGGAAATCCTATACAGGGTCTCTAGGAGTTGGAAGCAACTGAACAGCACACCACCACCACTAAGAAATAAGGTGTGACATTATAATTTAAACACTAGACTTCTAACAAAAGGTTGATTGTTCAAACACTACTCAAAAAATCCCATACAGGGTTGCTATGTGTTGTAACTTACTCATGACACTTACCAACTATGATAAAGAGTAAGGTGGAGCTACATTCACTATACCTGAATATTGTCAGATATAGTACCAGAAGATAAAAACATCGGAATATTAGTGGAATATTGTCAGAGAAGATGAGCCCTTCAACTCTTCCAGATGAAAGCCCTCAAAATATAACTGAAGAAGTGCTGTTTCATCAGAATGTTGTTGTTGTTGTTAGGTACTATAGTGTTGGTACTGACTCATAGCAACCCTATGCACAACAGAACAAAACACTGCCCAGTCCTGGGTCAACTTCAAAATTGTTACTATGTCTGAGCCCATCCCTGTCACCACTGTGCTGATCCATCTCATTGAGGGTCTTCCTCTTTATCTCAGACCCACTACTTAAACAAACATACTATTCTTCTGCAGTGACTGGTCTCTTCTGAGAGTATGTCCAAAGGATGAAAAGTCTGGCCATCCTGGCTTCCAAGAATCACTGTATTGCATGTATTCCAACACAGATCTGTTTGGTCTTTTTTGTTTTAAAGTTTTTATTGTGATTATGTGATAGTTTACATGGAAGAACATTAGCTTCATATCCTATCGTATTTTGTTTCATTGCAATGATTATAATCCCCTCCACGCATCATCAAATATTCAAAGGGTACACCCCTCAAGCCTGCCCCTCAGGTTGTCAGCACAATGCCCCCATAGCTCCAGGAGTGCAGAGTCCCCAGCCATTTAATCTCTTCACATCATCATCTCTGCCACCATCTCTGGTGTCACTGCTTCTCTGGATAGGGTCCTGTACTCTGCTTCTCTCCCTTGATGGTACCAGGGACTGCAAAATCAACCACTCCCTTCTTTTTGTTACAAAACATCTACCTTTACATTTTCAACCCTTACAGTCAGTCCTAATAACAATTATTCACTATTGTACCATAAGATTCTTATCACCATCTCATTTCATCAACCCCATCCAGGCAGATAGGAAACCACTCAGTGAAGATTGTACCTTCCCACACACCCTCTGGAACTAGGCTCCCTCTTGTAAGCTTGTGAGCCAGTCACTTCTTGCCTCTGTAGCACCCCCATTTTGGGTACCCAATGTCTAAGTTGCCCATCCCTGTCAACCCTGTGTACCAAGGGGGTGGGAATGATCCGTACTGTAAAGATTTGTTCTCTCTTTTGAACTACTACATCCGTAAGTATAGATCAAGTTCATTAAATTGTAGTGGATTACTCTCTTTTTCCTCTTCTACTCATGTTCTTCTGGTCAAGTTCTGATTACCTAGCCATTGAAGCCACGTCCAGTGGGTACTATCTGAAAGTATGGGTGTTCTTGTGCCATCTCCCCTCACTTCATATCAGTTGGACGCTTCACTCTCTGCTCAAGTCCTTGGTCTTTCCGCACTGCTGGCCAACCACGTCTCAATCTGGGTTCACAGGAGTATATTGAACATGGTTGGACTTAACTCACACCTTCATTGCTGTTTTTCTCCCACTTCCCGTTATCAGTGACCAATGTTGTCATCAGGCAGACCACATGCCTGCTCATGTATTCCCCTTGAATCTTAGTCTTGGAAAGGGTTTTGCCCTGAGGGGAACCGACCACTTGCCTTGATAGCTCCCAGGTGAACAACTTGCTTGTTCTTGTAGTAGTCAATCAGACTGCTGTTATTGTTATTGTTATTGTT
>NW_006408688.1:2285656-2287356 GCF_000296735.1 Chrysochloris asiatica | reverse complement strand
TTTTTTATCTTCATCAGCAAGTATTTTAAGTTCTCTTTGCTTTCAGCAAGCAAGGTTGTATCATGTGTATATTGAAGGTCATTAATATGTCTTCTTTCAATCCTGATACCATGTTTTTCTTCATTTAATCCAATTTTTCAGATTATTTGCTCAGCATACAGATTGAATAAGTATGATGAAAGAGTACAACCTAGGCACATAACTTCTGTTCAATGACAATATATTTAAGAGTTGGGGCAATATTCTCCAGAGGCTGTATATGCTGTAACCAGCATGTAATATATGGTACTGTTTGTCCAATGGCCAGGATTCAGATATCCAGTAACCAAGGGGTGGAAACTAGAGTGGCACCACTCACTATTACTCCTAGTGAGCACTTGAAAAACTCTTGCTTCCTGTCCCTGTGTCCCCTTACTCTTCAGGTCTACATATTTTAATTCCAAAGGGATTAATTATCTAGCCTGGAGACACAATACTGATTCAATTGAACTGAAAGTTAAGAATGTCTCCTAGCCACTTTGGACTCTTCATGCCTCTTGATGAACAGGCAAAGAATGGAGGAACTGTATTGCATGGTGTGACTGATCCTGATTTTAAAGGGGAAATCAGACTGAAATTACAGAATGGAGGCAGAGAAGAATATGTGTTGAATGCAGGAGATGCCTTAGGATGTCTCTTGGTACTACATGCCCTGTGATTAAAGTCAATGGAAAAGTACAGCAGCCCAATTCTGACATGACTAGTAATGGCCCAGACCTTTTAGCAATAAAGGTGTGGGTCAATCCACCATCCAAAGATCATACCAACTGAAGTGCTTCCTGAGGGCAATAAGGGAATATGGAATGGGTGGTGGAAGAAGGTATTAGCTACAGCCATATGACCAGTTGTAGAAATGAGGACTATAATTATTATGAGTAGTTTTTCCTACTTTGTATGCATCAAATATTTTTATTTTATTTTATTATAAAATATAAGATGTAAATGGGCTTAGTACATTTTCAACTGTATGTATCTTCATTGTGTTATGTTAGACACAACTATGATTTCATAATTGTCTTTATTTAGAAATTACATATGGTTTAAGGAGATGAATACAGGTGTCAAATTGACAAGGGGTGGTCTATGATTGTTAAGGTTTTGTGTCAACTTAATTGGGTCAGAATTCTGAATGGTTTGGCAGTTGAGACACAGTTATCCCTTATGATGAGATCTAACACAATTTAGTCACCTCTATGAAACCCTATTCAGGGTTGCTATGGCTTGGAACCAACTTGATGGCACTTAACAACAAAACAACAGCAAATAAGAAATGCTATGAGCAGTCTATCGATTAAAAGGAAGTTTCTTTGGGGGTTGTGGTCTGCTTCCAATATACTGGACACTCCAGAAAATTTTCTGATTTTTGCTGGTTCTACAGCTGGTTCATCTCCAACTTCCAGTTCTTTAGACTTGAGAAAGTGGCCTGCTCTATTGCCTGCTCATCCTGGAAGTCATCGTCAGCTTGATATCTTATGTCCCCAGCCTGCATGACTGACCTGTCTGCCTGTCATCTGACTTACCAGTCTTCGTTCATTGGCTCTGCAGACAAAAGATTTAGAAGCCTTGAGCCTGACATTTGACCCATGAACTTGAGATTTGTCCACTTATACAACTGTTTGAACCATCCCCTTGATATACACTTCTCTTTACACACACACATA
>NW_006408688.1:2267804-2284096 GCF_000296735.1 Chrysochloris asiatica | reverse complement strand
TCACTAACTTCTCCTTAGAAATGCTATGCAGGGTCGCTGTGGATCTAAACCTATTCTTCGGCATTTAGCAACAACATATAGTTTACACATATATAAGTTTCACTGGTTTTGTTTCTCTGAACAACCCAACCAAGACATTATGTTTGTCCTTTGATAAAAATCTTGTGTGCATGAGGTCATTTTGGGTGAAGGTGGAGTGGTTTTGGTGGGAATGATTTAAGGAAATGGATTGGGGTTTAGGCAAATTAAACTGGTCATGCTGATTACTGAGTCGATAGTGAGTGATGGGTTAATGCAGGTGATTATATTTTTCTCTCTATTAAGTTATGCTTGAAAATTTTCCATGAAATATTAAGAGAAAATGGAAGAAGTAGAAGAGAAGGAAGAAGAGGAAGAGGAGGTTGAAGTGTTTTTCCATCTGCAACTAAGAAATTCTTTTTAAAAATTTCTCCAACAGAGCATCTTATAGTTAGCCACATTTTGAGGGAAAAAATGATTTTTGAAAATATTATGTACTAGAGAAACATTTCGAAAAATAATTTTCTGGTTTATTAATTCCAATGTACATCACATCAATTTTATCCCAAACTGTAAAATTTCTGTGTAGTTCATAGTAAAATGATTTTACACTGTATTTGTCTCACTTTTTTTACAGTCCTCTGCTCATTTGTTGTAGTTTCTCTTTGCCTGGTAGAATTTCAATATTCCTTGTTAGTTACGAGTTATTCAGAGCAAGTATTAAGTATAGATAATTTAACAGCTATTCTACTGGAAGTTATCAGCATATTCTTTCAAAGACCAAATTCTGATTCCATAGAATTAGATCTTAGCAGATTTACCTGGGAAATCCCAGAATGTAGTTCTCAGCACTGCCCCAGGGCCTGCAATTTACAATCACAAAACAGAGTCTAAAAGTGTTACTTTTCTTTTCTTTCAAGCTTGTCACTCACTAATGGTTGGAATTTATTTCTTATGAAATTGAAGATCTATGAGGATATTTTCTTTGGTCAGCAATTGTAGAAAACACAATAATGCAAAGTTGTTTCAAGCACCAAAGAAATGAGGTCATATGCCCTCTTTGATAATAGTTTCAAGGAGCAAACCAAATAATCTTACAGTTCCATGAAATGATAAAGTAAAAGCATCCCCAAATTTTAGTAGCTGCCAGTAAGTACTCAAGAAGTGAATGGCAGGGTTTGTGAAGTCTGCTCTTACTCTAACAAAATAACTTAAACACTTCCTTTCCTCTAATATGAGGGGACACGCTGATAAGCAAATAATAATAGAATAGAAATGAGTTGTTTTATTTTAAAAAGAACACATTGGTTCTTAATAAAAAATGTATAAATAAATATAAATTTATTACTACAACTTGCCATAGATGTGTGTCTCTACCAGATCTTGAGTCCATTTCCAAAACCCGGTAAAAAAAGGAACATAGGTTACCTCACTGTAATGAAATTATTTAACTATTTATTTCTAATTTTATATCCACGTATTTACAAAAGGGAATTGAAGAAGAATCATTAAAATAAACCATGCAGAGAAACAGACAATGGATTATAAAGTAAAATTAGCTTTGTCAGTGTTTCCAAGAACACACTTTCTAAGATTCTCTCTATTGATTTATTGTTGTTGTTGTTGCTAGGTTCCATCTAGTCAGTTTCAACTCAAAGAAACCCTATGCACCACTGAACAAAACATTGTCTAGTCCTGTACCAATTTCACAATTGTTATGTTTGAACTCACGGTTGCTACCACTATTTCATCCATCTTATTGGTGTCCTCTTTTTCAATGACTCTCCAGTTTACCTTCATGATGTCCTTCTACAGGAATTGAACCGTGTTTTGGTTGAACCCTCCTGACAACATGCCCAAAGAGTGAGAGATGAAGTCTTACCATCCTTGTGTTTAAGGAGTATTCTGGCTGTCCTTCCAAGGCGGATCTATTTGTTCTGGCAGCCATCACTTCTACTGTTTTCCTTATCCATTGTTCAACTTTCACAGGCATGAGAGGATACTGAAAATAGCATGGTTTGTAAAAGGCAAACCTTAATCCTCAAACTCACATCTTTCCTCTTTAATACTCTCAAGAGGTTTGTTACATAGTTCCCTTATGTAATATGTTGTTTGATTTCTTGACTGCTGCTTTTAAGAATACTGATTGTGGACCCAAGCAAAATGAAGTCTTTGACAACTTCAAACTTTTCTCCATTTTTCATGATGTTAATTATTGGTCCAGGTTTGAGGATATTACTTTTCTTTACATTGAGATACAATGCATACTGAAGGCTGTATCCTTTAGTTTTCATCAGTATTTAAGCCTCTGTGATTCTAACCAGCAACGTTTTTGTCATCTGTATATCAAAGGTTGTTAATGAGCTGTTCTCAAATCATGATGCCACACTCTTTTTCATATAACCCAGTTTCACAGATTATTTGCTTAACATACAGTTGAATACATATGCTGACAATATGCAAAACTGGGGCACACTTTCATCACCTTAAATCATTCAGTATCCCCTTATTCTGTTATAATGACTGCCTCTTGATCTGTGTAAAGATACAATTGTGTTCTGGAATACCCATTCTTCTAAATGTTATCCATAGTTTGTTATGATCCATGCAGTCAAATGCCTTTGCATAGTCATCAGTGCACAAACAACACTGATATTTCTGCTTTTAGGCAATAACCGTCTGGTGTCAGCAATGATATCCTTCATTACATACCCTGGCGGTTCCCTGTCAATGTACTCTTGTATGCATTTTTTAATTATCTTCAGTAAAATTGTATTTGCATGTGCTATTAATGATATTATTTCATGATTTCCACATTCTGTTGGTTCACTGTTCTTTAGAATAAGCACAAGTACAGATTTCTTCCAATGAGATGTAAGTAGTTAACTTACAAATTTCATGGCATAGATGTGTGAGTGTTTTAGCACTGAATCAATTTGCTGCAATATTTCAATTTGTATTCCATCAATTTCTGGATCCTAGTTTTTGCCTATGCCTTCATTGAAGCTTGGACTTCTCCCTTCAATACCATCAGTTCTTGATTATATGCTATCTCTTGAAATGCTTGAACATTAAATTGTTTTTGGTAGAGTGATTCTATGTATTCCTTCAATCTTCTTTTGATGCTTCTTACATCATTCAATATTTTCCCCATTGTTGTTGTTGTTAAATGCTGTTGAGTTGATTCCGACCTATAGCCACCTTGAGGAGTGGCAGGTAAGTTCGAACCACTGACCTTGCAGCTGAAACTGACCTTGTGGTCTAGTGCTTATCCTACAGAGACACACCAGAATTTTGACCATAGACTCCTTCAATATTTTAACTCAAAGCTTGAATTTTCTCTTCAGGTCTTTTAGCTTGATTGGTGTCCTATAGTACTCTTCTACTACAAATGTGAAAGATATAACACCCAACATCTGATAAATTCATGGATATGTTGAGTTTTTTTTTTCTCTTTCCATTATTCAAGAATTCTTGGTAGAATGCAGCTGTATATTCTGTGAGACAACAAGAAAGAGAAATTTTTAGAAAGGCTATTAATGGAAATCAATGGGAAAAAATAATAGAAAGGCTGAAAAATAGGTTCTTCACCAGGCAAGAATCAAAAGGACTAGATAAGGGTAAACCTTCCATGTTCTCAGTTCAACAACAGTCCACAGTTTTAGATGGTTTGTATACTCTGTCTACGGGTATATGCTACCTCCTATGCCTTTGAAAGCATTGCATTATCTCTTTCTGTGATTTTTCTTACTCCTTCAAGATTCTTTTTCTTAAATAATTTATCTTTGCTGCTGTTAAGACTATATAGAGCAAAACACAGTATTTTAACTAAATGTGATAAAATAAGCACTGGACTGTTTATCCTACAGCACCAAACCAAAATTCTGCTTACTAGTAATTGTAGTACCAAATAAAATCATTGTCATGGCACAAATGGCTACGTGCTCAGCTGCTACCTAAAGGTTGGATATTTGAGCTCACTTAATGAAGTCCTCTAGTGGTGAACTGAAAAGTCAGTTGTAACTCTTAGGTCAGTGATTCAATCTCACCAGCTGCTCCTTAGAAACCCTATACAAGACTCTATGGGTCAGAAGCGACTTGATCAGCACTTAAAAAAAACAATAACAACAGATGGATTCCTAGTGTGGCACTGTAGGATAAGCACTGGATTGTTAGCCACAAAGTTGGTATTTCAAACCCACGAGCCACTCCTGGAGAGTCTTGTATTGAATTGCTATGAGTCAGAACTGATTTGACAGCACTTAACAACAGAGTCCTTGACAAGAATTTCATTTTCCTTGGACCCGTAATCAACACTCATAGACGAAGCAGTCAAGAAATTAAATAACATAATGCATTAGGAAAATCTTCTGTGAAAAAACTTTTTAAAGTATCAAAAATTAAGCAGACCATTTTGAAGACTAAGGTGTGCCTGACCCAAACCATTGTATATTCAATCACTTCATATGCATGTGAAACTTGGACAATGGATAAGAAAGACCATAGATGAATCAACACATTTGGATTATGGTGTTGGAGAAGAATATTAAAAGTACCGTAGACTTCCAGAAGAACAAACAAGTCTGCCTTGGAAGAAGTACAGCTAGATGTTCCTTAGAAGCCAGGATGGCAAAACTTAGTCTCTCATACTTTGGACAAGTTATCAAGAATGACCAGGCCCTGAAGAAGGACATCACACTTGGGAAAATGGAGAGTCAGTAAAAAAGAGGAACATCCCCCCTTAGGAGATCGGTTGACACACTGGCAGCAGCAATGGCCCAGAACTTATGAGGAAGACACACACACACGGACTATATTTCATTCTCTTGTGCATATTGTTGCTGTAAGTCGGATTAACTTGATGGCACCTAACAACAACAATGGTGTACTTATGTGGCACTGTAGGATAATAACTGGACAGCTAACTACAAAGCCAGCTGTTCAAACTCACCAGTCACTCTTCAGAAACCCTATACAGTATAGCGTTTCGTCCTAACCAACTCAATAGCACTTTCTAAAAACAACAACAGTTCCACAAAAGATATGCCTCTGGTTAGGTTACAACCAAAAAGCCGCATGGGATAGTTCTGCACTGTCAATTGGGACTCCTATGAATTGTAATCAACTGGATGGCACTGAAATACAACCATAGAGCCATAAAAGACATGCAACAATGAAATACTAAAAAGAGAAATCCTTAGGTTAATTTATGGGAACTATACAAGAAATCCACCACTTGTCTGTCAGTTTGTCGTACTGTGGTGGCTTGTGAGTTGCTGTGAATCTGAAAGCTATGCCATCAGTATTTTATATAACCAGCAGGGTCACCCATGGTGGACAGGTATCAGATGAGCTTCCAGAAAAAGACAGACTAGGAAGAATGAGTGACAAACTACTTCCAAACATTTAGTGACTGTAAACCATTTGAATAGCAGAGAATCACTGTCAGATAGTGTGCCAGGAAATGAGCCCCTCAGATTGGAAGGCACTCAAAGTGTGACTGGGGAAGAGCTGCCTCCTCAAAGTAGGCTTGACTATGATAACGCAAATGGAGTAAAGCCCATGGGAGAAAAGCCCATGGAATCTTCATTTGCTGAGGGGGCACAACAAAAAATGAAGGGAAACAACTGTAAACATCCTTTGAAAATCAGAACATGGAATGTACAAAGTACAAATTTGCAAAAATTGGAAGTTGTCAAAAATGAAATGGAACGCATAAACATCGATATCTTAGGCATTCGTGAGCTGAAATGGACTGCTATTGGGCATATTGAATCTGACAACCACATGGCTTACTATGCCAGGAATGACAATTTAAATAGGAATGGTGTTACATTCATCGTCAAAAAGAACATATCCAGATCAGTCATGAGGTAGAATGCTGTCTGTGATAGGATAATATCCATGCACCTACAGGGAAGCCCAGTTAATACCACTATTACTCAAATTTAAGTACCAACCACTAAAGCCAATGAGGATAAAATAGAAGAATTCCACCAACATTTTCAATCTGAAATATCAAACATGCAATCAAGATGTAGTGATCATTACTGATGATTGGAATGCAAAGGTTGGGAGCAAAGAGGAAGGATCAGTAATTGGAAAATATGGCCTTGGTGATAGAAAAGATGCTGGAGAACACATGATAGAATTCTGCAAAACCAATAATTTGTTCATTTCAAATACTTTCTTTAAACAGCATAACAGACAACTATACACATGGAGCTCACCTGATGGAAAACATAGGAATCAAATTGATTATATCTATGGAAAGAGAAGATGGAAAAGCTCCATATCATCAGTGAAAACAAGGCCAGGGCCAGATTGTGGAACAAACCCTCAATTACTCATATGCAAATTCAAACTGAAGGTGAGGAAAATGAAATCCAGTCCACAAAAGCCAAAATATGACCTTGAATATACCCCACCTGAATTTAGACATCATATGGAAAACAGATTTGATACATTAAACACTAAAGACCAAAGACCAGAAGAGTTGTGTGATGACATCAAGAACATCATACATGAAGAAAGCAAAAAGTCATTGAGAAGACAAGAAAGAAGGAAAAGGTCAAAATAGATGTCAGAAGACACACTGAAACTTGCTCTCCAGTGTAGAGATGCTAAAGCAAATGGAAGACATAAGGAGGTCCAAGAGCCGAACAGAAAATTTCAAAGATCAGCTTGAGAAGATAAAGCCAAATATTACAACAAAATGTGCAAAGATCTGGAATCAGAAAACCAAAAAGGAAGAACATGCTCAGAATTTCTCAAGCTGGGGGAACTGAAGAAAAAATTCAAGCCTTGACTTTCGTTATTGAAAGATTCTCTGGGCAAATTATTGAATGATGCAGAAAGCATCAAGAGAAGATGGGAGAAAAGAGTCACTGTACCAAAAGGAAATGGTTCATGTTCAACCGTTTCAAGAGGTGACATATGATCAAGAGCCAATGATACTGAAGGAGGAAGTCCAAGTTGCTTTGAAAGAATTGGCAAAAACCAAGACACCAGGAATTGATGGGATAAAAATTGAAATCTTTCAAGAAAGTCAGGTGGCACAGCAGGCACTCACTCATCTATGCCAAGAAATTTTGAAGACAACTATCTGGCCAACTGATTTGAATAAATCCATATTTGTGCCTATTACAAAGAGCAGTGACCCAACAGAATGCGGAAATCACCAGACGATCTCTTTGATATACCATGCAAGTAAAGTTTTGCTAAAGGTAATACAGAAACAGATACAATCATACATTGACAGAGAACTTTCAGAGGTTCAAACCAGATTCAGAAGAGGTTATGAAATGGGGGATATCATTGCTGATGTCCAATGGATCTTGGTTGAAAGCAGAGAATATCAGAAAGATTTACCTGTGCTTTATTGACTATGCAAAGGCTTTTGATTGTGTTGATCATGACAAGCTATGTGGACAACATTGCAAAGTATGAGTATTCCGGAACACTTAAATGTGTTCATGAGGAATTTGTACATGGACCAAGAGGCAGTTGTTAGAACAGAACACTGAATGGTTTAAAATTAAGAAAGGTGTGTGACAAGGTTGTATTCTTTCACCATACTTATTCAACCCGTATGCTGAGCAAATAATCTGAGAAGCTGCATTATATGAAGAAATTGTAGCATCAGGTTTAGAGAAAGACTCATTAATAACCTGCCATATGCAGATGATACAACCTTGTTTGCTGAAAGTGAAGAAGACTTGAAGCATTTACTGATGAAGATCAAAGAGCACAGCCTTCGGTATGGATTGCATCTCAATGTAAAGAAAACAAAAATCTTCACCACTGGACCAGTAAACTACATTCTCATCAACAGAGAAAAGATTGAAGTTGTCAAGGACTTCATTCTTCTTGGATCAAATATCAACACTCATGGAAGCAGCAGTTAAGAGATCAAATGACGCATTGCATTAGGCAAATCTGCTGCACATGATCTTTTTAAAGTGTTGAAGAGCAAAGATGTCAGCTGGAGGACTAAGGTGCACCTAGCCCAAGCCATGGTATTTTTAATAACCTCATATTCATGAGAAATCTGGACAGTGAGTAAGGAAGACCACAGAAGAGTTGATGCCTTTGAGTTATGGTGTTGGAGGAGAATATTGAAAGTTCCATGGGCTGCCAAAGAACCAATGGATCTGTTTTGAAAGAAATGCAGCCAGTGTAGAGGTCAGGATAGCCAAACTTAGTCTCTCATACTTCGGACATATTGTCAGGAGGGACCAGTCACTGGAGAAGGAGCTCATGTTTGGTAAGGTGGAGGGTCAGAGAAAAAGAGGAATACCCCCAACGAGATGGATTGGCCAAATAGCAGCATCGATGGCCTCAAGCATGGCAACAGTTATGAGGTTGGCCTGGTATTAGGCAGTGTTTCATTCTGCTGTGCATAAGGTCACTATGGGTCGGTGCCAACTCGATGACACCTAACAACAACAACAAAGACATACAAGAAAATGGAGTCTTGGTGTGGCACTGTGGGTTAATGCACCAAACTGCAAAGCCATTTGAATTACAAGGTCAGTGGTTCAAGCTCACCAGTCACTCCTTGGAAACCCTATACAAGGTCGCTATGGGTTGGAACTGACTCAATGACACATAACAACAACAACAACAATAAAAGAAAATAACTATTAAAAGAAGAACAGAAAATTATGAGAATCACACTGGGAAGGGAGTTTTAGTTTCAGCAAGGCTCCTCTATGCTATGATACTTCTTCATTAGGTTTCAGATGTTCAATGGACTCTTTCACTCCAAGCTGTCCAATCCTGCAGAAACCAAGTAGTACCTTCAAAATGGTCACTGTTGGTTGTCTTTGAGGAGTCCTTCCAAAATTAACTAAATTATTATGATAATTAAAAACCAGTGACATACTAAAAAATCCCCATTTAATTTGATAACAAATGCCTGGAAACTGTATAAATTTAGTCAATTTAAATGACCAAAACCATTTGGCATTCAATCTCATACAAATTTTTCTGTCATCTTTCTCTCATGAGCTAGATTCACTCCTAATTGTGGTTCAATTGAATTTAAACATTTATAGTTTCTATGATCAAATAAATGTTGAGCAACAAAAATTCATTAATTCTAAGTAGGCTTTGGGCTCAAAATGACGACATCTTTTTAAAATTTGTTATTAGAATTATTTTAGATTACATTTGTAAAATAACAGCTTAATTGAAAATTTGGTTAAACACTAAATTCAGTCCTTATCCTTTTTATAATACTAATAAATATTATTGAAAACGAAACTACCATTAAGCATCCCATTTAATTTAATTGAAATAATATTCATATAAGTGCTTTGCAAACTGTCAGGCTATATAGAAAAAAGGTATCGGTAGCCATCTATTGCAGTTTATAATACAATAGTTTTGACTATGCAAATAAGTGTTTACTGTGGAAAAAATATGAAACAGCAAAATCTAATCAAAATAATTACCAAAAAGTGTATATGACTTATATTTAGTTGGATAATTGATTATAGCATTTTGAAAATCAAAACTAATCCATGGATTTTCATGCATAAGTTATACTTTTACAGAAATAAAGAAGTTATTTAAATTTATATTTCCTGAATTAGAAACATCTAGACTCTCTCCTGTGTTACGTTGCAGACACAGGAACTACATTGATGTATACTGATCAATCCATTATTTCATCATAAACATTAAATTAAAATGAATAAAATTTTTGCATTTATTAATACTTGTATACATGGTTTAAGTGATCTCAAATGAACACTCCTCATTTATTCTTTAAAGCTAATCTCAAATAACTCTTGAATGATTAACCTACATCCTCATCCAAAGCACTACCAATAGAATGCAAATGAGATTTACTTTCAATTTAAATAATGATTACTGCAATTTACATAATATTTCCATAATAACAATCATAATTAAGTAGCATTATAGTAATGATTATAGAAACAGCCATTATAAATAGCATGCTCTGATATAAGTTTGACAGAGACAACTTTAAACAATATTCGTATTTATTTTACTGTCTAATTTCACTGGAAATATATTTACGCCTCTAATCTCTTATGATATCCTTGTTTAACTTCAACGTAGAGCTGCAGGGGTATATTACTTTTTCTGTTGTTGCTACAAATAGCATCACGTACTCTGATACTATGAAAACCAAGAATATATTCACAAATTTTCCATTTCATCTGATGCCAAGCACTTGGAAACAGTTAGTGTCTTTTATTATTGTGCTATTGTGATATGCTTTTCATTGTTTTCTTTTTCTTTTACTTCTCCCAATTTTTCCATTCTTTGACCTCTCCTTTTCACTCTCCTTTTTAGCTTCTCCTTTTCACTCCTCTATTTATTTCAGAAATGTTCTCATATCTGACCCTTGTATTCTATTTTGTTTTCCTCCTTAATGATAAAATCTTTCATTTGATATGTTAATGTTGGTGATGAAAGAATGAATGGAGTCTTCCCCTAAAAAGAATGAATGGAGTCTTCCCCTAAAAAGAATGAATGGAGTCTTCCCCTAAAAAGAATGAATGGAGTCTTCCCCTAAACAAAGGATTTGTTGTTGTTGTTGCTAAGTGCAAGTTCAGCATGTTAACCCACAGCACCACAAGAGGACTACACAGAGGATGTTATTGTTAAGTGCCACTGAGTGGATTCCCACCCATAGAGACCCTGTATAGGGTTTCCAAGGAGCAGCTGGTGAGCTTGGACCACCAATCTTGCAGTTCAAATGACTTTGCAATCTGTCACATTAGCCCACAGTGCCATACAGAGGATAGATTAATTAAAATTAATTAAGACTCCATACAAAGGATAGATTAATTAAAATTAGTTTGGCTAAAAATATGGAAAAGTCCAAAATAATACAGGCTCAAATTCAAAAGAAATATTTATTTCTCTCTCATACAAAAGTATGGAGATTTAGAGTCCACTGCAAATGGCAGTTCTTCTATATAAATTCATATTTAAAAAAGAAAATCAGAGACAGTAGCTGTAGCTGATCTATAGAAATTACAGGTAGACATGATGCTAGTTGAGAATCTTCCTTGATTTTTCCAATTAGGTTACAGCAGATTCTGATCTCTGGGAGGAACTCCATTGTCTTCCTCAATCAAACTAATGATCATTATTGAAGTCCTAAATCATTTGGATGCAGATATCAGAACTAATTAATTGCTTAATTAAATAATCAAAACCTTCATTGCTTTGGTTCGCAGTAGGATTCCCTCAGATTTTTAGTAGGTTTCTATTTAATTTCATGTGAAAAAAAATCAAAGACCAAATCTAAGCATAGTGTTACATTTAAAGTCTTTGGTCCTTTATATTATCCTCTGTGTTTCTTCCATTCAGCTATTTCAAGCTAATAATGATAGCTAGTTGAAAGTCACTGGGAAAGTGGGTCTCAGAGTGAACATGGCATTTATGATCTGATCTCCATCAGCAGGCCATTAACCAACTTTGTATGACAAGTAGTTAGACTTTTCTTTACTAAGGCTTTTATTTGGAGGCATTTCTAAATCCAAAGTCTCCAAATTATGAGGACTGTTGTTGTGATGTGCAGTGGAGTCGGTTCTGACTCATAGCGACCCTGTACAGGGTTTCCGAAGGAGCTCTGGTAGCATAGTGCTTACGAATCGGGCTGCGAACCTTAAAGTCAGCGGTTCGAAACTACCAGCTGCTCCACGGGAGAAAGATCAGGCTTTCTACTCCCGCAAAGATTTACACCCTCAGAAGCCCTGAACAGGGTCGCTATGGGTCGGAACCGACTCGACGGCACTTAACAACAACAACAACAACAACAGGGTTTCCGAGGTTGTAAATCTTAATGGAATCAGAAAGCCTCATCTTTCTCCCTCGGAACAGCTGGTAGTTTCGAACTGCTGACCTTGCGGTTCGCAGCCCGATTCGTAACCACTACGCTACCAGAGGACTGTGGATAATGTGAATTACAGGTCACAGGCAGAGTGGAAGTGTGTCTCAATCTCTGCTTACATACCTTGCTTTATAAGAATTTTGGAAAAAGTGACAAAAGCAGTCAAAATATATCAAAATTCTTAGTCTATTCTGTTAGCTTCCCTAACACCATAGTTATGTCAGCCAAAAACCTTCCAAGAAATATTTGGAAACAGTGTCACAAAATGTACCGCCAAGAAAGAATGAGGTTATTTGTGTTATCAAAGATATTATCACATGAAAGATTCCACTAGACCAGTGAAAAAGATTCAGGTTTAATGAATACAAATATCCTTCTGTTAGTACCAAATCATACATTTTTAGTATCATTTTTAGCTGCTAGAAGCATAAAAACCTAGAATAAAAAATGGCTTAAAATACAGAAATACAGTTTTGTTTTTGTTTTGTTTTTGTTTGTTTGTTTTTTTTACTAGCACAAAATAAGAAACTTTATGGTTCAGAACAAGAAAGGTGGTTTAGAAGCTCAAAATCTTTGTACTTCATCCTTCTAGCATCCCAAGTATGTACTCATTATCCAAGGCAACATGTGCATTCCAGATAATAGGATGAAAGAATTGAGAAAGAAACCACAGTGTAAATAGTTTACTCCAGATGTCTCTTAAGATAGTTCTTGGAAACAGCTATGAATCACATATGCTTGCACACCATTGAACAGAATTTAGTCACATGGAAACATCTAACTTCAAGATGCTAGAGATATATAATCTATTCTTGGCAGATATGTTGTTGTTGTTAAGTGCCATCAAGCTGGTTCCAACTCTTAGCAATTCTGTATAGGGCTTCCGAGTGGCAGTTGATGGGTTTGAGTCACCAGCGTTATGGCTACCAATCCAGTTCTCATCCTGCTAAAACTGCCAAGATTTTTAGACAAAAATATTCAGAGGAACTGGCAATTTCTGAGATGAAGGAGATAGGGAGAAGAAGAGGCGATGCCGATTCTGCTATAATAAAACTTCACTAACAATTTAAACATCTCTTGGGAAATCCATTTCTAAAGTCATTCTTTTTCTCATTTAATAAGTACACATGAAATGCATGTTGTAAACCATCACACTCATCAATCCTTCTAACAATCCTTTGAGGCAAATGAGTAGACTTGATTACATGTACTTTTAGACAGTTCCTTAGCTACCTACTGCTGCAACTGTTTTTGAATTATTTTCAGCAACATTTTACTTTGTGGAGCTCACTACAGCAATTTATATATGTTATTTAAAAAGAGGGTAGAAAAGTGCAAAACAGTTGTATCCTGTCAAAAAGTCCTCATTCATTATCAAATATGCACTAGTCTTAAATGTATTGTTTTCTAAATCTTTAAATCTGTGTATAACTGCATACTCACTAGTCTGAGCAAGTCAGAGAATATTTTCAGTATTCTAAATGTCCTTAGTCCCAAAACCACTCTGTCACATTTATCACCATCAAATAATGTCATGATTTTGTAGTCTGTCAGTTTTGTTAAGTTAAACTGCATTCCCCAGAATTCCCTTTTCAATATATTTCCTGAGTATATTACAAGAGATGTTTTTAAGTGAAAGCTAAGGAATGAAGGAAAGCAGCAACAATTTTGTAGCATTTGCTCCTAGATATATAATCAAACGCTAACCTACAGTATTGCTGTGAAGACTTTTGCAAATATAATTAAAATGTAGAGACATCTTTGGTTGATATGTCTTAATTGATAAAAAGTGTGTTTGAAAAGAGGATTTGGACAAATAAAAACAACTAGTTTTGCTGTTTAGCTGAAAACCTGGAAAGCAAATAATGGTTTTGTCTTTTCTTTATTGCCATACAAAAAGAGTACATAAAGTTTGTCCTCTATCTGACATCATTTTCTCCATCTAATTATCTGTGACAGCTAATGTTTTGCGTCAAGTTGACAGGACCAGAATTCTCAATGGTTTGGCTGTTGAGATTTAGTTATCCCTTTAATGAGATCTAAAGAAACTCTGGTAGCGTATTGGTTACGAATCGGGCTGTGAATCTCAAGGTCAACAGTTTGAAACTACCAGCTGTTCCACGGGAGAAAGATGAGGTTTTCTGCTCTAGTAAAGATTTACAAGCCTCAGAACCGACTCCACGGAACTTAACAACAACAACAAAAGGAGCTCTGTAGTCCTGGTGTGGCGCTGTGGGCTAATGTGTCAGACGGCAAAGTCGATTGAACTGCAAGGTTGGTGGTTCAAGCTCACCAGCTGCTCCTCGGAAACCCTGTGCAGGGTGCTAGGAGTTGGAACGACTCTGCGGTCCTTAACATCAACAATAACAACGTAATATAGTCAACTCTATGATGAGGCATCTATGAGCAACCAATCAACTGAAAGGATGTTTCTTGGGATATGTTGTACTTTGAATATATTAGACATTCAAGCAAAGCTTACTTGATCTTTGCTGGGTCTGGATATTGCATCTGGCTTGTCCTCCAACCTCGGATTCCTTATCCTTGAGCCAGTGCCCTACTCTATTGCCTACTTGTCTGCCCTCTAACCTGACAATATGAGTTCATCTCCTACCTCTAGTGGTTAGTAGTTAGGTGCCATCAAGTTGGGACTGACTCATAGTGACCCTAATCATGATAGAACAAAACACTGCCTGGTTGTGGGCAACTTTTGATTCATTCCTAGACTGAGCCCATCACTGCCGCCACTGTGCCAACGCATCTCGTTGGGAGTCTTCCTCTTTTTCGCCTACCCTCCACTTTACCAAATATAATATTCTACTCCAATGACTGGTCCATCCTGCCAACATGTCCGAAGTACTGAGACAAAGTTTGGCCATCCTGGTTTCCAAGGAGCACTCTGGCTGTACTTCTTCCAACACAGATCTGTTTGTTCTTTTGTCAGTCCATGGTACTTTTAATATTGTCCCCCAGCACCGTAACTCAAATGCATCAATTTTTCTATGGTCTTATTCACTGTCCAATTTTCACCTACATATGAGGTTATTGGAAATACCATGGCTTGGGTCAGGCAAACCTTAGTCCTCCAATTGACATATTTGCTCTTCAACACTTTAAAGAGGTCTTGTACAGCAGATTTGCCTATTGCAATAGTCATGTGATTTCTTGTCTACTGCTTCTGTGTGTTGATGATTGATTCAAGCAAAATGAAGTCTTCGAAAACGCCAATCATTTTTCCATTGATAATGAATGTCCAGTTTTGAGGATTTTTTATCTTCTTTACATTGAGGTGCAACCCATACCAAAGATGGTGGTCTTCAATCTTCGACAATATTTTAAGTCCTCTTCACTTTCAGCAAGCAAAATTGCATCATCTGCATACTTCAGGTTGTTAATGAGTCTTCTTCTAATGCTGATGCCCCGTTTTTCTTCATCTTCTTAAATTATTTGCTCAGCATATAGATTGAATAAATATGGTGAAAGAATACAATCCTGGTGCACATCTTTTCTAATTTGAAAACATTCAGTATTCCCTTGTTCTATCAGAACAACTGTTTCTTGGTCTATGTACAGGTTTCTCATGAGCACAAATAAGTGTCCTTGAATACTCAAATTCGCAATGTTGTCCATAGTTGGCCATGATCCACACAATTGAAAGACTTTGCATAGTCAGTAAAGCACAGGTAAACATCTTTCTGGTGTTCTCTGCTTTCAGCCAAGATCCATATGATATAAGCAGTATATATCCCTCATTCTATGTCCTGTTCAGAATTCAACTTGAACTTCTGGAAGTTCTCTGCTTGCAAACATTTTTAAATTACCTTTAGTAAAACTTTAGTGGCACTGTGGGTTAATGTGCCATATGCAAAGCTGTTTGAACTGTAAGGTCAGTGGTTCAAGCTCACCAGCTGTTCCTCGGAAACCCTATACAAGGTCTCTATGGGTCAGAATCAACTTGATGGCACTTAACAACAACGATAGTAAAACTTTTATCACTTAGGATATCAATGATATTTTCTGATGATTTTCATATTCCCTTTGGTCACCTCTCTTTGGAATGGGCACAGTTACAGGTCTCTTCCAGTTAGTTGACCGGGTAGCTGTCATCCAAATCTCTTGGCATAGATAGGTGAGTGCTTCCAGTTCTGCTTCAGTTTGTTTAAATATTTCAATTTATTGTCCACCAATTCCCAGTACCTTGTTCTTACCAATGCTTTCAAAACACTTTAAACTTTTTCCTTCAGGATCCTTGGCTCTTGAGCATATGCTGCCTCTTGAAAGGGTTGAACATCAACCATTATTTTTTGGTAGAGTGGCTCTGTGTATTCCTTCCATCTTCTTTTGATGCTTTCTGCATCATTCAATAATTTTCCCAGCGTATCCTTCAAACATGCAA
>NW_006408688.1:2251034-2252468 GCF_000296735.1 Chrysochloris asiatica | reverse complement strand
ATCTACTCAACACGAAATCTTAATGTTAAAATTATTAAACATTCCAAAGAACATTTGTAGTACACATGAACCATGTTTCCATAGTTGTGAGATTTGCATTGTTCATCCCAAAACCTCAGCAGGAGAAACAAAATTAAGCAGTTCCTCTTCCTCTTTCTTCTTCCCTTCTCACATAAGCATCTTTCATCCTTTTTAATCGAAGTCAGAACTGTCTCTTTATTCCAGTTCTAAATATTTCCCTAATGATAACATCATAATTTCTTCAGTTCTTTATGCATTTCAATTATAGTTTAATTGGATGATGCTTTTGGTTACGGAATGAGGGCTGATAGGATAGTAATAAAATGAATTCAGTATCTATGTAGGTACAGACCAAAGTTAAAACATAAACAGGATATTTTGTTGTTTTTGTTGTTGTTGTTAAGTGCCTTCAAATTGTTTCAGACTCAGAGCCACCCTGTGCACAAAAGAACAAAACACAACCCAGTCCTGTACCATCCTCATGATTGTTGTTAGGTTTGAGCCCAATAGGATTTAAAATATTGATGAAGATCAATATTTTAAATCCTATTTACTTCCAGCAAGCAAGGTTGTATCTTCGGCATTTGGCAGGTTAATGAGTTTTCCTCCAATCCAGATCCCATTTTCTTCTTCGTATAATCTAGTTTCTCTGATTATTTCCTCAGCATATAAATTGAATAAGTATAGTGAAAAGATACAACCCTGGTGCCCATCTTTCCCGATTTTAAGCCATTCATTATCCCCTTGTTCTGTTTAAACAACTGCTTCTTGGTCTATGTACAAGTTCCTCAAGAGCACAATTAAGTGTTCTGGAATACTTATTCATTGCAATATTATTCATAGTTTGAATTTAGAGAGTTTGATTGTCATATGTCTTGGTGACTTTCTTTTGAGGTCTAACATTCCTGGGGTTCATTCAACTTCTTTTATGATTATCTTCTTGTCTTTCATGATGTTAGGGAAATTTTCTTCCAGCAGCTCGTAGGCTATGTTTTCTGTGGTTTTCTTTCTCTCTTCCTGTTCTAGAATAATTCCATTCATCCACAGATTATTCCCTTCATGTTGTTCCACATGAATTTTAGGCTTTCTTTGGACTTTTTTATTCCTTTTTTTTTTTGTTATTGTTCTAATTTACTGGTATTGAGAGATTGCTTTTCCAGTTTACTAATTCTGGTTTCTGTTGATTCAAATCTACTCCTTTGCACTTTCAGTGCACTTTACCCATTTCTTATAACTTAGTATTAATCTTCTGGATTTCTGTTTGCAGGTTTTGTATGGTTTCCAACCATTTATCTATGTTGTTTGATTGTTCCTGTAGAGCTTTTCTTAATTCATTCTTGTTTTCCTTGACCTTCTGTCAGTAGTTTAGAGGTACCTGACAATCATTCTCTTGACTTCTTTTTCAGGTGTTCC
>NW_006408688.1:2248199-2249273 GCF_000296735.1 Chrysochloris asiatica | reverse complement strand
TTTCAGTTTGTGAAATATTGAGCATGTTTTTGTCTTTTCTTCTTCTAATTTCAGAT
Organism: Chrysochloris asiatica; assembly: GCF_000296735.1. Lineage (NCBI taxonomy): Eukaryota > Metazoa > Chordata > Mammalia > Afrosoricida > Chrysochloridae > Chrysochloris > Chrysochloris asiatica. The sequence goes on along the minus strand of NW_006408688.1, from coordinate 2,249,217 downwards.
CTTTGAACACTTCATTACAATTCTTTCCATTGTACTCTTAAGTCACCCTTTGAAATTTTCTGTTCAGTTCTTTTATTTCCCCATTTCTTCCCATCACTGTAGTTTCTATATACTCAACAGAAATTTTCAGAGACTCTTTTGACATCCATTTCAATCTTTTCTTTCTTTCCTGTCTTTTTAATGATATTTTGCTTTTTTCCTATATGGTGTCATCACACAACTCTTCCGATCTTCAGTCATTAGGGTCTAATACATCAAATCTAATCTTAAGAAGGTCTCTAAGTTCAGGTGGAATAAGCTCAAAGTTGTATTTTGGTTTTCTTGGATTTGTTTTAACTTACTTTAGCTTCAGCCTGAATGTACATATGAGCAATTAATGGTCTGTTTTATAGTCAGCCCTATCCTTGTTTTGACTAGTTATATTGAGCTTTTCCATTGTCTCTTCCTACAAACATAGTCAATTTGATTCTGGTGAGATCCACATATATTTTTGCTTTTTATGTTGTTAAAGGAAAAAAAAAAAAAAAGTATTTACAATGAAGAAGCTACTGATCTTGCAAAATTCTATCATGTAGTTTACAATTTCATTTCTAACACCAAGGCCATTATTTTCCAACTACTGATTCTTCTTTTTTTTTGTTTCCAACTTTCACATTTCATTCTCTAGTAATCATCAATAAATATTAATTGCAAGTTTGATACATTTCTGATTAAATAAACTGGTAGAATTCTTGTTTCATCATGTTTGGTTTTAGTGATTGGTATATAAATTTGATTAATAGTGGTATTAACTAGTTTTCCATATAGTTGCAGGAGTAATATCCTATCACAGACAGCATTTTGCTTCAAGATAGATCTTGAAAAGCTCTTTTTGAAGATGAATGCAATGCCATTCCTATTCAACTTGTTGTTCCCAGCATAGTAAATCATGATTGTCAAATTCAAAATGGCAAATACTTGTCCAGTTCAGTTACTAATGCCTACAGCATCAACCTCTATGTGTTGAATTTCTTTCTTT
>NW_006408688.1:2245757-2246954 GCF_000296735.1 Chrysochloris asiatica | reverse complement strand
CAGTCATGTGCTTATCTTACAGTGAAACATTAAAACTCTCTGTCTCTCTCTATAAAACTCTCTCTCTGTATACCTTTATATATATGTAAGTGTGTGTGTGTGTGTCTGTGTGTTGTTAATTGCTGTCAAGTCAGTTCCAATTAACAGTGACCCTATGTATGGTTTCTGAGGAAAACTAGTAGATTTGAACCACAAACCTTGTAGTTAGAAGTCCAATGCTTATCTTACAGTGCAATATTAGAACTCTCTCTCTCTCTCTGAATGTTGTTGTGGTTGTTATGTGCCGCAGAGTCAGTTCTGACTCATAGCGACCCTGTACAGGGTTTCCGAGGCTGTAAATCTTTACAGGAGCAGAACACTTCATCTTTCTTCTGTGGATATTTTATCTGAACATATACATATAAGTATATATGTGTGTTTGTATGTGCTGTCATCAAATCGGTTCTGACTCATACTGATTCTGTATAGGGTTTCTGAAGAGCAGTTGGTGAGTTTGAACTGATGACCTTGCGGTTCAAACTGACTTTGTGGTTCAGTGCTTGCCCTATAGCACCACTGGTGTGGAGTCCTTGTGTGTGTGTGTGTGTGTGTGTGTGTGTGTGTGTGTGTATAAAGCAATGAACCACATGATTATTTTGAGCCATAAGGTCGGTGGTTCAAACTCACCAGCAACTCCTTGGAAAGCCTATATATACAGTGTTGCTATGAGTTGGAACCAACTCAATGGCACTTAACAACTACTTTTCCTTTGAAAGTGGGCTGAATTTTGAGAGTTGTCTCTAATAAATAAAAGATAGTGGAAATATGACTTCTGAGACTAAGTAAGAAAAGGACTTAAAGTTTCTAACTGGTTCTTTCACATAGAATGATCATTTTCAAACTAGCAAATTCATCCTGAGAAAGCTCATGTTTCTTAATATTGAGGGTCCATACGGTTACATTCTGGCTTAAAGGTCCCACTAAAGTTCCTGCTAAAGTCCCAGCCAACAGCTATCATTAAATGTGAGGGAACAGATAATATTTGTATGATTTCTGCTTCCAGTATTGGAGTTGTCCTAGTGTAATGGTTATGAGTCGGGCTGCTAACCTCAAGGTCAGCAGTTCAAAACTACCAGCTGTTCCATGTGAGAAAGATGAGGCTTTCTGTTCCCATAAAGATTTACAGCCTCTGAAACCCTATAGAGGGTTGCCATGAGT
>NW_006408688.1:2227923-2244132 GCF_000296735.1 Chrysochloris asiatica | reverse complement strand
ATAGACGCAGCCAAATATAATGAAAAAGTCTAAAGTTTGGCATAGCAACTTGGCTTTGTATTTTGCGATTTACAGATGTTAATCATTCGCCATCAACCATGTTAAAGGTAAGCACTGGGGACCAAAAAAGCATCATGTGTTTTATTATAGATAAAAGTGGATCACAATATTCAACAGCATCTATTTCCATCCCTGACTCTCGGCCTTAGGACTCCAATGTCCCTGACTTGGACCCAAGCACAGAAAAAAGATGAAGCCAATTTAAAAGAGCTGCTTGAATAGCTTGCTACATGGGAGTTCATAAATCAAGACTATGTTTGAATTCTGATTCTGCCACTTGCTAGCTTTGTGATCACACACAAGTTATTTAAGCAATCTTAGCTTGAATTTCCCCCTTTAGAAAATGATGCTATTTACATCCGCCTTGCAGGGTTTTATGAGGATTAGAGATAAGGTGCTTATTCTTTAGGACAGTCCCTGACATATACAGAATCACCCAATAACAAGCAGTAGTTTTTAATACTGAAGATAATCCCTCTTGGAACAATTTCCAAGATATTTTGATTTTTTTCATATCAGAAGAATAGATACTTATTTTGTGGGTTATTATTTTAAACTGATTCTATAAGAATATAGGTATTAAAAACAAATGGGAAATGTAATTATATAGACTAGCTTAAGAAATTATGAGCAATTTTAAATAATACAATTTTGACCAGCTCTGGAAATATTTGTTGTGATTTTAGAGCAAGGTAGAATTCCCTCCGTGACTTGTTTCTCTTAAAATTACATATAACCCAAACTGCTGAAATAAAGTTTCCTATTATTTGTATAAAACAAACAAAAAATAAATCACTCACTGCTTTGGTCTATAAGTTGTTTGACTAAAGTTGGTACAAAAATAAGAGATAATGGTCCCAATGGATATATGTTGAACAAGTCTATCACAATGGTTCTTACTCACCAGGGTAACCTGCAAAGTGAAGATTTTAGATGGGAATTGTTTCATAAAAGGATATTTGACCCATCCTTGTTTTTCTTTGACCAGGCTGATGGGAATTTTCTGCTACATTTTTGGCAAAAAAGAGAAATCAAGTTTAACGAAAAGGTCATGAACTACATAGTCAGGTAGACATCGATGTGTTTTTAAAGTCTGGCCCTATCATTTACTTCTGTATATTGGTTTCCTCGTGTGGAAAGTTAAGAATAGTAATTTATGCCTCATGATGCTATTTGGGAATAAATGAAATCACATGTATAAAAACACATATGATGGTTAATTTTATGTGGCAACTTGACTAGGCTATTGTGCTTAATTGTTTGCAAAAGCTAGTCTAGTTGCTTTTATAAAGTAATGAAAACTAAAAACCAAACCAGTTGCTGTCCTGTCAATTGTAACTCATTGCATCCCTATATGTCACCATGAAGAACTCAGCTCCATAGGATTTTAAAGGCTATGACCTTTTCTAAGCAGATCACTGGTTCCAAGTTTCTAGACAACCCTATGACAATGGTGATTTGTGGTTATGTGCTGTGAAGTCAGTTACAACTCAGTGACCCTTTATAGAGTTTCTAAGGATGTAACTCTCTATGGGACCAGAAAGCCTCATCTTTCACCTGAGGAGTGGCTAGTAGATTCGAACTGCTGACCTTGTGTTTAGCAGTCCAACTTGTAACCTACTGTGCTACCAGAGCTCCTAACTATAACTGCATGATACAAAGTAGGTGCTCAATATATATTCATTTTTATTTTCCTAGAAAGTTTCAAGAAATACTGCATTATTGTTCCATTTAAGCACAACATAAAATATTGTATCATGAGTAAATACAAATACTCCTGATGTGGGTAAATGCCAAGATGACTGAATTCTATAACTCATCTGACCTGAAAAAGTTCTTATTTCATAACTTTTGAACCTAGAAACATAACTTTTGAACCTAGAAACATAGCTGTATTTTCTCACCAGATTAGGAGGACAGTCTCTAAGTACCTTCTTGATATTCCACTGACACTTACGGATAGCAAGGAGAATTCACTAGACCTTAGTGTTTTCTAACAATTAGCAACACATCAAAAAACTTCTTGAGTCAAGACTACTACTATGAGCAGATTACATGGACATGCAGCTCTAGTTTGGGAAAGGCTGTGCAGGTATGATACATTTCATGCTCATTGTCAATTTGATAGGAAGAAAGAACAAAAGAGTCTGTATTGTGGTAGTGCTATATCAATAAAATCATTTTCAGCAGTCACTTTATAAGGAAAACAGGCTTCTCCCATGAACTGTTAAGGTAAACTAGGAAATGTTCACTAAGAGAAATTGTGAGGCTCTGTTAGATGTTAGTCACTAGATGTATTGATTTGCCAGAGGAGGGGGACTACTGTCAGTCCCCTAGGTAGGTTGTCCTGTGGAAAGAGGTTTTCAGGTTTCTAGGTAGCAAATTTGAAAGCCCTTAAGGTCACTGAATATCATGGTAATATTGTTGTAGTCCTTCCTATCAAGACAATTGGTGCAGTGGTCATTTTTGACATGAGAAAAATGCATAAAAGTATAGAAAGGACTCATTGAGAAAGATGTTAGACTGTAGGATCAGCACTGTATTGCAAACCACAAGGTCAGCAGTTCAAACCCATCAGCCACTCCTTGAAAACCCTACACAGGGTCTCTTTGAGTCAGAGTTGACAAGAAGGCACTTAACAACAACAACAAATAAGGGCTATGTTACTAATGCTAGGTGACCTTTAGTCAGTTCAGATTCATAGAAACCTTATGTACAACAAAATGTGGCATGTTCACAATTATTGTTATTGTTGTTAGGTGCCTTCGAGTCAGTGCCAACCCATAGTGACCTTATGCACAGCAGAACAAAACACTGCCAGATCTTGGGCCAACCTCACTCTTATTGCCACTCTTGAGTGGCTTATGCTGCCACTTAGCCAATCCATCTCATTGGGGATCATCCTCTTTTTCTCTGACTCTCCACCTTACCAAACATGATATCCTTCTCCAGTGACTGGTCCCTCCTGACAATATGTCTGAAGCATGAGAGACGAAGTTTGGCCATCCTGGCCTCCAAGGAGCACTCTGGCTACACTTCCTCCAAAGCAGATCTATTGGTTCTTTTGGCACCCCATGGCACCTTCAATATTCTCCTCCAACACCATAACTCAAAAGCATGAATTTTTCTACGGTCTTCCTTATTCATTCTCCTGCTTTCGCATGCATATGACGTTAGTGAAAATACCATGGTTTGGGTCAGGCGCACCTTACTCCTCAAGCTGACATCTTTGCTCTTCAACACTTTAAAAAGGTCTTGTGCAACAGATTTGCCTAAGGCAATACGCCATTTGATTTCTTGACTGCTGTTTCCAGAGTGTTGATAGTTGATCCAAGAATAATGAAGTCCTTGACAACTTCAATCTTTTCTCCATTGATAAAAATGTTGTTTATTGGTCCAGTGGTGAGGATTTTTGTTTTCTTTACATTGAGATGTAACCCATACCAAAGGCCGTGCTCTTTGATCTTCATCAGTAAATGTTTTAAGTCCTCTTCACTTTCAGCAAGCAAGGTTGTATCATCTGTATATCGTGGGTTGTTAATGAGTATTCCTCCAATCCTGATGCCACGTTTTTCTTCATAGAACCCAGCTTCTTGGATGATTTGCTCAGCCTACAGGTTGAATAAGTATGGTGAAAGAATACAACCTTATCGCACACCTTTCTTAATTTTAAACCATTCAGTGTTCCCATGTTCTGTTCAAACAACTGCTTTTTGGTCCAGGTACAGATTCCTCAGAAGTACAATTAAGTGTTTTGGAATACTCATACGTAGCAATGTTTTCTATAGCTTGTCATGATCCACACAATCGAAAGCCTTTTCACATATATACGAGGTGATCGTTGTTATATGTGAACCTATTGTGGCAGCCATTATGTCAGTTCCTGTCATTGAAGATCTTCCTCTTTTATATTGATCCTCTATCTTACCAAGGATCATGTACTTATTCAGAAACTATTAACCTCTTTTTCATTGTCCAAAGTATATGAGACAAAGTTTTTGCTTTTAAGGAGCATTCTGAATATACTGCAAAACAGGTTTATTCATACTTTTGGCACTCCATGGTATATTCAGTATTCTTCATCAACACCATACTTCAAATGTATCAATTCTTCTCCAGTCTTTCTTATTCATTGTCCAAGTTTCACTTGTATATGAGGTGATTGAAAATTCCATGTCCAGGCACATCATAGTCCTCAAAGTGACATCTGCACTTTTTAACACATTAAAGAGGTCTTTGGCAGCATATTTGAATAATGTAGTATATCACTTGACTTCTGACTCCTACTTCCATGTGCACTGACCGAGGCTTCAAGTAAAATTAAATATTTGAGATCTTCAATCTTTCTTCTTTTATCATGATGCTGTTTATTGATTCAGTTATGAAGGTTTTTGTTTTCTTTACACTGAGGTCAATCCATACTGAAGGCTATAATCTGATCTATTAGTAAGTGCTTCAAGTCTTCTAAGCAAGGGTGTAACACCTGCATATCTATGGTTGTTAATGAGTCTTCTTCCAATCCTGATACTGTGTTCTTCTTCATATACTCCAGCTGTTAGGGTTATTTGCTCGGTATACAAATTGAATGAATATGGTGAAGAATACAATACTGATGCAGACCTTTTTGTATTTTAAATTATACAATATCCTTTGATTCAATTCAATCTTCTTCTTGGTCTATGTACAAATTCTTTACAATGTTGATCATAGATTGTTATGTTCCACAGAGTCAAACGCTTTTGCATAATCAATAAAACAAGCAAACATCTTTCTGCTATTCTCTGATTTTAACCAAGATTCATCTGATGTCAATAATGCTATTCTTCCTTCTACTTCCTCTTCTGAATTTCTGGTAATGCTCTGTTGATAAACTTCTGCAACCATTGAAAAATTATCTTCAGCAATATTTTACTTACATGTGATTGTTAATAATGTCAGCATTTTGTTATGTCACCTTTTTTTGGAAGTGACATGAATATGGATCTCTTCAAGTCAGTTGGCCAAATAGCTCTCTTCTAAATTTCTAGACATAGAAGAGTGGGTTCTTTCAATGCTGCATTAATTCATTGAATCATTTCAATTCTTATTTCATCAATTCTTATTTCATCAATTCTTAGAGCCTTATGTTTGACTTCAGTGCAACTTGGACTACTACTTCCTTAAAGCCATCAGTTTGATCATGTACTAACTCTTGAAATAATTGAATGCCAACCAATTGTTTTGGCACAGTGACTCTGCATATTCTGTTTATCTTCTATTGATGTTTCCTGAATCTTTTAATATTTAAACTCAAGGCTTGAGTTGTTTTTCTTCAGTTCTTTCCGCTTGATAAATCCCGAGTGTGATTTTTTTCTTTTGGCTTTCTAACTCCAGGTTGTTCCAGTGTTGTTGTTATGTGCTGTAGAGTCGGTTCTGACTCATAGCGACCCTGTACAGGGTTTCGGAGGCTGTAAATCTTTACAGGAGCAGAAAGCCTCATCTTTCTCCCGCGGAACAGCTGGTAATTTCGAACTGCTGACCTTGCGGCTCGCAGCCTGATTCGTAATCATTACACTACCAGAGCTCACTAGGTTGTTCCATACTTCATGATAATACTTGGTCTTCTCGAGTGACCCTTAGAAATTTTCTGTTCAATTCATTTACTTCATTTTTTTCCATTTGCATTAGCGTCTCTATGTTCAAGAGCAAGTTTCCACTGCTATTCATTTTGTTGCTGTTGTTATGTGCCCTGGAGTCAGTTCTGACTCATAGCAACCCTTGTACAGGGTTTCCGAGGCTATAATCTTTACGGAAGCAGAAAGCATCATCTTTCCCCCAAGGAACAGCTGGTAGTTTCAAACTGCTGACCTTGCGGTTTGCAGCCCAATTCATAACCACTATGCTACCAGAGCTCCTTGATATTCACTTTGGATATTTCAATATTCACTTTGGTTGTTTCTTTTTTTCCTGTATTTTTAATTATCTTCTGCTTTATACGTTTATGATATTCTTGTGATCATCCCACAACTCACCTGGTTTACAGTCATTAGCTCTCAATGTACCAAATCTGTTCTTGAAATAGTCTCTAAATTCAGATGGTGTATTCTCAAGATTGTGTTTTTTGACTCTTGTGAACTTTTTTGCATTATCTTCAACTTTAACCTGAATTTGTATTTGAGTGATTGATAGTCTGTCAAACAATTAACTGCTAGCTTTATTTTGGCTAATCATATTAAGTTTTTCCATTGTCTCTTACCATGTGTAGTCAGTTTGATTCTTTTGTATTCCATCTGGAGAAGTCCACATGTAAAAATTGCCATTTCTGTTGTTGAAAAAGATATTTGCAAAATACATATCTTGAAAGATTCTATCATGTGCATGCTTTCTATCCCTGAGGCCATGTTTTCTAACTTCTAATAATTCCTCTTTGTTTCCAACTTTCACATTTCAATAACCAATAATTATCACAATAGTTGTATTAACTGGTCTTCCTTGTTGTTAGATAGGGTAGAGTTCCTATTCATAGTGAATATGCACGATGGAATGGAGCACTGACTGCTTCTGAGACATCCTTACAGTCATTATGTTTAAGCCCACTGCTACTGCCACTGTGTCAATCCATCTCCTTGAGTGTCTTCCTCTTCCTCGCTATACTCTTCACTTTACCAAGCATGATGCCCTTCTTAAGTGATTCATTCCTTTTTATAGCATGTCTGAAGTAAGACAGATGAAGTCTTGCCATCCTATCTTCTAAGGACCATTCTGGCTGTACTTCCTCCAACACAATTTGTTTGTTCTTGTGGCAGTCCATGGTACTTTTAATAGCCATCTCCAATACAAATAATTCAAACTTATCAATTCTTCTACAGCCTTTCTTTTTCATTGTCAAACTTGCACATGCATATGAGGTGATTGAAAATACCATGGCTTGGATCAAATGTGGCTTAGTCCTCAAACTAATCTCTTTGATCTTTAGCACTTTAAAGAGGTCTTTTACAGAAGATTTGCCTAATGCAATATGTTTGATTTCTTGACTGCTGCTTCCATTAGTATTGAACATCTTCTTTATAGGCCTATGGATAGTATTCTATCATTGACAGTACTGCACTTCATATAGATCTTGAAATGTTCTTTTTGATGATGATTTGAGCTGGTAGCGTAGTGGTTATGAATCGGGCTGCAAACCTTAAGGTCAGTATTTTGAAACTACCAGCTGTTCTGTGGGAGAAAAATGAGGCTTTCTGCTCCCATAAAGATGTACAGCCTAGGAAACCCTGTACAGGGTTGCTATGTGTCAGAACGACTCCACGGCACATAACCACCACCACCTTTTCAATTTGTCATTACTGCATAGTAGATCATACAACTGCCCCATTCAAAATGACTTATACCAGTCTGAACTAATATCTGTTGTTGTTAAGTGCCGTTGAGTCAGTTCTGACACATAGCCACCTTGCATAGGGTTTCTGAGGAGTGGCTACTGAGCTTGAGCAGCTGAACTTGAGCTTTAAATCAACTTTGAAGTCCAGTACATTGATCTACAGTGCCATATCAGGGCTCCTAACTAATGCCTAGTATGTCAATTTTGTTAGACAAAGTTTTGTGTCAACTTGACTGGGCAGGATTCTCACTGTTTTAGCAGTGAAGACAAAGTAATTCCCCATGATGAGATCTATATAAAGTATTCACTTCCATGATGAGACCTTCATGAGCTCTTATGAATTAAAAGGAAGAGTCCCTGTGGGTGTGGCCAATATCCAATATGTTGGACAATGGGTAAAACTGTTTGCTTTTTTGAGGGCTCTGGATCCCACATCAGGCTACTCACTTGATTTTGTGTTCTTTGGAGTCAATCAAGCAGCCTGCATTATTGCCTGCCATTCTGTGAGTCAGAAGCCTGACAACTTACCTGCTGACTTTGGATTCATTTGCCTCTTTAGCCAAAAGCCTGTCATCTGGCCTGCAGATCTTGGGTTCATCAACACTTGCAGCTAAGGGAGTCTGGAGAAGGCTTGAACCTGACATCTGATTCACAGACTTGGAACTTGTTTGCCTCTACAACTGTGTGAGCCATTACCTTGATATAAACCTTTCTGTTCCCGTGTATGTGTATATTAAAGAAGCAAAATCAGTGCAATATATATTTCATTGGTTTTACTTCTAGATAATCCAGCAACAACATTGATCTTGATCTTTGTGCACTCCATATCATCTTTGAAGACTTCCAATTTTCCTAGTTGCGTACATCCTACATTCTACATTCCAATTATTAATGGATAATTGTAGCTTTTTCTTCTCATTTTGAATCATGCCACATTACCTAATGAAGATTATAAAAAGCTTTGCTCCATCCATATCATTGAAGTCAACTATACTTTGAGGCAGCAGTTGTGTTTTAAGTGCTTTCTGATCACAGGTGCTCATCTTCTGGCATTGTAGACAGTGTTCTGCTATTATTAAGGTCTTCATTAGCAATTTTTCAAAGTGTTCTACCTGCTCCTTTTAAATAATGTATCTTAGTCTGGAAGCTCTGTTGAAACCTGTCCACCATCAGTAACCCTACTAGTATTTGCAATGATATAATTTCCGCCATCATAGCAACATACAAGCCACTATAGTTTTTTTGTATGGTTTTTTTGTTTGTTTGTTTGTTTGTTATTTTTAAATGAGATATATAGATACAGAAAAATAGGGGATATAGAATCTCAAGAAACAAAAAATAAATAAATAAAAAGAGTAGATAAAAATTTAGAGTGTGTATGCTATTTCTACTTTGCAAAATTAGTCTGGGGGTATTACAGAACAAACAGAGGGAAAGACTTATAAAGAGAGAGCGAGATTATAGGCTAAAATGAAGAAGGTGAGCAAAAAATGTGAACCAATGTGAACTAGTTTACCTAACAGATAAATTAAATCAGTTGTAATAATATGACATCTCTCTAATAATATGTCGCTGTGCATGCAACTTGGCTCTCTGTAGCCTTCTGTTGTTTGTGATAACAGCAGCTATCCTATTTCCATTGTTAATAATAGAAACAGAAGTAGACCCAGAACCAACATTGCCAAAGAGACTGCCAAAATGTGTTGATAATAACTAGAACATTTCATAGCTGTCACATTTAGACTCTGTTTACACAAATGATCCCAAACAAACCAATAAGCAACAGCAATAAATCCTCCTACACTGTGGAATTCTAATCTGATATTGTGAATATCTAAGGGAATACATGAAATGGGGGATTTTGAAGAATTCCAATATCTCCACCTAAGTGCTGTCTAATTCATTGCATTCTTTCGTAATACATGTGTTAGAAAGCTTATATGTTTCATTCATTTTAGAGATACTCATAATTAGCATCTTAAAGTCAGTTGGACAAAGGGAATAAATCTGAGGGTTTAAAATGTAGGAAAATTATGATGACTTTTTCCACTTTACTTTTAAGTTTTGATCAGAAATAAACTGGTTAGTAAATTTTCTGTTGAGTAGGTAGTATTTTGTTAAGAATTTTGTTTTGGTACTGTGTTTAAATACTGTGTATTCCCCATCAGAATTGCCTCTGGGGGAACACATTTATAATCCACAAATAATTATTCATTTGGAATAGTTTACAAAAGGATTCTTCAATCTAAGCAAATTCATCATAGTTTGATTAGATTTTGACTTAAAAAACCTTGTATTTTGTCAGGAGGTAGATGACATTTGAACAAAAATGTAACATTCTGGATGGCAAAAATGAAATCCAATGATTTTTTTCTTTTACCCCGTTATAAATGCATAATATTTTACTTGCATGCTGGAGGCTCAAAAACAGTGACTACTCCTTAGTTGAGATAAGACTTAGGAATTTAAGAATTAACCTATGTGACTGCTTGTCAATTGTGGTTAGTATTTCCAAATACTCATGTTTTTTCCTTCCTCTCATCTTTTCAAAGCACATTCTTCTTTCTCTTTCATTTATTCTTTCTTCCTTAACAGTGCCTTTCTGTAATATAAAAATGACACCAATGACCATTGAGTAGTCCCACTGATAGTATTCTAGCTATAAGGGTTACTGAATGTGGCCCTATTTCCTAGGAAACAAGGAAGAGCCAATTCATTGTGTAGCTTCAACTGAAAAGCTAGACATTAACCCCTGGCTAAAGTGCAGGTGAAACAAAGGCTAACACTAAAAATAATCCTCTTTCCACTTGCAACATCATTCACCACTTTTTAATAAACCAGAAAGTATCTATTTTATGTCAGAGTTTCTAATTAATTCTGTAATATTATCATTTGTTGATTCTATTTGTACTTATTCCTGAAGAAATTCATTTTTACCTAGAAAATATAGTTTCTTAAAAACAGGTAGCTTTTTAGGTTTATTTTCCTTGGCTCCCTTTGTGATAACCCTTATTTTTAAGTCCTTTTTTTAAGTCCTCTCACTCCAGCAGCCTATATGGAGCTATATTAAAGTAGGTTTGTTCTAGAGTCTTTCATACGCTGCCAACTAACATCTGTCCAAACACACAAAAATGTTTGAAAATAAAGATTTATCTGAGTTCAGTATCGCTTGACAAGGAAAGCATTTATCAGTATTCATCCAATAAATCATAGAAAATGGATTTAATTGAAGTCATCAGAAAAATGTGCTGTAAGTTCTCCTCTAGTGTCCTTAGGCTTTTAGATATTGTTTAAAGGAGAAGAAACTATGAAAGGGGTGGAGTCTCTGTCACATTTCAAATACTTGAGTTTTAAGGAAAATATTTCAGCTAAAATGAAAACCCTTTCTGATCCTGACCCACTTTTAGAGATTTGCTCAAACCCTAGCTTTTGTTAAGTGATTTTCCCCTCATTTCTCCTGACTAGGCCCAGATCTACACATCCACATAGGTCTATAAGAGTATAAAACCCATACAGATATATGGAAGAACACTTATTTTAATAACAGGGTATCCATACATATTTTAGATGCAATATAAATGCTATGTTGTTGTTAAGTGCCATTGAGTCAGTTTCTACTCATAGTGACCCTGTACAGGGTTTCCAAGGAGCAGATGATAAGTATGAACTACGATCTTGTTATTCAAACCAAACTTTCAATCCAGTGCTTATCCTAAAGCACCATATCAGGACTCAATAAATGTTAAGGACATTTATAAATATTGTTTTTACCTTTTCTTCTTGACAAGATCCTTGTAGCTCAACTAATAGAAAGGAATATCAAGCCTTTCAGGAACAAAGAAAAGAAGACAATAGCTAAAAGTTTAACTTTTCCAAATAGAGTAATATTAGAATAACATTGTTACAAAAGGCAGCATAAATCAATATACTGTAATACTAATTCCTGTTGATAGGCTAGGGTACCCATTTCACACTAAAAAAATTCCAAGGACCAATAAGGCTTGAAAAAATGCTTTGATTTGCTAATATAACTAACCTTCAATTTCATATCCATGACCAAGTAAGTTAACTATGGGAAGCATTCTTCTAGTTGATGTCCATATACGTTGTTTTTAATAAATTGCTCATCTTATTTGATGAAATAAAGTATTGTTAATTTCTATATAATTAAAAAGAAAGGTATAGGTCATTAGTAAACTAATGATTTTGGCTTTGACTACAGTATTACTGTATTTATTTTTCTATGTTTAATTTCTATATTTTTTAAACATACAGCTATATCTTCCTAACACATCCCTGGATATAGGAAGATACAGGGGATATAAAAAAACAAGACTTCAGTCTTAAAACAATGCAAAAGAATGTTAATGAATATAAAGAATGCTCATAACTGTTGATGTTGTAGTTCGTAAGCGCCTTTGAGTGGGTGCAAACTCATAATGACCCTGTAAAGGGTTTCTGAGGAGTGGCTGGTTATGTTGATAGGGCTGAAGAAACAATCTCTCAGCTAGATTATCACACATGACATTTAATACCACAGTACTTAAAGCCCCTAAGGAGGTTCACAGTCATGATCCATGCCAGCAAAGCAGATGCCCCAAATCCAGCCTTTCTCCCCTCATGACTCAGTTCCAAATGAAAGTATTATATGAGTGTATCTTATGTGCCAACCCTAAGTCACATCTGGAACTCTAGCTACAAAGACGACCAAGAATAGCAATTTTTAAATCACTGGCTTCTGTATTCCAGAAGAAAGAAAGAAAAAAGGATTAGCATGTATTTTGAAGGAAATTCATTTCTTGATTTATTGTATTTGAAAACAAAAATGTTTATGAGCAAAGACTAAATAGACCAAGATTTACTTCCACTGAAGCGCAAAAGTATAATACCAACATATTCCAAACATTATTTCTAGCTAAACTGAGTTTACGAACCATCAGAAATTCCTTGCCATTCCTTGAAGGGAAAATTCTAAAATTGCTGATGTTGCTGTTGACTGATACTGAGTTAAAATAATCATTTTAATTTATAAAGATCTGAGAATCATGGTCCTGAGGTGGAACATTAGTTCATCAGAAATTAGTGTTGGTCTTATTTTATATACAAATCCACCTATTGCATATATTAAGCTCAAGCATATTGTAAAACTTTCAAAAACACTAATAAATTAATTTAACATCGTTTTAAGAAGGGGGATTGATATAAATTTCCAATCAAATATTAAATGAAGAAAAACATAAACATTAGTCATAGGATGATATATTTTTTTAATCCCCATTATAATGTTAAATAAAGCTGAATGGAAGTTGACATACTAGTTCTTATTTTGACTTTTTCTTTTCCAGAAGAGGAAACTCCAAGAGTTAAGGATATCAGGAAAGTTGAAAGTGGCACTGGTAGGAATATTATAGACATTGAATGTCTGGGATTCATCAAGATGGTGGTGGCTGTCCTAGATATTTGTGGAAAGATTGCTTGTGTAAATAGTTGAGTTTACGACTTTTTGAAATGTTAAAGCTACATATATGTTTTGATGCCCACCTAGAAAAAAATGATGTATAACCAAAGGTATTAATCTTGAACCTACTTTTTTAATATATCTATTACAATATTAACTATTCATTGAGATTTGCAATTATAAACAACAACAGTTGGTGCTGTGGGTTAATGTGCTAGATTGCAAGGTTGTTTTGAACCACAAGTTCAGTGGTTTAAGTTCAACAGCCACTCCTTGGAAACCCTATACAGGGTGGGTATGATTCGAAGCTGACTCGATGGCACTTAACAACAAACATTATTATTCTATCCAATTCTCAGAATAACACAATGAAATATATAAAATGTCTGGTTGGCATTGTAAGATATGCACCTGGCTATCAATCACAAGGTCTGTGGTTCAAACCCATCAGTAACTGCAAAACAACTCTATACAGGGTCTCTATAAGTTGTTACCTACTTGACGGCACGTAACTACAAATACTATTCTCTTTAAGGAACTCTAGTAGCATAGTGGTTATGAGTTGGGCTGCTAATCTCACGGTCAGGAGTTTGAACTACCTGTGGTTCTGCAGGAAAAAGATGAGGCTTTCTGCTCCTGTAAAGATTAACAGCCTTGAAAACCCTATAACAGGGTCATTGTGAGTCAGAACTGACTCCACGGCACATAACCACCACCACTATTCACTTTATTTAACAGACAAGTACACTGAAGCACATAGAACTTATTGCCTAATCTTGGAAAGTGTTAACTTGCCAAAGGTCACACAGCTTATAATTGATTGGCTCATGATTAAACTCAAGCAATCTAATCAGTCCTCTATATTGCTACCACCAGAAAGTCAAATAAATGCAGTAAGTCAAACTGACAGATGAGTGGTAGTTTAATCCAATCGATAAATAGTATTCAGTCCACAGAGGGATTTCAAAAATTGGCATGTGACTCCATATGTGTAATGCCTTGCTGTTATTTTAAGACCCAACGGTAATGCATCAATTGTACTAGTGACATGATCAACTGTTTACCCAACGCCAGATGTTAGATATGGAAGTCACATCTTATCAAAAGTGGTTTTTAAAAAAGAGTTATAAATGTCTAGACATACAATGTCTATAATATTCCTACCAGTGCCACTTTCAACTTTCCAGATATCCTGAAATGGCTGTAGCTCCAAAGGTCTCAGAAAGCCTTAACTCACAAACTGATATGGCTAGATTTGGCTAAGCTGATTATTTGCTACCATTTAGATACTCTCTCAAGAATGAGGTAGGAGAGATGGGAGATGCCAGACTCACTGAACACCTCTCCTTTAGTTGTCATTGTAAAATCTTAGCTGTAGTAGTCTCTATCCTATAAGTCTGAGTTGGTTCTGACTCATATCCACCTTCTGTTGAGTTTCCAAGGAGCAGCTGTAGAGTTTGAACTTCTTGCTGACTTTTTCTTTCAAACCAACTTCTCATTCTAGTGTTTGTCATAGTGTAGAAGCAGGTTAGTGTTCTAAAATGCAGACATTTCATTTGTGTCCATCTTGCAAATGGTGGGGTGGGATGATGAGTAGATTTATTTTTTATCTGACTATTCATATAGGAAATAATCCTTTGGGGTCTTCTATTAATGAGAGACCCTCTTACAATTTATCTCTAGCCTACTCCACTATTAATGCATACCAGATTGAAGATGGTAAACAAAGGAATTTGATAGAAAACATGTAATCAAAAGATATCTTCAACATTCATTCATCATTCAAGATGCCTATTTTACATCATTTTAGATTGCTACAGTTTCTGCTTACCTCTCAACCCAGTGATACATATTTTTTAGCAGTTCTTCCTAGATGTTTTCAAGAAGATATTGCTGTCTACTCTGCTATATTGGAAAAATGAAAATATAAACACCTACCAAACAATGAATGCAAAAGCTGGACAGATAATAAGGAAAACCTTAGAGGAATTGATGCATTTGATTTATAGTTTTGAAGGAGAATATTGAAAGTACCATGGGCTGCCAAAAGAACCAACAGATCTATATTGGAAGAAGTGCAGCCAGAGAGCTCCTTAGAGGCCAGGATGTCCAAACTTCATCTCTCATACTTTGGACATATTGTCAGAAGGGACCAGTTGCTGGAGAAGGATATCATGTTTGGTAAGGTGAAGGGCCAGAGAAAAAGAGGAAGACCCCCAGAGAGATGGACTGGCCAAGTGGCAGCATCAGGGGCTCAATGCGGCAACAATTGTGAGGTTGGCCCAGGACGGAGAAGTGTTTCATTCTGTTTTACATAGGGTCACTATGAATCGATACCAACTTGATAGCACCTAACAACAACCACCAAACTATTTGCATCATGGTTTTACATGCTTAAGAAGCTCTGGTGACATAATGGGTTAAGCATTAGGCTGCTAACCACAAGGTTGGTGGGTCAAACCCACCAGTTTCTCCAGTGAAAAAAAAAGATGAGGTTGTATGCTCTTATAAAGATTTAGTCTCTGAAACGCTAAGAAACAGTTTTACCCTGTGCTGTAGGGTGGCTTTAAGTAGGAATTGAATTTGCAGCAGTGTTTCTATCCAGGTATTTTACTCCTCCAGTAAATAGACTTCGTGATTGATTACATTCTGTAGAATCAGTGAAACTCTGTTACAAAGAAAACAACCTAGAATTATTATGTAGACCTTAAAAAGCAAATTTAGAAATAATAGGCTAAAAATGCTTCATGTTTACATACACAATGACCAGGATGTTTTGTTCCTTGTGATACTAACAATTAAAAGTATGTGGGGTTTAATTGTAGGACTGTGGCAGATCTTTAAAAATGGAAGTAATGAACCCAGTTTCACTGGTATGTTCTCAAAAAAAGCAGAGTGCTTAGTTTCCATGCAATTTTTTTAGAAAAAAAAAATCTATATTATATAGAATTTGACTTAACTTCTAAATTCCCTTATATTCTAATAGTCAAAGAATTTAAGAAAAACTGATTAAAAGTAACATAAAAGCAGAAATAAAATTCTAGAAAATTGACCACTTTTCTTCAGATTTTAAAAGTCTTTAACATTTTCCAAATTATATTTTATCTTTATAAATAGTTAATAGTCATTCTTTCAATTGAATTATTCTCCAAAAATAATGTTTCTAAATATATTTTCATTCTCTTTTGTTTTGTATTTATTTTGAAGAACCAAAATATCAATTGTAATTTTATATTTTCAAATATTTTTCCGAATCCTGTTTTATTTAAACAGTGATTATTTCAATGACTTTCATATTCTTAAACTGTTTTTCTTCTAAATTACAAAATTA
>NW_006408688.1:2223555-2227088 GCF_000296735.1 Chrysochloris asiatica | reverse complement strand
ACTTGGCCAATCCATCTCGTTGGGGGTCTTCCTCTTTTTCTCTGACCCTCCATCTTACTAAACATGATATCCTTCTCCAGCGACTGCTCCCTCCTGAGAATATGTCCAAAGTATGAGAGAGGAAGTTTGGCTATCTTGACCTCTAAGGAGCATGGCTGTACTTCTTCCAAAACGGATCTATTGGTTCTTTTGGCAGCCAGCCCACGGCACTTTCAATATTCTCCTCCAACACCATAACTGAAAGGCATCAATTCTTCTATGGTCTTCCTTATTTAAGAAGAACCCTATTGTATCAGAAATTTGAACTAAAATTAATAATTAGTGGTGAATTGCTTTATCTTTTTAGAATTAAGAAGGTGGATAGGAGGTGTGATATTAACATCATTAAGGTTTACAAGAATCTCTGTGTTATTACCTTTCTGTTTCCCCATATCAATTGCTCAGTGGTAGACAAAAACTTTAAAAAAAATCATTATGATCTTGGAGATACATTCTAAGTAGTATATTTACTGCTTTTGGTTTTGTTATTTCCACTGAAAGCTTTAAAATGTGAGGTGCTACCTTCTACCAGGAGTCATGGTGTGGCATTGTGGGATCAGTCATGGACAGCTCACCACAAAGTTGGTGCTTCAAACCCTAAAGCCTCTCTTTAGAAACCCTATATGAGGTCACTATGGATCAGAACTGACTAGATGACACTTAACATCAACAACCTTTGACCTATCTCTGGCAACAAGCAGGCAGTTTTGCCCATCTCTGAGATTACCATCAGGATGTCTCCTGAGAACTCACAGTGTTCCTGAGTCAAATGCTATTTCCCTTCCTAACTTTCAATTTCCCACCCCTGCTCAGGTCTCAGTGCCTTTCAATAATCTAAAAGGAATAAATAAATTTAAAAAAAGCAGTTGAAATGTTTTTTTTTTAATATTTGAAGGCTCTGCTGCATATGAATTGATGACTCAGTTGTATTGAAAACTAAAATTATAAAGATTATATCTTAAGAAGAGCTAACATTTATTGAATCACTGTTATGCATCAGAACAATGGTACATACTTTATGTGCTTTATTTCCAATCCTCACACCAACATTTTTAAAATCAATTTTATTATTTCCATTTTACAAATGGAAAAAATAGAAGTGCAGAGAATTTAAATGATTTTCCCAAGGTCACTGGTAGATTGTGGAAATCTGGAATTTTTACAATCTGCCTGTCTCTAAAACCTTGGTTCTTTATTTTCTACTTGACACTGACTTCCTGCAAACCTAGATAGTGATCAGGAAAGTCAACTTGGGTTTTAATTCCTAGAAGTTAGATACTTGCATGATGAGCAATTTGTTTTCATTCAATTCTATAAACAGTTCTTGAATGGTTAATTAGTGACAATGCATTATGCGGATTTGATGGATTATTCAAAAAAATTACTAAGACAACATTGTGAGTTCAGGATGCTTATAGTTTAAGTCATCATCCATCTGTGTGTGGTACTGCGGTGGTTTTGGTTTGCCAGTTGCTATGATGCTTGAAGCTATGCCACCAATCTTTCAAATACCAGTAATGTTAGAGAAAGGTACAACCAGGAGGGAGAAAGAAAAAAGGCTGGATAAACAATTCTCTTTCAAAAGCGCAGGTCTTACAAAGTACAGGTGGGGTAGGAAATGAAATTTAGAAAAACACTTATTTTTTATTGAATAACATTGCTGTGCCCCTCAAACTCACAAAGCCTGACAGATGAGAAGCTCACAAACTATAAGTTCTACACTCAGCAGAGTGGAAAATAACTTGCACATGAGGAAGAAATGATAACAATTCATTTGACCAGCTATTAACCTCAAAATGATGTTTCAGAGACAGACCTGGATCTTGAACCAGGGTCTTGGAGAGGGTACACATGCCTGAATAGTTATGTCAAGTATTCCAGACACCTTTGCAACACAGTCCATCTTGAACTCTTAGACTCCATCTTGGCTATGAAATGAGTCTACAATCAGAGAAATGAGGAGCCAGGAAATAACATCCAAAACCTCAAGATGGTGTCAACAACTCCAGAGACCTGCTGAGACTACCCCTGCATGTTTCCCTGTCTTTAGCCCTATAAAAGCCCCAAAGGCTTTGAGCTAGGGAAGATATTGCTGTTTGTGGCTTGTCTCCCCTGTAGATTTCCTTTCTTTAATAAACCTTGACATTTTATTTCGTTACTTTCTAATCTTTTGTAGCCCAACCCTGTAACAATAACAACACTTGTGGATGATGTGTTTCAGCAAAGCTTCCAAACTAAGACAGACTAGGAAGAAAGGATTGGAGGTCTACTTCCAAATATTAACAACTGAAAACCCTATGGGTTTTAGAAAGCAGAAAACATGCTAATAAATTGCTGGAAGATAAACACTTTAGACTGGAAGACCAGCAAAATACATTATGGTTTCAGCAATGGAAACTAAAGTTTTGACCAGACAATGTTTCATTCTGTTATACATGGGGTCACCATGAGTCAGAGCCTACTGTTGAACACCTAACATGTCAATGTAACCCAGAGACTAAAGAAGTCTCATCATTCTATGGCAATTATATCTTAATTTTGATCTACCTATCTAATATGTGCATTATGAATCTACAATTATTTTCAGTATCAGACCCAACTAATGCAAGTAAGAAAGGAAGAAGCAAGGAAAGAAAGAAGGAGAAAAAGGAAATAAGAAGCAGAAATAAAGAAAAAAAGCTGGTAGTCTTTCTTTTCCTGAAATATAGCAGGCAAATTTTCTAACTTCCCAGTCTAATTTTCCTGTTGAAGAGCTTACAGATAATCTTCAAATAGATGAATTTGACTCTAGTTACATTTAAAAAAATGAAAAAGACTGATTTATTTTTCACATAAACAGCACAAAGTCTTTGGTATGGATTATTGTTATATGATGCCAACCTTTCCTGTCATCTTCATTCACAAATCTACATGACTTAAGCAAATTTTCTGAGAGCATTTCCTTATGGGCATACACGCATTTAATCAGGGACACCGCTGGATAAGCTCCCACAAGTTAACCAGTCTCACTCCAGAGATTTCAGAGTTTAGCACTGTGTTCTCAAATGCATCTATCCAGCATTTTTATTTAACAAATCAACCAAAAACTAAATTAAAAACTGAAATAAATTCAGCATATTTTTTGAGCTCTTTATCCCTAACCAAACCAAATGTAAAAGTGTTTGTATATGGGCTATTAACTGAATTAGATTTGTGCTGGTTTGTTTATTAGTATCCTTGTTTATTTCTAATGAAATCAACTAGGTCAGGCTGGAACATAATCTACATATTTCCCTGCTTAGCAGGTACAAAAATATGCAATTTTTTTCTGAACAAATTATAAATCAACTTCTGGTTTTGGTGGTGGTAGAGTCAGAGTCAGGTAGGACAGGCTCTGTGGGGAGGAACTGAAAGCTCAGAGAAGCTGGTTTCACTGAACAGTCCCAGGGCTCTGCATCAAGCAGAAGGTGCAGGGTGTCTGTTTCCCGCACCCACTGGTGGAAAAATCATGGTAT
>NW_006408688.1:2215057-2219200 GCF_000296735.1 Chrysochloris asiatica | reverse complement strand
TATATATATAGTATTTTATTGAGTCTGAATTCATGAACAAGCACTCTGTTGGCTTCACCGATGACACGCATGTTGTAGTGACTTGAAGATTCTCTAGTCATGCTAAACATCAATACTGAATTTCAGCAATGTATTTCTTCTTAAGCCTAACTTTCCTTTGATATTTTTTTCCAGAATTCCTTTCATTCAACTTATTTATTCAGATTTCAGAGGGTCAAAAAGAGTTCTCAAATGAAAACACATACACATTACAGCTCCTATTCTATGGGTTAGCACAGTGGTGGTAGCAATGGGCTCAGGCTTAACAACGATGGGGAAGTTGGCGTGGGACTGGACAGCATTTTGTTCTGTTGTGCACAGGGTCATTATGAGTCAGTGATGACTCAATGACACCTAACAACAACAACATTCTGTTGCTCAAAGGAAAAAAAAATATTGCTTGCCACTGTCTTTAATATTAAGTGCATATTTCTCGCTGTAGCTTTCAAGTTCTTCTATATGTTCTTAATGTTTTTCCAGCATCATTACCTATATTACCCCTCTATAAATCCCATGTGACCACACAATGTATATAATTCACACAAAATATTTTCCCCCTTTGTTAATGTTATGTCTTTAATCAATATCCGTACCCCCTTTGTGTGTGTGTATGTGTGTGAAATGCTACCGTAAAGGCTTTGTTCAACCAAATGAGATCAGTGGACTGTAAGCTTTGTCCTCAGTGGAGCTGATCCAGGACTGCTGAATGACAGTCGGCATTTTCACAAAGTCTTTATCTGATGCATGTGTACACTAATGCTTTTGTTGTTGTAATGTACCATCAAGTCCATTCAAACTCAAGGCAACCCTGTGTACAACAGAATGAACTACTCAGTCCTGTACTATCCTCACACTTACTACTACACTTAAGTTCATTGCTGGAGTTCTGATATAGTCCTGCAGTATAAAACACTAGACAGAAAAATTGGCTTGAAACACAAGGTCGGTGGTTCAAACTCTTCAACAGCTCCTCAGAAACCCTATACACGGTTGCTGTGAGTCAGAATAGACTCAATGGCACTTAACAAGAGTAACAAGCTCATTGCTACAGTAACTGCACTATTCCATCTCTTTGGGATCTTCCTCTTTTACTCTGACCCTCCACTTTACAAAGCATGATATTCTTCTCCAGGGATTGGGTCCTCCTGACAACATATCCAAAGTATAACAGATGAAATCTCACCAAACTGGCATCTAAGGAGAATTCTGGCTGTAGTTCTTCCAACAAGGATTTCTGGTAGCGTAGTGGTTATGAATCAGGCTGCGAACCTTAAGGTCAGCAGTTCGAAATTACCAGCTGTTCCGTGGGAAAGAGATGAGGCCTTTTGCTCCCATAAAGATTTACAGCCTCAGAAACTCTGTGCAGGGTCACTATGGGTCGGAACCGACTCCACGGCACATAACCACCACCACCAGTTCTTCCAACACAGATTTGTTTGTTCTTTTAGCAGTCCATGGTGCTTTCAATATTCTTCTCCAACACCATAACTCAAATACATCAATTATTCCATGGTCTTCTTCACTCGTTGTTCACATTTCACATCCATAGGAGGTGATGAAAAATACCTCAAACTGACATTTTTACTTTTTACCACTTTAAAAAGATATTATACAGCGATTTTCCTAATACATTACATCATTTGAAATTTTTGCCTGCTGCTTGCATAAGTGCTGATTGTGGATCCAAGCAAAATGAAGTCTTTGACAACTTCATTCTTTACACCATTTATCATGATGTTACTTACTGGTCAAATTGAGATATTTTTTGTTTTCTTTACAATGACTGTAGTCTTCATCAGCAAGTATTTCAAGTCCTCTTCACTTCCAGCATGCAAGGTTATATTGTCTGCATATCACAGGCTGATTCCTCCATCGCTTATGACATGTTTTTCTTCATATAATCCAGCTTCTCAAATTATTTGCTCAGCATACTGTTTAAATAAATATGGTAAAAAAATACAATCCTGGCACATACCTTTGTAATTTAAACCATTGAACAAGTGTCTCTTGGTCTATGTACAGGTTGCAGATGAGCACAATTAAGTGTTCTGTAATACCCATTACATAGTTTGTTATGACCAACACAGTTGAAATTTTTTCCATAGTCAATAAAGCACAAGTAAACATATTTTTGGTATTTTCTACTTTCAGTCAACATCCATCTGATGTTATGAATGATATACCTAGTTCCATGTCCTTTCCTAAATCTGGCTTAAATTTCTAGCAGATCTCTGTCGTTGTACCATCACAGCCATTTTCTAATTATCTTCAGCATAATTTTGCTTGCTTATGCTATTAATGAAACTGTTCCATGATTTCAGCATTCCATTGGGTCACACATCTTTGAATGAGCACAAACATGGATCTCTTACAGTCGGTTGGTCAGGCAACCAATTTCTGGGCATAGACGAGTAAGTGCCTCCAATGCCACATCAGTTTGTTGAAATATTTAAATTTGATTACATCAAATTTAATCAAATTTGCTTTGTTCTTTACCAATACCTTCAGTATACCATAGACTTCTTCCTTCAGTGTCATTGGATCTTGATTGTATACTACCTCTTGAAATGTTTGAACATCGATCATTTATTTTTGGTACAGTGATCTGTGTGTGCCTTCTATCTTCTTTTAATGCTTTCTTCATGATTCAACGTATTGCACATGTTGTTGTTGGTAAGTGTTGTCAAGTTGGTTCCAACCAATATCAACCCTGTATAGAGGTTCCATGAGTAGCTAGTGAGCTTGAACCACCTACCTTGCTGTTCAAACTGACTTTGCAATCCACTGCATTCCCTAATAGCACCACACCAGGACTCCTTCAATAACGCAAGTTGAGGCTTACATTTTTTTCCTTCAATTCTTTTAGCTTAAAAATGCTGAGTATGTTCTTCCCTTTTGTTTTTCCAACTCCAGGTCTTGTCACATTTCACAATAGTTTACTTTGTCTTTTAAATTTTTCTATTTAGCTCTTTTACTTCCTCATTACTTCCATTTGCATGCCTATACTGGAAAGCATAAAGAGCTCTGGTAGCATTTGTTGTTGTTCAGTACCATGGAGTCGGTTCCGACTCATAGCGACCCTGCACAGGGTTTCCAAGGCTGTAAATCTTTACGGGAGTAGAACACCTCATCTTTCTCCCGAGGAACTGCTGGTAGTTTCGAACTGCTGATCTTGAGGTTCACAGCCTGATTCGTAACCACTACGCTACCAGAGAATAGTGGTTACAAATTGGACTGCGAACCTCAGGGACAGCAGTTCGAAACTACCAGCTGTTTCGGGGGCAAAAGATGAGGCTTTCTGCTCCTGTAAAGATTTACAGCCTCGGAAACCCCGTAAAGGGTCGCTATGAGTTGGAACTGACTCCACGGCACATAACAACAACAACAACTGGAAAGCATATTTCAGAGTCTCTTTTGACATTCATTTTGGTCTTTCCTTTCTTTTCTCTCTCTTTTTTTAGTAACTTTCTGTGTAGTGACAGGAAGTATGATGTTCTTGATGTCATCCCATAGCTCTGCTGCTTTTCATTCATTAGTGTCTAATACCTCAAATCTGTTCTTGAGATAGTCTCTAAATTCAGGTGGGATATATTCTGGGTCATAGTTTAGCTCCCATGGGCCATTGTTCTAAGTGAATTGAATTTCAGCCTGAATTTGTATATGAGCAATTGATATTCTCTTCCAGACTGTGCGTGGCCTTGTTTTTCCTGATATTTTGGAGCTTTTCCATTGTCTCTGCTCACAGATGTAGTCAATTTGATTCCTGTGTGTTCCATCTTGTGAGGTCCACATGTTGTTTTTAAAAAAAGGGATTTGCAATTAAAATGTCATTAACTGATGAAGATCACAGAGCACAGCTTCAGTATGGATTGCATCTCAATGTCAAGAAAACAAAAATTCTCACCACTGGACCTTTAAGCAATATTCCTATCAACGGAGAAAAGATTGAAATTGTCAAGGACTTCATTCTTCTTGGATCAACTATCAACACTCACGGAAGCAGCAATCCAGAGATCAGACAACATATTGCATTAGGCAAATCTGTTGTACAGGAACTTTTTAAAGTGTTGAAGAGCAAAGATGTCAGCTTGAGGACTAAGGTGC
>NW_006408688.1:2213677-2214957 GCF_000296735.1 Chrysochloris asiatica | reverse complement strand
AAACCGCACGTTGCTACTCTAGATCATTTAAGCCTAAAAGTTAATAGATAGCAGCTTGATTGAACCTTTTTTTTTTTTTCTGTAAAAATAAAAATGTTAGATTGTTAAGAAAAACTATGAAAATATCTTAAAAGTTGTTCCTGTGAATCATTATGTCCTGTTTTGAATGATTAATAACATTTCAGTTCTATATCTTGTCTTAATCACATCCTCCCTTTGTGACATCCTCCCTGAGTGAATTGCATCCTTCCTTTGTAACAAATCCCTCCCTAAAAAAGAGAATAAAAGGCTGAGGTAGAGTGAGTTCTGCATGCAATGCTGGGCGATGCTGGGCAATGCTAGGCAATATGTTTGCAAATCTGTCTACTTGCCAGCTTGCATCATATCTATGTGTTTGTCATTTTTGTATATATTTCGTCTCTCTCTTTCTCTATCACTTTCGCCGCCAGATCTCCCTTCTTTGTGACACCCACACTTCCTTGTCGAGGCAGGACCCCAACATAGGACCTCGACACCTGCCCAGGCTGAGTTCAGAGGGCGCTGCCACCGCCTGACTGACACAGTAAATTGGCATTAAACTCAGTGCAGGGACACTTGCAAAAGGAGGTGTGGGGGGATTCTACACATTTCCTCTTCCTCTTCCCAGTAGCTCCTTCTCTGCCCAGGCCGGATGCCTTCAGGTGGGTGGGGGTGCACCCCCAAAAGTCCAGTGTTGAGCCCACAGTTTTCCCACGGCACAGAGAGGAAGATCCCCATTGGTCCCAAGCCCAGATTTTTTGGCAGCTGCTTATGACATCTGATTCTTGGTGCTAACCCCAAAGTTAACTTATGCATGACCCTTTACTTCTGCCTACCAGCAAGAAAAAAGTAGGGCTGGCCTTACAGACAAACCATATAAACAATCTGTAAAACCCCAACATAAAAGGATGCAACTATTTTGAGAATTACACTGTGCACATGCAGATGCCTAACTGACCTTCAGAGACAAAAATAGTAGACAATCTTTCTCTCGTTAACTTCTCAGTATCTATCTGTGCACCTCTGCAGAGGTGACTAGACTCCTGAGCGAGTGGACACCCCAATCCACTGCTGGAGGTTTCTACGGTGCACACACACTACCTGCATAGCAAAGAAGACTGGTGAGTCAGCCAGTTTTATTTTTATTTTAGAGTGGTGGTTTTTTGTCTCTGCTTTTATATTGCTTCTGTTTTTGGTCCTTTTGATCATGCTTTTTTCCTGGAGGTGGGAGCTTTTCCTCCCTAAGTTACTCAAGAAGAGAC
>NW_006408688.1:2191654-2206487 GCF_000296735.1 Chrysochloris asiatica | reverse complement strand
ATTCCATCATCACTAGCTTTAGTGACTGGTGCATAAATTTGAATAATAGTGGTATTAACCAGTCTTCCTTGTGTTATTGTTGTTGTTAAGTACCATCTAGTTGATTCCAACACATAAGAATCCTGTATAGGGTGTCAAGGAGGAGCTTGAACCACTGACCTTGTAGCTAAACAACTTCGTAATTTAAATCATTAGCCCACAGTGCCACACCAGGATTCCATGTAGGTGTCTTCCTTGTAGGTGTTTGGATATTATCCTATCACAGACACCATTGTTCTTCAAGATAAATCTTGAAATGTTCTTTTTGATGATACTGCGACATCATTCCTCTGCAGTTTGTCATTCCTGGCATAACCAACCATACGATTGTCTGATTTAAAATGGCTATACCAGTCTGATTCATCTCACTCATGCCTGAGATATCAATTTTTATGCTATCCATTTCATTCTTTTTAAACTCCAATTTTCCTAAATTCATCCTTCTTACATTTCATGTTGCAATTATTAATGGATGTTTATAGCTCTTTATGCTCATTTTCAGTTGTGCCCCAAGAGCAAATGAAAGTATCTAAAGCTTTTCTCCATTTATGTCACCATGGTCAACTTTACTTTGAGGATGCAATACCCAGCGGTATTTTGAGTGCCTTCCAACCTGAAATTCTCATCTTCTGGAACTGCATCTAAAAATATTCTGGTACTACTCATAATGTTTTCATATTCTGGCATTATATCTAACAATGTACTGCTGCTATTCATGAGGTTTTCAGTGGCTAAATATTCAAAATTAGTGTGGCTTTCCTTCTTCCTAGTCTATCTTAGTTTAGAAACTCACTGAAACCTGCTCACCATGAGTGACCTTGATGGTATTTAATACACTGGAGGCATAGCTTTGAGGATCACAGTAACATGCAAGCCACCACTATATGACAAGCTGTCTGATACCTTCCTGATATTCTCAATGAAAGCAATAGAGTCCTCTTTTGATGTCTATCTCCATATCTCTATATTTATCATTTCTTAAGTTTTGCAGTATCCATTAAATGGCAACAGTGTTATAGTCACTGCCACCCACCTGTCACTTTGTCATTCTTTGGTGGTTTTGTAAAATTCTATCACTTTACTCATTAAAATCCTCTGGAAGAGCAAAATTACTCACTAAAATGGCCTCTGGAAGAGCAACATAAATCCTTTTGAGAATCACTGCTTTACATTTTAAAGTATGACACCATATTTAAATTGTCATTAGTCTTGATTACACCTTCATAATACAGTATGTTTGGATGATCCTGCGTCACCAAGATATAGCTATTATGCCTGGCACTCAGTAGCTTGTTTTCACACAGGATGTCTTTTCAGGGACAAAAGCTATTTTTAGATGTGTTCTCTGACATTCACTCCGTCTTTCATGATATCCATCAACTGAAGAAAGAAAGACCACAATGAACTAAACTAACTGATGAGAAAAGACTTCTCAAGAAGCTCCCCCATCTCCTAAAGCTACTGTAAATGAACCATTAGGTGTAAGCTCTCAAGGAATAGCTTTCAGGTAATAATGATTTTTTAAAAAGTAAATCCCTGGGATGAGTATATGAGAATATAACTAAATGCAATTGCTCTCCATCTGTTCTTCAGATAGCCTATTTTATGCAGCAGTTGAATTATGTTAAGAAAGTTCCAAGGCAAAGTAAAAGATTGTTAGTAACTCCTCCCCCTCCCCAGTCACCAGTGTTTGAGATCTATCGATGCCATGATATCATTAATGTCAATCTCGCAGTCAAAGTTCATAATGAATTATCACAAGCAACGACATTATCATAATAACAAGCACATCATCATCTGGCCATGTATGGTCATGTGAGGACAAATGCCACAAATAAATGTAGATTCTATGAAGAGCTAGATCATTTTCTCTAATAATTACTATAATTCACAGACTTTAAAAAAATAAATAAATAAACTCTTAGGCTTGAGAACAGAAACTTGTAGTTAGCTAACTGGCAGGAAGCAATTATGAGGAGAAAATTTTTAATTTTCCATTGGTTATCTCAAATACCTATTTGGCATACACAATTGATTGTGGAAAGTAGGTCCACATGTCACACATAAGATGTGAATAACACATTTTAATCAGAACCAACAAAGTCAAAATTTCAAAAGGACATTTTATAGTACAGGTAGAAAAAATATTTTTTAAAGTATATTTTATAGGACATTTTATAATACAAGACATTTTATAGTATAAGATCCTCCTTAGGGTAGCCTTATCTTTCCACTTTATTATGAAAATAATATGAAGGTCATTTTTTTCAAAGTTTGCTTTTTCCCTTTAAATATTTATGATTATTTTCAGAAATGATGTGTGGCTCTGTAGAATAAGCAATGGATTTCTATCCCAAGGTTGGTGGTTCAAACCCACTAGTTACTCCTCAGAAATCCTATGCAGAATTGGTATGAGTTAGAACCAACTTGACACCACTTAACAACAACAAAAATTTCAAAATGAATATATCATTTACCACTCTCATCACTATTTTCATATTTGAATGTCAAATATTTTAAGTGTTTTACTTGAGTTTAATACCTTTCCTATGTTATTGTTGTTCTTAAGTGATGTCAAGTTAGTTCCAACTCATAACGACCCTGTACAAGGTTTCCAAGGAACAGTTAGTGGATTTGAACTGCCGACCTTGTGGTTTGCAGTCCAGTGCTGATCCTACAGTGCTACACCAGGCATCCTATCTTTCTTATTGTAAATAAAATTGTAGTCATGATATCAGGACCATGGGGAATAATAGTTTATAAATAAAGCATTAGTTCTTCAATATCAATTATTTCTTGCTGCATGGTAATTTACCCCCAAACTATTTATGTGACTCCTGCAACAGCTTGATGCTTGACAATTCTACTAGTTGTGGGTACGATCATATATGCATCTGCAGTAAGCTCCTCAGTGAACTGGGAATCGGCATGGTCTAGGTTAAGTCAACTCAGCCCTACTCAACTTGGCTTCTCATCCAACAGCATGTCAACCTAGTTTATCCCCATGGCTGTGGATAGTGTTCCAAGATGGTAAGCACAAGCATTCAAGGTCTATAGAGGCCTAGAGTTGAAACTAGCACATCACTTCAACTGCATTCTATTGACCAAAGTAAATAGCGAGACCAACTCAAATTCAAAAGAAGGGGAGATGAACTGCAGCTTTTGATGAGAGGAGCTGCAAAATCAGTGAAAATTCCATACCATACAAAAGAGAGAATGACTGTAGTATTCTTTGTAATCAACCACACTTCCAATAGTGACAATTAGGACATTTGGAACATTAAGCAAAATGAGTCTTCTGTATATGCTACATTGTCAACATGTGGTCAGAATATAGCAATTCTGTCCAGCAATCCACTAACTCATTATGAAGTTGATTAAACTGACCACTATACAGATACAATGTGGGAAATGACTCTTTTATGGAATGAATTAAGAATATCATGATTTATGCTAAAATCTGTCCTTCACTAATAAAATATTACCAGGCATACATAATGGCAGAGAAAAAATTGTGTAATATATTTAAAGTTTAGTCTTATTTTGATGAAGTTCCTCTTTTGCAGCACCCTATGTATTTTTTTATTTTTTATTTTTTTTTAAGTCAATAGGTTATCTGCACATGGATGGGATTTGAAGGAGAGGGAAATAAGGCAGAATGTTCTGTTCTTTAATATGGGCAAAACAGTAATGTGCACACTTTCCATTTTAATAGAGAAAATCCATGCAAATGTAGTATGCCAAGCAGAACTAAGACTCACTATAATACTGCCTAGTAATATTACTTCTAAAATGCTATCATAATGCATAGCTAGGTTTTAGTATACTTGCAACTCATGAATGTTCAACTTGCAGGGAAAACATATTTAGAATAATTATCTGTTTTAATCCACAACAATGATATTTTCTTTTGTTCCTACTTACTGTGGGAATGTGTACAGAGGTTTAAGTGGAAGCATCAAAATTTAGGAAGCACAAGAAAAGCATCACCTATGTTATGACAATGAATTATACATGAATTATTTTTAAGGTACACACATTTTTCGACCCAATCAAATGTGGTAAACCCTATCAATTTTTTGATAAGAACAAGAAATGTTTATATTGGTACATGACTTGTGATACAAGGTGATCAGAAGTGAGATAAAGAAAATAATAAAAAAGGAATCAGATGTGCATAGCAATTTTCAAAATGTGTTCATATAATTTGTGATCATGTTACTCATATTAATCTATAAGAAATTTATGGAATTGTGATTATCTAATATCACATGAAAACAGTGAAACTTAGAAAGATGGTCAATATTAAATGCCATTCTTATAAAACATAGACAATCATGAAAGAAATTTGGGTTCCATGTCCATGACTCATTTCCATATACCATGATTATTTTTCATAGGAAAATTTAATAATAATGCTGTTATGAAACTTAATGGAGATGTGCCTGGAGTTCTTACATAAGGTTAACTAGGTTCCATGTCTGCTTAACTAACATGATTTTGGTAGAAATATTTTAAAAAAGAATGGGAATTACCAGGAAAAACTCATCCTAGGTAAAGAGGCAGGCATAATAAAATTTAAAATATATAATACTTTTAGTCATTAGAAAGAGATAATAATTCTGTGTGTAGTGGCAGCCACTTCAATCCATTCCTGGCTCAGTTTTGTGAATGTATGAAATCATGCCAATGTTCTGGGGAGAAAATGATTATGCCAAGTTCAAAGCATTTGTTGTTGTTAAGTGCCGTCGAGTCGGTTCCGACCCATAGCGACACTGTACAGGGTTTCCGAGGGTGTAAATCCTTACGGGAGTAGAAAGCCTCATCTTTCTCCCGCGGAGCGGCTGGTAGTTTAGAACCGCTGACCTTAAGGTTCGCAGCCCGATTCGTAACCACTACGCTACCAGAGCTCCTTTCAAAGCATACTTTTCAATAAATTCTGTAAACTTTGGACAAAAACAGCTAGCCTACATACTTGATATGGACAATTGTTTGTCAGAATAATTAAAGTTAGTGTCCACTTTAAAGTTCAGGAACCTGAGGAAAACATTCAGCTAACCAAGACTTTCCATCCGCTTACCCTTACCCCCATACTACCCTTCTCTTGAGGAGTTTTCACATTCCAAAATCAGAGAACATACTTGGATTCTAAGAGATCCTCCTGCTGAAGTACTTCATTTAACTTGGTCAGTAAGCCCCAGTATCTGGGCTTTACCTCTGGAGCACACTGCTGGTATTCTGAGTATACACTAGCACTTGTTTTCTTTACCATGAACCTTGCAATTTTCTCCAATTAGAGGTACACACATACTATAGCAACCTTGCCTTAAACCCAAATTTCTTGTTGACTGTCATCCTCCATATGCCCAAAATACTAAAAGGGCACAAGAATTCTGAACAATCTTCACAACATCATACTGAGGATCCTAGAACACTGCATGAGTTTACCCAGAGATACTCAATTAGATCCAAACATAGCATTTGGTTCTCACGTTTTCATGCCATGAGGGATGAGGAACCATGAAAAATATAAGACTTCTAAAAAGGTTTGCAACTTCTCAAGGGTACAGCAAAAGAAATTGGACACTGTTCCTAACCTGACTAAAGGATTTCTATGCTTTTATCTGCACTTTTGTTCTTTCTCCTCTCTATTTTTAATCTTTCCTATCAGTAATTTTCCATAGATTAAAGTAATGTGCATCCTACACAATGGCTTATTGCAATTCTTCTACAAGTATTTAGGATTGATAATCATTAATAAATCATAGCTTTAAGATACCTGGTAAGAGAGTGAAAGCAATAGTAATTATATTTTATTTTGGGTAATCCACCAGTCTCTCCTTGGAAACCCTATAGAGGGTCACTCTGGGTCAGAACTGACTCAATGACACTTAACAACAACAACAACAACAACATTATTCTAGAAAGAGAAATAAGAGATATCGATTATTTTATAAAAAGATTATAATCAAGTAGACTTTCTAAATATTTTACTAGTTATATAACTTCTTGTTTCTAAATTGAATCACTATAAAATGAAATCATTTAATATATTCAAGATCTAAAAGTGGTCATATCAATTATTACTAATTATATTTTTTTAAATGAATCCCATTGCCTAGAAATAATAACATGT
Source organism: Chrysochloris asiatica (assembly GCF_000296735.1). Taxonomy (NCBI): domain Eukaryota; kingdom Metazoa; phylum Chordata; class Mammalia; order Afrosoricida; family Chrysochloridae; genus Chrysochloris; species Chrysochloris asiatica. The sequence continues at coordinate 2,200,312 of NW_006408688.1, read as the reverse complement.
TTCTATGAGAAAATGCCATGACCAAACTTATAGTAATTGATGATCTAAGGATATGATTGTTGTTGTTAAGTGCCATTGAGTCATACAATTTATAGTGACCCTTTATAGGATTTCAGAGGCTTTAATTCTTTGCAGGAGCTGAATGCCTCATCTTTTTCTTGCAGGTGACTGGTTGGCTCAAACCACCCATTTGTGGTTCACAGTTCAGGTCTTGGAGTCACTGTGCTCCCAAGAACATGACATAGGTTTTTTAAAAAAATTCCCCCAACAAATAAAGGCACATATTGTATTATTTTTCACATGGTAATGTTATAATGGTACCAAACTCACTGCCATAGAGTCAATTCTTACTCGCTGTGACCCTGAATAGGGTCTTCAAGGTTGTAAAGCTTTACATCAACTGAAAGCCTCATCTTTCTTCCATGAGTCACTGGTGGGTTGGAACTGCAATGGTGCAGTTAGTGTTGTTTGTTGTTAAGTGCTGTTGAGTTTTTTTCCAAGACATGGCTGGTAGTTTTAACCCACTAACATCACAGTTATCATTTATCCTACAGTGCCATACTAGGACTTACAGTTAGTAATCCATTGCTTATTCTGTAGCAACACCAGGGCTCCTTGTTTTCTTGTGATGCTATGGCCAACAGTTAAGAATTAATGTTATATGGACATGAAAGAGAGGGCAGGAAACTGAATTGTCCAAGAGTAAATCCAAAAGTCTCCAAAGTAGCTAACGAGTACTTTGCTTTAGTCTAGTAGTATTCAAATTATGCCTACCATTCTCTTGAGGTATTTCTGGGAAAACCAGTTGTTAATCATAATATTTGCATCCTTTTACATTCTGACATCCTATTCTGAATAAACTGTCCATTATGAGAAGAATACCTATTATCAACCACCATCAAATCGATTTCAGCTCATACTGAACCTGCAAGGTAGAGTAGAATTGCCCTAGGAGCTCAAGATTGTAAATCTTTATGTAAGAAGATGGCTTCATACTTCTCCCTCAGAGAATCTGCTGAGTTTGAACCATGAGCCTTTCAGTAGGAGTCCAGTGCTTAACCCATTATGCTACCAGGACTTCTTATGACAAAAAGTAGATGTATAAATACAGAGAGACACAGAGACTATAGGAACATCTGCTCTAACCTTGATATTAAATATGCTTTTTAACTTCTCTTAATACTTGTGGTGATGGTTGGTGATTTTGTGTTGTCCAGTGAGTCCCAACTCATAGCAACCCACTATAGGATGTTGTTTTTGTTATGTGCCATGAAGTCGGTTCCGACTCATAGCGACCCTGTACAGGGTTTCCGAGGCTGTAAATCTTTACGGGAGCAGAACGCTTCATGTTTCTCCTGAGGAACAGCTGGTAGTTTTGAACTGCTGACCTTGCGGCTCACAGCCCAATTCTTATCCACTACACTACCAGAGCTCCTTTCCTTATAGGATATGAGGCTGTAAATCTTTGCTGGAACAACAAACTGCATCTTTCTCCCATGGAGCCGCTGGTGGGTTTGAACTGTTGACCTTGAAATTAGCAGCCCAACTCATAGCCCACTGCACTACCAAGGATCCTTCTTTTTAGTACGCTGGCCAGAAAATCCATCTTAGTTTATGGTGATGCTTTGTTTGGGAGGAAGGAAGCAGGCTTATATATTTTGATAGAATATATAGTATTCCAAGCACAGTGCACATTACTTTCATTATGTTAATCATTCTCTCAGGAAATCACTCCAGATGGTTTTAATGATTCCCATTTTATGAATGAAAACAGATTCAGCAATGCTAAACTAGTTGAGAGTCAGTGAACTTGAAAGACAGTGATTTTCAAACTAACTCAGGTCTGATTGGCTTAAAAGTACTTATCTTTCCCTTATACTCTGCCAATAGCATAGAATTACCTGCTGCATAGTATAGACACATTAATCTGGGGTATAACATATAGTATAGTATAGGAGCTCTGGTAGCGTAGTAGTTATGAATCGGGCTGCGAACCTTAAGGTCAGCGGTTCGAAACTACCAGCTGCTCCGCGGGAGAAAGATGAGGCTTTCTACTCCCGTAAAGATTTACACCCTCGGAAACCCTGTACAGGGACGCTATGGGTCGGACCCGACTCGATGGCACTTAACAACAACAACAACAACAACAACATAGACACATTAATCTTGGGTGTAACATAACATATAGTATAGACACATTAATCTGGGGTATAACATGTAGAAAGAATTATAGATTCCATTGGTATTTGTAATCTATATGATTCAAGGAAAAATTATCTTTCATTTAAATTGGGAAATTGAAATCACCAAATCTTTTTGATCATAAAATTCTAATACGCAGGTTCCACTCAAAAATCTTTGTCTAATTATTTAACTGTGACACAGAATTCTGTAAATCTCAGTTCTGTATCAAAAGATAAAATTTTATACCTGTTTTGCAAAGCTGATTTACAGTGTTGTTATTAGCTTCCATTGAGTCAATTCTGACTCGTGGCGACCCAACATGTGCAAAGTAGAGCTACTCCATAGGACTTTGAAGGCTGTGACCTTTCAGAAGCAAATCCACGGTACCTCTGAGTTGGCTTGAACTGCCAATCTTTCAACTAGTTGTTAAATGCTTAACTATTTGTGTTACCAGGTAGTTCTTAAAGACACTTTAATGTTTGCAAATTTAGGACAGAGAAGTAACTGTCAGACATGGCTTGGTGATAGTCACTGAAATCCTTGAGCAAAATAGCTTTATTAGAATGTTTAGAAACCAGACAGTTTCTATCAAGGAGAGAATGGAAGACAATGACATAAAGGTGGCAATTATAGACAATTATTCTGAATAGTTTAGCCTTGAAGTATATCACGATTAAGTGGAGGTTAAAATAGTTTTTGTTTTTGCATAAATACTATTATTGGTTTTGAATATGGAAAATAGTAGCACTTTTGACTCCCATTTTCCAAAATTATTTGTCATTTCTGATCAGCAAATACATACACCAACATCTGCCACCTAGCTCCTACCCCAGACTTTTACTTTATGGTTTGTTATGTATTTGACATTTTTTAATGTAATTTTTTCATGATTTCTAGAATGTACATGTACAAAGGGAATTTATATCCACTACCTTAGACACTGAAAAATTGGTAATTATTAAAACCCCAGAATTAAGATGCCAGTAGTGGTCAGCCCATCTCAATCAATTTACTTAGCAAACTGAAGAACAACTAAGCAAACTGTACCCTCACTTTGTACCCTTGTCAATTTGATTGTGTTCATTTTAACTATTTTAACAATTACAACTTTAGTTTAAATATAATTCTTCTACCAATCTATTCTTCATATGTCAAAATGAGTCAGTAATATGGATCAAACTGTCTTGAATTAAACATGGCCCTTTTATCTTTCTACTCTCCAGCTTTCTGGTGCACAAGGATTTACTTCCCTGAGCACACCACACCTGGCATGGCATTTAAATAATGCATTATACTTCTAATGTGACATACTGAGAAGACAACAACTACCACCTAAGAAATATTCCTTTTCCAAATGTTTACCCTGAATCTAGTCATAAGGGAACAATCTGAAAAAGTCTGAATTGAGAGTCATTCAGCAAAACAATCAGCTTGAACTCTACAAATACCATAAAAAAAAGGGGGGGGGAGATGCTGATGTAAATATAGTTGTAGACTGAAGAAGATTAAAGAGAGAATATAAACTAGTACATCTGTAATCATTGATTATATTTTGTATTTTAAAAACACTAACTAAAAAATAGAAAAATTGAAGAGTTCCAAGAGCTGAACAGAAAATTTCAAAGATCAGCTCAAGAAGAAAAAACCAGATACTATAATAAAATATGCAAAGATTGGGAACTAGAAAACCAAAAGGGAAGAACACGGTCAGCATTTCTCAAGCTGGGGGAACTGAAAAAAAAATTCAAGTCTCGACTTTCATTATTGAAAGATTCCCTGGGCAAATTATTGAATGATGCAGAACGCATCAAGAGAAGATGGAAGGACTACACAGAATCATTGTATCAAAAGGAAATGGTTAATGTTCAACCATTTCATGAGGTACCATATGAACAAGAGCCAATGATACTCAGGGAGGAAGTCCAAAGTGCATTGAAAGAATTGGCAAAGAACAAGGCTCCAGGAATTGATGGAATAAAAATTGAAATCTTTCAAGAAAGTGAGGCAGCACAAGAGGCACTCACTGATCTCTGCCAAGAAATTTGGAAGACAACTATCTGGCCGACTGATTGGAAGAGATCCATATTTGTGCCCATTGCAAAGAGAGGTGACCCAACGGAATGCGGAAATCATTGGACAATCTCTTTGATATCTCAAGCTAGTAAAGTTTTGTTAAAGGTAATACAGAAATGGCTACAATCATACATTGAAAGAGAACTTCCAGAGGTGCAAGATGGATTCAGAAGAGGTTGGGGAATGAGAGATATCATTGCTGATGTACGATGGATCTTGGCTGAAAGCAGAGAATATCTGAAAGATGTTTACCTATGCTTTATTGACTACGCAAAGGCTTTCTATTGTGTGGGTCATGACAAGCTATGGACAACATTGAGAAGTATGAGTATTCCAGAACACTTAATTGTACTTCTGAGGAATCTGTACCTGGACCAAGAAGCAGTTGTTTGAGCAGAGCATGGGAACACTGACTATTTTAAATTTGGGAAAGGTGTGCGACAAGGTTGTATTCTTTCACCATACTTATTCAACCTGTATGCTGAGCAAATAATACGAGATGCTGGGTTCTATGAAGAAAAATGTGGCATCAGGATTGGAGGAAAACTCATTAACAATGTGCGATATGCAGATGATACAACCTTGCTTGCTGAAAGTGAAGAGGACTTGAAACATTTACTGATGATGATCAAAGAACACAGCCTTTGGTATGGGTTGCATCTCAATGTCAGGAAAACAAAAATCCTCACCACTGAACCAATAAACAACATTCTTATCAACGGAGAAAAGATTGAAGTTGTCAATACTCATGGAAGCAGCAGTCAAGAGATCAGACGACGTATTGCATTGGGCAAAGCTGCTGCACAGGAACTTTTTAAAGTGTTGAAGAGCAGAGATGTCAGCTTGAGGACTAAGTTGTGCCTGATCCAAGCCATGGTATTTTTAGTAACCTCATATGGATGCGAAAGCTGGACAGTGAATAAGGAAAACCGTAGAAGAATTGATGTCTTTGAGTTGTGGTGTTGGAGGAGAATACTAAAAGTGCCATGGACTGCCAAAAGATCCAATAGATCTGTTTTGGAAGAAGTGCAGCCAGAGTGCTCCTTGGAGGCCAGAATGGCTAAGCTTCATCTCTCATACTTTGGGCATATTGTCAGGAGGGAACAGTCACTAGAAAAAGATGTCATGCTGGGTAAGATGGAGGGTCAGAGAAAAAGAGGAAGACCTCCAACGAGATTTATCGGCCAGGTGGCATCATTGATGGCGTCAAGTGTGGCAGCGGTAGTGAGGTTGGCCAAGGATCGGGCATTGTTTCGTTCTGCTGTGCATGGGGTCGCTGTGAGTCAGTTCCGACTCGATGGCACCTGACAATAACAACAAACTAAAATTGGTAGCATTCAGATAACTAGAGAAATATTGGACCACATAATTGATGCTATGTTAATTATGTCAGTGCCAAATATCCTGTGTGATAATTATATTGTTGTTATGAGGAGAATGCTCATATTTTTAGGCTATAAAAGCTGAATTATGTGATTATTTTTCTTAAATGAATTTAAAAGACAGGAGGAAGTATTGTGAAGAAAGATAAGAAACAGATCAAGCAAGTGGAGTAGAATTTTACATTTTATTCATGTGAGAAATCATATGAATACAGCTGTTCTTAGTACAAGTATGGATATTTTCTGAGTTTTAGAAAATTATTTTAAAATATGACCCTAAGTAAAGTAGGAATAAATAAATACATAAATAAAACATTCTTATGCTATTGTTCACATTTAGAAATATGACAATGACACAAATATTAATAATCATTTTTATGTAATGTAATTCAGTTTAACTACAGAATGTTAGAATCCTGTGGTCAGGAAATAAGTTTTATCAATTTTACAAGATTATTAAGTTCTAGAAAAGAATTGATCACATAAAACTGAGACTCAATAATGTTTTTGGTTTTTTTTCAATAATGTTTTTATCACAAAAACTTAAAAGGATGCTAAATGTATTTACTTAAGAAAGCATTAAACATCAGTATGTAGGCACCATGATGGGAGGAGGTGATAGGAAAAAAAATGTTTCAGTAGCCCCTGATATATTTTTATGAATTTCCAGTAACTAAGTCTTAAATTAGATTGAACAGAAAAAGGACCCAGCTTACAAATAAAGCAAGCATTACAGTCTGAGAAAAAAAAAAAAATCATTGATGAGCAGTTTTATCAGTCATTATCACACTGCTGTTGATTTAACTGTCAACAAACAACTGTGAAAAAATCTTACACTTAGAAATTAATATCATAAGAAATGTCAATACAAACCATCAGAATTCAAAAACTTTTCTTCCATTGAATTTTTCATTTTTGTCCCGAAAAAAGGAACTATTTTATACTATAGAAGATGCCAGAATCCACAAAAATGCATAATGCCAAGTCGTTTTGTTGTCAATAAATAAATCCTGAGGATTTAAAAAAGGTTTGACAGATTAGGTATCATCATTTTGCAATTTCTCCCTTTTGTTGCTTTGAAAGAGCTATTTATACAAGTCCATTTTGTAGATTTCATAAAGAATTTGCTCCAGTATCTCTCAAAGCGTCCTATGTTGTGTAGGAAGGTTGGGAGAAGGTTAGAACCAATCAGCAGTATTGGTTTCAATGCCTATCATCCCTGTTTGCATCAACTTATAAGGTTCTAAAAAATAATCAAGATAAAAATTCTTTTCTTGTGCTTTCAATAGGTAATTTTCCTGTGATTCTCCCTTTGATGTTATAGCATATAAAGTAATGTGGAATTAATCAGAGTGTTCCATTCATGCATGGTAGAAAAATAAGGGTGTAAAATAAACATGACCATCTGTGTGAAGTCACAGATTTTTATTTGGCCAAGATTCACATTTTTTTTTTTTTTTTTAAGAGAGTCTCATCCCCCCTCAAGACCACTTCCATAATGCTAGTCCCTATCTATTATTCCAACAAGCAAATAAATACTGAATAAGAAAATAAGTCATGCTCTCTCTCTGTGAATCATCAAAGTAAAATTAGAAATAAAGTCTTATTTAAGATGAACTAGCATTGAATCATAAAATAGAATTCTTCAGCATTGTTTTTCTTTTTCTTTGGGTTTGAGCAAGCTGTCATTACTTTTATTGAATAACTCTATCTTGTAGAAATTATGTGTGAAATATCTTGCACCAAAACACACTGTATTTAACACTCCTACTGAGATCAGACTCAAACACTGTTGCAAAAAGGAGGTTCAAAGAATCACCAATGAAGGCCCAGCTTAATTTGCTAAGATTTAAAAACAACAACAACAACAACAACAAAACACTGAGTTAAAACATGGCATGTAAAGTGAAACTTTACTTATCCTGCTCATACTAAGATGATCAAAGGTTATTAAACTAAGAGAGAGAAGGAAACCAGATCTCGGAACAAAATTAGCTCCTCTGGCAATGTAATTCATTTTGTTTACACTTAACAAAAGCATATATTGAATGATCAAACTATTTTCATTAATCCTTAATTTCTTTCAAGTAGTTAGAATGTTAAAAAATACTACTTTTAAAAATTATATTTGTTTATGATTTATATTCATGTTTGCTTTATCAATCAATTGTTGTTGTTAGGTGCCTTCCAGTCTGTCTTAATTCAGAGCACCTTATGTACAACAGAATGAAACAGTGCCCAATTCTGTGACTCTATGCAAAGTTTATATTGGACCCATTGTTCCTGCCACTGTGACAATGCATCTCATTGAGATGAGAGTCTTTCTACTTTTTGCTAGCCCTCGACTTCACCAAATTTTATATTTGAGCATATTTACCCACAGCACCACACCAGGACACACTCGTCTATCAGTTTGTCATACTGTGGTTGCTTGTGAGTTGCTGTGATTCTGAAAGCTATGCCACCGGTATTTTAAATACCAGCAGGGTCACCCATGGTGGACAGGTTTCAGATGAGCTTCCATATGAAGACAGACTAAGAAGAAGGAGTGACAAACTACTTCCGAATAATTAATCACTGAAAATATTATGAATAGCAGAGAAACTCTGTCAGATATAGTGCTGAAAAAATGAGCCCCTTAGGTTGGAAGGCACTCAAAATGCGACTGGGGAAGAGCTGCCTCCTCAAAGTAGAGTAGACCATGATGGCATGAATGGAATAAAGACTGTGAGAGAAAAGCCCGCAGGACCTGCATTAGCTGATGGGGCACAAGTCAAAATGAAGAGAAACAGCTGTAAGCATCCACTGAAAATCGGAACATGGAATGTATGAAGTATGAATCTGGGAAAATTGGAACTTGTCAAAAATGAAATGGAACGCATAAACATCTATATCTTCAGCATTAGTGAGCTGAAATGGACTGGTATTGGCCATTTTGAATTTGAAGACCACATGGTTTACTGTGCCGGAATTGACAAATTGAAGAGGATTGGTGTTGCATTCATCATCAAAAAGATCA